>NC_089233.1:28498131-28847352 GCF_963924675.1 Phocoena phocoena
TTCCTTCTGACTCTACATGCCTGGTAAACACACTAGCCTGGGATAACTGAACTTTCCACAGAGGCACACATCTTGGAGCAACTCACTCAAAAAGGTTGACTGGGGCTTCCTGGTGGCACAGTGGTTGAGAGTCCGTCTGCCGATGCACGGGATGCGGGTTCGTGCCCCAGTCCGGGAAGATCCCACATGCCGAGGAGTGGCTGGGCCCATGATCCATGGCCGCTGAGCCTGCGTGTCTGGAGCCTGAGCTCCGCAACGGGAGAGGCCACAACAGTGAGAGGCCTGCGTACCGCAAAAAAAAAAAAAAAAAAAGGTTGACTGGCCTCCTTTAAAATCATGATCACCAACTTCCAAGAGCACACTCTACTGCTGTCCCAACTTCCTTTTTTTTTTTACTTGTATGTTAATTTTTTTAACATCTTTATTGGAGTATAATTGCTCTACAATGGTGTGTTAGTTTCTGCTTTATAACAAAGTGAATCAGCCATACATACACACATATCCCCATATCTCCTCCCTCTTGCATCTCCCTCCCACCCTCCCTATCCCACCCCTCTAGGTGGTCACAAAGCACCGAGCTGATCTCCCTGTGCTATACGGCTGCTTCCCACTATCTGTTTTACATTTGGTAATGTATATAAGTCCATGCCACTCTCTTACTTCGTCCCAGCTTACCCTTCCCCCTCCCCGTGTCCTTAAGTCCATTCTCTACGTCTGTGTCTTTATTCCTGTCCTGCCCCAGGTTATTCAGAACCATTTTTTTTTTTAATGTCCCACGTTTCTGATGTGTCCCCAACTCCTTCAGCTCAGGCTAGGGATTGCCAGACTCCTTGTCATGATACCTAGCAGAAGAGTCCTTCTTCTCCCTCAGCTGACATTTGTGGGCCCCACAATGAAAGTGATTTGCCATGTCACCTACTCACTCTACAGAACCCCCCATTCCACACACCCTACCCCACAGCCTCTGAGTGCTTCACTCTTAAATATGCAGGGAGAGCCCAGAAACTAGCAACTTTCAGCAATGCCTCTGTCATGTTCGACAAGCTCAAAGGATTTCAGAGAATCCAAAGACAAAAAGCAGGAAACAGAAAAAAAAAAACCTTTCAACTTGTAATTGATGCTTTCAATATGCAGAGAAATTATGTAAGTAAAATAAGAGTAGGGTGTGATAAGGGATCAGTCAGGGAGAGCAAGAACTCTTAGAAATTATACATGAGAGCAGAAATTAAAATTCCAAAAATTTTTGCATGATAATGAGGGAATATATTAATGAGAAGCATTTATAATAAGGAAAAACTGAAAACAATGTCCAACAACAGAGAATCTGAAATACATGCATATATGAACAAGGCAAAACCTCTTACTCTCCCTAAAACTGATGTCAAAAAGAAGTAAACACAGGCTTCCCTGGTGGCACAGTGGTTAAGAATCTGCCTGCCAATGCAGGGGACATGGGTTCGAGCCCTGGTCTGGGAAGATCCCACATGCCGCGGAGCAACTGAGCCTGTGTGCCACAACTGCTGAAGCCCACGTGCCTAGAGCCTGTGCTCCACAGCAAGAGAAGCCACCGCAATGAGAAGCCTGCGCATCACAAGAGTAGCCCCCGCTCGCCTCAACTAGAGAAAGCCGGCACGCAGCAATGAAGACCCAACGCAGCCCAAAAAATAAATAAATAAAATTTAAAAAAAGGAAATGCAACAGGAAATCATTAACAGTGGTCATTTCTGGGTAGTGGGGTAAGTAATAATCTTTATTTCTACTTGAATCATTTTATATTTTTCAAAATTTCCCCAATGTATAAGTATTTGTTAAAAAAAAAGAAATTTTTTTTTTTACAAAACGAAATTGCCTTTATCTATGTCAGTATCCCACTGACCTGGGAAAGGTTATAGGAAATAAAAATACATTCCCAAAAGTAGAGAATGGTTCTGTGCCGTCCAGCTGCAAGGAGCTAGGAGATAATATGTGGGTGCCCGGCAGTTCTGCCTATCTGTCATACAGGCAATTCCTCGGTATTATTTTAATATTAACTATAAACTCCTTGCTTTGGCCTCTCCATCCCTGAAATAGGAATACATGTTTTTGAAATGACTGAAGATTTGTAAGAAAAGTAATATCCAAAGCCCCACTTCCCAAGCATGATGGTGTATTTTCTGTCTCTGTTTCATATGCATAGTTTTTCACTTCCTTCTTTTTTACCATTCATATTTTTCAAGTTTTGTTAATAAAATTTCTCTTCTAATGAAAAGAAAGTTATCTCTTCTTAACTGTACTTCTTTCATTATCTACAATTATTTGTAATGGTCCCAGAATGAAAACAACCTCAATATCCATTAGTGGGGGAGTGAATTCATTGGGATATACTATACCCAATAGTGGAATACTACATAAAAAGGGAGAAGCTATTGATACACAAAGCAAAAGGATGAATATCAAAATAATTATCCTAAGTGAAAGAAACAAGACAGAATACATACTGAATGATGTCATATATATAAAATGATAAGTAATCTATAGTAACAAAAAGCAGATCAGTGGTTGCCTGGGGATGGGAGAGAAGGAGATGTGAATTACAAAAGGGCACAAAGAAACTTTGGGGGGCAATGGATGTGTTTATGATCTTATCTGTGCTGATGCTTTCATTGTATATAACATATGTCAAAACTCATTGAATTGCACTCTTTAAATTTGTGCTGTTTTTTATACCTCATTTATACCTCCATGAAGCTGTGAATAGAGAAGCATAGGGTGAATAATTTTAAGCAGTGTTTCTACAACCTTTGCCGGTATTAAGAATCTCCTGGTGCCGTGGAAAGTCCACACACCTGGTTCTGCTGCTGAGTCCTCCATGGAGCACCAGATGAACTGTGCTTTCAACAAGGGTCCCGGGATTCTCAAGCTCAGGGCAATTGGGAAACCCTGGTACAAATTGGGTGGTAGCTGAGAAGGAGGTTTCCCTCATCTTGACCAAACCATCATCGGGTTAAGACAAATGAAACCACCACCATCAACAGCCAAGGGGAAACAAACGTATGATTTCCTAATATTTCACATAAGTGCCTGATCCTTAATTACATATAATACGTGTCCTACCCATCTCCCCTGTAAGAAGTTTCTCAGCCCCTCAGCATCTTCTGTCATTGGATTAATTGGGATGAAAGCTGATGGGTGAAAAATGCTCTCCATAGAATCCATGTTATTGCAATTATCCAATCAAGATCCTGTCTCCTATAAAAGAAACACAGTGAGGTAGCTCTGATCGACGTTTCATCTTGAAGGGTGTTTGCCTCTGTGTTGTTAAGGAGATTCATTTAATCAGGTAAAGGAAACTACGTTTTTAAAAATATATGTTGTGGAATGTTTGAAAGTCACTAAAGATGTCTTTTTTCTTATTACTCGGTGAACTCAGGTACGTTTAAAAAAGTTCACTGACTATTGCAATTCCTCAGATGTGTTTCCTGTTTTGCCTTTTGTCTGTTTTTCCTTATTTGTTGATGTTCTTTGTATATAGGATCTTAACTCTTTATTTTCTATGTGTGTAAAATGTATTCCTCCAGTTGGTCATTTACCATAACTTGTCTGTAATGTCTCTTGCTATTCAAGGAATTTTTTTTCCTTTAAAGCATCTCTTTCACTTTTTCCAAGAAAAGCTTGAAAGTTTATTTATTTAGCGAGACTCAAAATAAAACATGTCTTCAACCTAAGGCTCTGGGGAAAAAAAGTAGTAAAACCAATAGAAATGGAGGAGGGATTTAACAAGGAAACAAAATAAATTGGAAAACTGAAACCATGCTTGATAGATAAAACTCAAAATTTGTTCTTTGTGTGTGTCTGGCTTTTTTCACTTAGCAAAATGTTTTGTTTTTTTATACATCTTTATTGGAGTATAATTGCTTTACAATGTTGTGTTAGTTTCAAAGTTAGTTCTTGAGGAAGGTGACAAGTTGCTAAACCTGGCAAGCCAAGATATTTAGCATTTTATGAATGAGGCAAGAAATATAGTCAGATAAAAAGATCATTGTAATACTTGGCATTTTAGGCAAAACGTATGGTTTTCTTTCTATTTTTTATCTCAGCCTTTATTTAAACAAATGCTAATACATTAAATCTGTGTCTGGCCATATTTTAGCGTTTTTAAAATTGAAATATAATTGACATGCAATATTATTATGTTAGTTTCAGGTGTACTATTGATATTTGCATACATTATGAAACGAACACCACAATAAGTCTAGGAACCATCTGTCCCAATACAAAGTTATTAGAGTATTATGGACCATATTTCTCATGCTGCATATTACATCCCTGTGGCTTATTTTATAACTGGAGGTTTGTGCCTTTAATCCCCTTCACCTGTTTCACCCACCCACTTCCCACCTCCCTCCCTTCTGGCAACAATCCCTTTGTTCTCTGTATCCATGAGTCTGTTTTCATTTTGTTTGTTTTATTTTTTTAGATTCCACATTTAAGTGAGACCATGCAGTGTTTGTCTTTGTCTGACTTATTTCACTTAGCCTAATACCCTAAAATGTATGGTTTTCTTAAAAAGTTACCAAAGAGTGTTACCAAAAGTTACCAACATTGAATCAAGGAGAGATGGAAACATCAGAACAAACCAACCTTTTTAGAAGAAATGAGGAAGGTGGTCACACATCCACCTAAGTTGGCCTGAAAGGACAAGGGCTTTTAATTCTAAAAGCTTCCCAGTCATCTTACAAAAGCAGCGTTACCCTAACCTCAGCACCCATAGAAATCCTCCCGACAAAACTAAAAATATAATGTAAAAATTCTTAGCAATGCAAGCAAATCATGTCTTTTAAAAACCTTTAATTATAATAATTTTCAAACACTTAGAAAAGTTTTAAAAAGGCACAATGAACACTCCCTACTCTCCACTTAGGTGCAACACATTTTTAATATTTTGACGTAACTGGTACAGTTGTATATAATTTATTATTTGCTGAATCATCTGAGAATAAGTTGCAGACACCATGACACTGCACTCCTGAGTTCTTGAACATGCATCTCCTACAGCTAGGGGCATTCCCCTACAAATCTCAATACCACCTTTGCACAAGGAGATTACCTGTATGGTTTACTATAATAGGGAATGCTGATGACGGTTTATTTCAGGAACACAAGGATGGTTCTGTATTAGGAAAATCAATGAACTTCATCATAGTAACAAAAGAAAGCAGAAAGCCCTATTTATCAGCAAATGCTGAAGAGGTATTGGAAAAAATTCCCTAGCAATTCCTGATTAAAATTTCTTAATGAAGAATAGAAATAAAATATTCAAAAGAGAACAGCAAATGACAAGCAGCATAAGAAATAGTTAAAACGTTTCCGTTAAAGGCAACGTACAAAACTCCGTGGTTTCTGCGTTCTCCACTGTGTTTGAGATCTTCAACCTCTTTGATCCCAAGGACCATAATATTTTGGGGGAACAACTCTTATTTCCCATATATTGACTTCTTCCGGTATTCAGCATAAATTAGTCACGATGGATGTAATATCTGGCATTTTTGAAGTGCTGATACTTCTGATCGCTACACCACTTTTAAAAGTATGCATTGAATCTAAACCTTCACCTTCAGCATCCATGTGAAATACACATACACAGGCTCTTCACTAACACTCTGAAACTTTGCTTCATTTCTTTTCTTTCTTTAACTTGTCTTCCGTTTCATTCACTGCCTCCAGAATTGTGTCCTAATGTAATGTTATGCTTTAAAGTCTTTTAAAAAACATCACAATATATAGTTAGTTCTCTGGGACAAAATTATGTATATAGATTTAATTTAAAATTTTTTCTGACCATAAGGTTCTTAATGTAAAATTTCTCCTGAACTGGGTTACAACTATAATAATATATATGTGATCAAAACAACCTATTACAAACTATGGTATTAAATGTAAAAAGGGAAATTTGCTTAAGAGCAGCATCTCTAGTCACACAATATATACACTTTTTCTTTTCTTTGCTCTCTTGTCATTTTTTAGTATCTGTTTGCATGTAACTTACTGCTAGGATGAGACCAGGTTCGGAATCCATTCTCTTGTTACTTTTATTTTTCATAAACAGAAGCAAAAGCAATCTTGTTCGCATGCATAAAACGATAGGAATGGAAAGAGTCTGATTATAGCTGTGTCACTGAATTCTTTGAATTTTGTCAAGGTTACGTGCAAAAAAACCACATAATCATCCAACCAGCTTTTCTTACTGAGCTGGCAACTTCATTAATTCTTCCATTTTTTTGGTAACAGGTAAAAATAAGAGACATCTACTTGCAAAAGTGTTAGTTACCCAATCATTAGGCATTCACTTTCTTAACATAAACACCTACATTTGGCATTGTGCCTATATTTGGTGCCCCAGATATTTTTAATACCCTGTGCATTGCACTGTAGCAGATAAATATGAATGAGATGCTTTGCTTCTGTGAAGAGGGAGAAGGGCACTTGCCAAAGGCATGCCCTGACTGCAGGCAGGGCAGTTGTAGGAAGGATCACAGGAAGCTGAGGTTGTGGAGTCTGAGGAAGCTCCCTGACAATGAGCCACGTTGATGGTCTTTGTGTCCCTTGAGGGTACATGTGTAGTATATCACTTTGTAGACCAGTGTTCTAGGTAACATAATAAAATAGGAAAATTAAATGGCATATGTCGGGAAAATAATTCCTTTTTTTAATATTTATTTTATTTATTTATTTGGTTGCACTGGGTCTTGGCTGCTGCTCACGGGCTCCTTAGCTGCAGCTTGCCAGCTCCTTAGTTGTGGCATACATGTGGGACCTAGTTCCCTGACCAGGGATTGAATCTGGACCCCCTACATTGGGAGCTCGGAGTCTTAACTCACTGTGCCACCAGAGAAGTCCCGGGAAAATGATTCTTTATGGAGATGACCATATAGCAAGCACATCCAGGTTTATTTATTTATTTTAATAATATTTTGTTATTTATTTGGCTGAGGCATGTGGGATCTAGTTCCCTGACCAGACATCGAACCTGGGCCCCCTGTCTTGGGAGTGAGGAGTCTTAACCACTGGACCACCAGGGAAGTCCCCACATCCAGGTTTAAAATGCAGAGTTTTAAAATACTTGCCACAAATTTAAATGGCTAGCTAAAAGTAATGGTACAAAAATTCAGCAGTTTTCCTTTATGGGTATAATTAGTAGTTAGAGAATTGATAAAAATCCCACTTAAAAAATATGTGTGTTGGGCTTCCCTGGTGGCACAGTGGTTGAGAGTCCGCCTGCCGATGCAGGGGACGCGGGGTCGTGCCCCGGTCTGGGAGGATCCCACATACCGCGGAGCGGCTGGGCCCGTGAGCCATGGCCGCTGAGCCTGCGCGTCCGGAGCCTGTGCTCCGCAACGAGAGACGCCACAGCAGTGAGTGGCCCGCGTACCAAAAAAAAAAAAAAAAGTGTGTTTATACACGTACATGCATACATACAGAAATGAGTTGAGCAGAAGTAAAATGTTAAGCAGGAAATAAGCATAACATTATAATGAAGGCTATAAGGATGAATTCAATCAGTAGAGCCCTTTAAGGAGGAAGACGATGGAAATGTAACTTTTTCCTAAGAAATCATTTTGCTATAATGCAATCAAAACCCCAGTCAGTCTGCTGGTTGATGGGGAAACACTCCAACCAGATCATAAAACAGGATCTAAATCACTACAATTTGGAAGTAGCAAAGGACTAGAAAATCTCAGCATGTGGCAAACCATGTCCAAGGATATATAGTTAGTCCATATGATTAAGGTGGCATTTCTAAGTAATAGGGGAGGATGAAATATTCCACAAATGGTTTACATATACTTTTCTCTTCCTTTGAGGGAAAATATAGATTCTCATTCAAGCAATGTACAAAAATTACCAATGGATGAAAATGAATAAGGAACATATATAAGACTTCATAATCTTGAAGTCGAGCATTACCTCTTAAATGTTTTTCTTTTTTTTTTAGTTGAAGGATAGTTGATTTACAATGTTTCTGGTGTATAGCAAAGTGATTCACTTACACATATATATTTTTTCCTGTTCTTTTCATCATAGGTTATTATAAGATATTGAATATAGTTAAATGTTTCTTAAAATGTAACAAAACATGCCCAGCACCAGGATTCAATTGTCAAAGGGTATTATGCTTAAGAAACCAAGGTAAATAATAATAATAAATAAAAGGGAGAGGAAACTCCCTTGACTTAGTTGAGATAATGGCTCTTAAGCACATTAGTTAGAAACCATGTCCATCATCAGGTGGGTCCTGCATGGTCCAGAGACAGCAGGCAGCCCATCTGTCTGTTAAAATGCCAATCAAGACAAGAGTTACCTACTGACTCTTTCCTTAACTCTGCCCCTCCCAAGCGGCCCTTGGAAGCCTGGAGAACTCAAGACTTCCCTTCAGTTCACTCAGGCAAGGACAAGAGCATCTGTGGGGAACATCTGGAAGTTTTCTGCTCTCTTGCAGGTCAAACGTTGCACCCGGCTCCTCCTACTGGCAGAGGAGAGGAAAACACTGGTCCCTGTGCTGCAGGTCAAAATTCCCTTGTTAAGTTTTGTCTGGAGTGCACGTTGCTTTTAACATGTATTACATTACATCTGTGTCTAAACTTTCTTTGTGTTCCATTTAATTTATATCTAATTTATATAATAATCCTCGAATATGACTATCATCTTAGGCTGATAGTTCAATAAAATGCAACCCGAGTCTTCTAGCAAACCTCAGGTCTATGGGTCATGCCCCAATTCCATAGTGTTCTCTGGATATAATCTAGAAGTTTGTGATAGATGGCTTCATGAAGATTACTGAAAGAAATAGTTAAAGAAAATTAAGAATATGTACTCATCCTCCTGGATTTTCTGTCAGTCTTCTTTGGAAGTCAATTCCCAGGTTGTCCGGGAGGTAGCCCTTTGTTTTATACCATCAGGATACTTGGCCACTCAGTGAATATAATTGAAAATTTGATCCGAAAGAACTGTCATGCCAAATGGGGAGACAGGTTCCTGTCAACCTTTCGAATGATCTAACCCTAACTTTTTCCCACCCCTCATCCTGCAGATAAGACCCATCATGATCCTAGCAACTCAAGCTCGTAGTCAGTGGACTTGGTTTCAAAGAATAACGCAAGAATTCCATAAGCGCATCTATTTGTTCTATACTGGATTAATAATTTTGCTCCTTGAAATTGCTGTGGTGGCCTTTTTTGCTGATCATTTACCTTTCTCCCTCTCAATGACAATTATTGCTTCCGGCATTGTTTTTATCCTCATTTCTGGAGGGATGGTTTTGTATGGATTATGCCGAAACTCAGAATACGCCCCTCTTCGACCAGAAGAATCAGTGAGGCATCGAACTGCCCAGGGTCATCCTGAGGATTTTGAAACAGAGGCAGCAACAATCAGCACCTGGCTATGATATTGTATTAAACCCAGATATCATTGGGTCTTTTAACCTTCTGAAAGTTCCTTGAGTATTGTTAAAGCAGAAATAAACTCTGGCTTCTAAAAGGTTTTGTTATCGGAGTTTGGAACGTGCTTGTTCTTTCTTGCCTGTATGGAGTCTTTCTTCCTGCAGAAGTCTCTTCTCTCTCTCATTCTTGTTGGAATTAGTTTTGTCCTGCTTGTTTCTGCAGCTCCCAACCTTCTGGTTCTCTTCCTACTATCACTGAAGGTCCAGCCGCTGCCTCTCATCTGGGTCTTCACTGTCAACTCCAGATTTTAACAAGAATAGAGTTGACCCCTCCAAGACCACAGGTGCCCAGCTCACAGCCCTCCTCACATGCCATGTCCTGTTCTTCCCCCACCAGATACAAAACATGACCATGGAGGTGGGTAACTTGTCATAAGTGCTACTTGTGAGACCCCTAGAACATCACTGCAGGCACCTCATTCCCTCACCACACATCCCTCCTCACCACACATACCTCACCACACATTCCTGATTTCTCTCCTTCCTCTCACATGACAATTCTTGACCGTGATGGAGCTCTCCAACCCTTTGCTTAGGTCTCCTCACTCTCTCACAGTGCCTTCACCTTCTTCTTGTCCCATTTGGGCTTCTTTTTTTTTTTTTCTTTTGGCTGTGCCATGCGGCATGCAGGATCATCTTCCCCGACCAGGGATGGAACCCGTCCCCCTGTGGTGGACGCCCAGAGTCTTAACCACTGGACCGCCAGGAAAGTCCTGGGCTGCTTCTTGATGTCCAAGAAAACCAGAGCCAGGAATTAGTTAAAGCAGTAAGATCAGTGTTTACTCAGGATCTATTGCAACAGGGGAGAGAAAAGAGACCTCAGCATAGAGCTGGGCTCAATTCTGAATACGACATGGTCAAGTGGGGATTTATAGCCCAGGAGAAGGGTGGGGGGGTGGTGGTCACTGGATAGAAATTTACTAAGGAAACACTAGGTGTGTGTGTGTTTGGGGTGGGGGGGTGATTCTGGCTAAACCGACCTAACAGGGTTCTTGCAGAAGGCAGGCCAAGGTGATTAGACATCACCTGGGGGTGGGAGGTAGGGAGATGAGGAATTTGATCAGCCGTCAAGGGTGACGGTTTCTCACTAAACTGACTTAGCAAGATTCCTACTCAAATTGGGTGATGCAAAGACCAACACAAATGCAGAATTCGAGTCCTGGCTGGGAAGAGGACTCAGAGGAGCCTTTGGTCAAGGAGAGACACTTTGTCATTAGGAATACCCCTAATTTTTTGTCGCTTCTAACCCTCCAGGCCTGGGGACATCAGAATTCCACTTAAGCTACCCACTGTGTACATGACTCTATAGCGTAGAGCAAGTCATGCCAAAACGTTGACTGGCTTCTTTTAAAATCACGATCACTGCGTCAGAGGGCACTGCCCACTTCTGTTCCAGCTTTTTGAGGTGTCTCCCACTCCTTCAGCCCTAATGGAGAGTGAAATCTTGTTAATATAACTGACCAAAGAGAAGTTTTTTCTCCCTCAACAGATGTGTGGGGTTCCCACAATGAAATGATGACTTATGCCACCTACTCAATCACCCTACAAATCCCCCCAGTGCACCAGCCCTACCTGACAACTCTGAGTGCCTCACTCTGGAATACGAAGGGAGATCCCAGAAACTAGGACCATTGAGGAATATTTCTGGCATGATCGGCAAACTTGAAGGATTTTGGAGGATGTAGAAACAGTGCAGAGAGCAGCACACAGAAAAAATATCTTTCAACTTGCATTTAACATTTTGGACATGTAGGAAACACAGTGTATAAATGGAGTAAGTATAGAGTATTATAAAGCATCACTAAAAAAAGCTCTTGGAAATCAAAAATTAGGGCAAAAATTCAAAATCCAATACTTTTGTATCATACAGGTGAGGGGATAAAGTGAAGAAGAATCACTTACAATGAAAAATACTGGAAACAAGTCCAATAATTTTTTTAAAGATGCAATAGAATAAGATAAAGAAACATTTTACCATCCCTGAACTGATGTCAAAAAGAAGTAAACATAATAGGAAACTGACGTTAAGGTGATTGTTTCTGAGTGGTGGGGTAAGTAATGAACTTTGTTTCTAGTTGAATTTTTTTGGATTTTCCCAAAGTTTCACTAAGGCTTTTTTATTACATGGTAGTAAAAAAAACCTAAATGGTTTAAAAAATAAAATTGCATATATGTATGTACATATATATACATACATACATATACATATATAAATAGATTGATCTATCTATCTCAGCTGCTCAGTGAAACATTACAGGAAATGAAAATATACTCCCTCCAAAAGCGGTAAGGAGCTAGAAGATGGTACCCAGCTTTTCTGCTGACATCGCATACAGACCATTCCTTGGTATTGTTTTAAACACAACCATAAACTTTTTGTCTTGGCTTTTCCACCACTGAAATGGGGAAACATCCCCATGATATTTTTGAAATATCTTGCACTTCTGAAATGGAAGTTCTGTAAGAAAATATATTCAAAGCCCGGCAACTCCCGAACATAAGGATGATTGGTTTTCTGATCATCTTTTTCTCAAATATATAGGATTTAAATTTTTTAATCTATATTTTCAGTCTATGTGTATTCAAGTTTTTGTCAATAAAATTTCCTTTTCAGTAAAACATAGTAAAGTGGCATTTATCCTATCTCTTTAATTTCCTAAATGATTTGTAGTGGCCCCAAACCGGAAACAACCTGATATAAGTAAGAAAATGGATAAACCAACAGGGATATATCC
Organism: Phocoena phocoena; assembly: GCF_963924675.1. NCBI lineage: Eukaryota > Metazoa > Chordata > Mammalia > Artiodactyla > Phocoenidae > Phocoena > Phocoena phocoena. Next base: position 28,510,345 of record NC_089233.1, read on the forward strand.
ATACCTTGCAATATTTCTCAAAAAGGAACAAGCTACAGAAACTCAAAAAATACGGATGAATCTCAAAATAATCATCCTAAGTGAAAAAAACAAAACAGAAAAGATTACATACTTGATACTGTTTACATAAAATGCAAAGTGATTTTTAGAAACAGAAAGCAGATCTAGCTGTTGCTTGAATATAGGAGGGAGGGAGGCATGGATTACAAGGGGACATAAGGAAACTTTGGGGGGCAATGGATATGTCTATCTTACTTGTGCTGGTGCTTTCATAGATATACACATATGTCAAAACTCATTGAACTTTACACTTTAAATTTGTGCTGTTTTTTATACCTCATTTATACTTCCATGAAGCTGCGAACAAATAAGCACAGAGTAAATCAGTTTTTATTTTTTATTTTTAGCCGTACGCGGGCCTCTCACTGTTGTGGGCCCATTGCAGAGCACAGGCTCCGGACACGTAGGCCCAGCGGCCATGGCTCATGGGCCCAGCCGCCCCGCGGCATGCAGGATCCTCCCAGACCGGGGCACGAACCCGTGTCCCCTGCATCGGCAGGCGGACTCCCAACCACTGCGCCACCAGGGAAGCCCAGAGTAAATGATTTTAGCTGTGTTTCCCCAACCTTTGCTGGTATGAAGAAGCCCCTGGTGCCGTGGAAAGTCCATGCTCCTGGTCCCACTGCCGGAACCTCCATGAAGCACCAGGTGAATTGTGCTTTCAACAAGGGTCCCGGGAATTCTCAGGCTCAGGGCAGCTGGGAAACCCTGGTACAAACTGGATGGCAGCTGAGAAGGAGGCTTCCCTCATCTTGACCAAACTATCATCAGGTAAAGCCAAATGAAACCACCACCATTAACAGCTCAGGGGACAAAACAAATGACCGTTTCCTAGGCTTTATTCATGACACATTATCCTTAGCCACCGTATAACAGGTGTTTGTCACCAGTCTCTCCTTTAAGAAGTTTCTCAGTCCCCCAGCATCTTCTATCATTGGATGAATTGGGAGAAAGCTAAGCTGATAGGTGAAAATGGCTCTCCATAGAATCCATGTTATTGCAATTATCCAATCAAGATCCTGTCTCCTAGAAAAGAAACACAAAGAGCTGTGCTTAGCATTTCACCTTGAAGGGTGTTTGCTGGTTTCTGTTGTGAAAGAGCTGCATTTAATACCAGGTAAAGCACGCTACAATTTTTTAAATATTTATATAGAAGTAGTGATGTGATTGGAAGTCATTAAGAATGCTCTTTTTCTTCTGACTAGGTAAGGTCAGGGATATCTTTTGAGATTCACAGAGCATTGCAATTCCTCAGATGTAGGTTTTCTGTCACGCCCTTTCTCAATTTTTCTAGTTTTTTCTTAATTTGTGGTATTCTTTGTATGTAATGGATTTTAACTCTTTGTCTTCTCCACGTTGAAAATAGATTCATCCCATCCTGTCACTTTAACTTCATCTCTAGTGTTTTTTGTTTTTTTTTTCTTTATGGCAGCTGTGCTAATTTTTTTCAGTAAAAACTTGAACGTTTTTCTTTATTTAGCAAGATTGAAATTACACAAAACATGCATTCAACCTAGGAATTGAAAAAAAGCTTTTTAAACATTGGAAATGGAGGAGGAATTTAATATGGAAAAATCTAAAATTAACCAATTGGAAAACAAACACTATGGTTAATGGATACAACTAAAAGCTGGTTTTTGGAAAAGGAAATTATTCTACTTGGAAATAGGTGAACACTATCGAGTCAATAAAAAACTTAGTTATTATGAATAAGACAAGAAATATTGTATGCAAAAATTATTAAAAAGATAATGAACAACTTCATACTTATAGACTTGACATGTTAGGTTACATGAATAATTTTCTGGAAAACAGACGTTACCAAAATTAAATTTAGAAAGGACAGAAACTCCAAACAGCCCATTTTCTTCAAAGAATTTTAAAAGTTGGTCACACATTCACCTAGGGATGGCCTAAGGAGCTGATTCCTTTGAGGTGCTGGAAAGCTTTTCAATTATTTTACAAAGGTAGATTTACCCTAGTCTCAGCACCCATAAAAATCCCCACGACAAAACTGGGGCCTTGTTTAAGTTTAAAACATACATGTAAAAATTCCTAACAACACAAGTAAATAAATTCCTACCTTTAAAAAAAAAAACTTAGTCATAATAGTTTTCATTCACAAAAGTTTAAATAATCAAAAGATTGCTTACCCACACTTTATTTAGATGCAACAAATCATTTGGTCATAACTGTGGTACATGTGTACATAATTATCATTATTATTATTTGAATGATTTGAAAGTTGTAGACTTCATAACATTTCACCCTTAAACACTTGAACTTACATCGTCTACATATAAGAGCATTCTCCTACAATAACTCACTTACGTGCAGGACAATTATTGAATAGTTTTAATATAATCAGGATGCCTATGAGGGTTTATTTCAGGAACAGAGGTGAATCCAAGTTGGGAAAGTCATCAAATGTCATTGTACTAATAAAAAAAAAGCAGAAAGTCCCGTTTATCAGCAAATGCTGAGAATGTATTTGAAAAAATTCCCTAGAAATTTTCATCACAGTTTGTCAAGGAAGAATAGAAATGTTCTCTAAATGTGCGAAAGAGAATCAGCATTTGTCAAAGAGCATGAGAAATGAACAGAGGGTTTCCGAGAAATGTAATATACACAGTTCTATGGTTTCCAGTGTTCTTATTCGCCACTGTGTTTGAGATCTTCAATTTCTTTGATCCCAAGAACCATAACATTTTTGGAGGACAATTCTGTCTTTCATTATATATTAAGTTGACTTCTAAAGTTCATCATAAATTAAATTATTCACAATGGATGCTTTGACATATTATAAATGTTGATGTTTCAACGTAACTGCTACACCACTTTCAAATGAATGCATTGAATTTGAATCTTTAACTCCAGCAACTGTTTGAAATATACATGAACTGAGCTCTTCATCAACAATCTGAAACTTCACATCATTCCTTTTTCTTCAACTTGTTTTTTATTCCATGCACTCCCACCTAGAGCTGTATCCTAATGTAATACATTATGCCTTAAATCTTTTTTGATCAACATATCATAGTTCTCTGCAGTAAGAGTGTGTATGTAAACCTAAATTTGAAATTTTTTTGACTGTAAGACTCTAGGTGTTAAGTTTCTTCTAAGTTACAAATACAATTAGTATACATGTGATCAAAACAATGTACTACAAATCGTGTTATTAATATGAAAAGGACACTTGGTAAGGGCTTCATTTTCAATGATGTAATAATATGTTCTTTCTTTTTTTTTAATATTTATTTGTTTATTTTTGGCTGCGTCAGATCTTTGTTGCGGCACGTGGGATTCTCTGTTGCAGCACACAGGCTTCTCTCTAGTTGTGGCCCGCGTGCTCGGTATGTGGCGTGTGGGCTTAGTTGCCCCGTGGCATGTGGGATCTTAGTTCCCTGACCAGGGATCAAACCTGCGTCCCCTGCATTGGAAGGCGGATTCTTAACTACTGGACCACCAGGGAAGTCCTTAATATGTTCTTTCTTTAACATGTTCTTTCTTTTTTTCTTTTCCCTTTTTAAAATTCATGTTTACTCTTACAGCAGTGAGAGAATTCTCACTGCTAGGATGAGACCAATTTCAGCATCATTACACTTCTTCCTTTTATTTTTCACAGACAAACGAAAGAAACTTCTTCACACATATAGAGAGATGGGAAGGTATAGTGATGTCACTTGATATTTTGGACTCCTTCAAGGTTACATGCAGAAATCACAAAATGATCTTTTATCGAGTTATTTTTCCTGAGCTGAAAACTTCATTGATTCCTCCAGTTTTTAACAGCAAAAAAAAAAAAAAAAGTGACTTCTTCTTGTAAAACTATTTGTTACCCAGTTATTAGTCATTTATTAAGATAGATGTCCACATTTTGAATTGTGCCTACATTTGGTGCCCTGGATATTTTTTAAATACCTACCCTGATGCAATGCACCACAGCAAGATAAATATGGGAGAGATGATTCTCCTCTGAAGAGGGAGAAGGGCACCTGCCAAAGGGATGCCCTGATTGCAGGCAGAGCAGCTGTAGGAAGGACAACAGGGGACTGAGAATGTGGAGCTTGATGGAGCTTTCCAAACATGAATGGATGGTCTTTGTGTCCCTTGAGGGTACATGTGGGTTCATTTGAAGACCACTGTTCTAGACAATGTAATAAAATAGGAAAACAAAATAGTAAAATGATTGGAAAAATTATTCCTATGACTGTATACCTAGAGAATCCAGGATTCAAGTGAAGAGTTTTAGAATTAGTGCAACACATTTCAATGGCTGGTGATAAGCAATGGTATACAACTTTAGTAGTTTTCTTTTATGGCTGTAACTGCCAGTTAGAAATAGAACGGATAAAATTCTCAATCATTATATAGAGTTAATCATGTCATTTGATATAATTATGTAGTTGTGTTATACACAGAAGCATAAATATTAAATAAGAAATGAGCATAAAACAGTAATGAGGACTAGAAAGATGAACTCAGTAGTGAGCCCTTCCTGAAAAGGAAGACTTCTTATACAATATAATATCTTTCTAAGAAATTGTTTCTGTCACAATTTCAGTTATAAGCCCTGACTTTTCTTCCTGTGCCAGGAGAAGTCTAACAGACAGGTTGTTGAGGAATACTTTCAACGAGATCACAAAATGGGATCTAAATCAGTACAATTTGGGACTGGCAAAAGACTAGATGTAAAAGGAAGATAGGGTGTCAAAACACATCTTGTAGTATAGAGTTATTTAGTATGATAGGGGTAGCAGGATTTCAAGATTATGTGCAAGGGTGAAATATTCCATAAATGGTAGAGGACTACTTGGCTATTCATTTAGGGGGGAATAGAGAGTTCCTTTACATGCAAAAGTACAAAAATTGTCCATGGATTAAAACGAATACCATAGTTATTAAAATGTAACACTTTATAATCTTGAGGTGGGGTAGGCCTCTTAAGTGTTTCTTGAAATGTAACAAAATGTGCCAGTACCAGGATTTGTTGATCAAGTGGACTATATACCTCAGAAACTAAAGATTAATAATAAGGGACTTCCCAGGTGGTCCAGCGGTTAAGACTTTGCCTTCCAATGCAGGGGGGGTGGGGTTCGATCCCTGGTCGGGGAGCTAAGATCCCACATGCCTCGTGGCCAAAAAACCAAAACATAAAACAGAAGCAATATTGTAACAAATTCATTAAAGACTTTAAAAATGGCCATCAAAAAAATCTTTTAAAAATGATTAGTAATAATAATATAATGATGGGGAGAAGTAAATCCCTTGATTCATTTGAGATTGTGGCTCTTAACCACATTAGTTAGAAATCATGTCCATCATCAGGTGGGTCCTGCATGGTCCAGAGACAGCAAGTGGCCCATCTGTCTGTTAAAATGCCAATCAAGACAAGAGTTACCTACTGACTCTTTCCTTAACTCTGCCCCTCCCAAGTGGCCCTTTGGAAGTCTGGTGGACTCAAGACTCCTCTTCAATTCACTCAGGCAAGGACAAGAGCATCAGTGGGAAACACCTGAAGCTTCCTTCAGTCTTGCAGGTTGAACATTGCACTCAGGTCCTCCTACTGGCAGAGGAGAGAGGAAAACACAGGTCCCTGTGCTGCAGGTCAAAGTTCCCTTGTTATGTTTTGTCTGGAGTGCAGGTTGCTTTTAGCACGTATTCCATTCCATTCTATTCCATCTGTGTCTAAATTGAATAATGGGGCTCTTGCTTTGTGCTCCATTTCAACTGTATCTGATTAACAATCTTAGGTATACCGCCAAATAATGTTGCTATTCCCATAAAATGCAATGTGTGTTCTGAGTCTTTACATACCTGCTAGCAAACCTCAGGACTACATGATATACCCAGTTCACTAGTGGTCTCTCTGAAAAGGATCCAGAATTTTGTGATAAATAGCTTCGTGAAGATATTGGAAGAAATATTTAAAATAAATAAGGATTAAATACCAATCATCCCTGATTTTCTAGCAACGTTCCTTGGAAGCCAACTCCCAGGTTGTCTTAATCACTAGCCCTTTGTATTATATCACCAGGACACTTTAACTTAGGATGAATGGAATTTGAAACTCCATCTAAAATAAAAGCAAAGCCACACGGTCAACCTTTTGATTTATCTGAACTTAACTTTTTTCTTCCTCTCATCCCTGCAGCTAAAACTCATCATGATCCCATCTTTTCAAGCTAATCGTCAGTGGACCTGGTTTCAGAGAATAACGCAAGAAGAGTTTTCACATAGATTCTGGATATGCTTCTATTTGTTCTATGCTGCAACAATAATATCGTTACTCGGTGGTGTTTTGATCACTTTGTTCTCTGGCCATACCCCTTTCTCCCTTGTAAAGACAATGATTGTTACAGGCATTGTGTTTTTCTTCCTCACTGGACTGATGTACTTGCATGAAGCTAATAAGATATCAGCTTTCATACAAGAAAAATTTTCAAGGAGTAGAAGTGCTCGGGATCCTTGTGAGGCTTTAGAAATGGAGGAACCAACAGTTATCACCTGATTGTAATATTATCTTAAACCTGGAAATCCTTGGGACTTGGGACAATTTAAAGATTTAAATAAAAATAAACTCTGGCTTTTAAAAAGCTTATTTGATTTTGGAATGTTTCTGTTCCCTATTGTCTCTTTGAAATCTTCTTGCAGAAGCTCCTGTTCTTTCAAGGTTGCACCAGATAAATGAATCAATTTTCTCTTCCCTGTTTCTGCAGCTCGCTTCCAACGCTCACTGAAGATCCAGCTGCTGCCTCTCGCTCTGGCTTTTCACGAAACTCCTGCAGATTTTCATGTGCACAGTTGACCCACCCAAGACTACAGGTGCCCAGCTCATGGCCCTCCTCACTTGCAATGCCCCGATCTTGTCCATGGTCCTGCCCTGTAACTTTTCATCACTGTTACCTGTGAGTCCCCAGAACATCCCTTCAGACATCCCTTTCTTGCACCACACAGCCCCTATCATCCTTGGTCAATTTCCCTAGCACCCCTCACCTGACCATTCCCCAATGTGATGGTGTCGTCCACCCTTCTGACACTGAGGTCTCCTTACTCTCCCACAGTGCCTCGACTTCTTGTCTCTGTTGGGCTTCCTCTTGGAATTACCTTTTCCTCCCCTTATAACTATACATGCCTGGTGACATGTGAACTTAATTGAACCAAGCTATCCCCCTATGTACATGAATCCAAGGAGGTAATCACTCAGTAAAGGTGACTGCTTCCTTTCAATCATGATCATTCACCAAAGGGGAATCACCGCTGCTGTCCTGCTTTTCTTATGTGTCCCCAGTCCTACAGTTCAGGCGGGAGATCGGAAGAATCTTTCCTAAGTTAACTGGCCAAAGAAAAACTGTTCCTTCTCCCCTAACATGTAGGGATCCCGTAATGAAAACAGCGGCTCAACCTACTCACCATGGAAATCCTGCCATTCAACAAGCACCACTCAACAGCCCTGAAGTCCTCACTCTGAAATGAGAAGGGAAAGCCCAGAAACTAGGACCCTTTGGGAATGCCTCTGCGATGACTTGCAAGCTCAAAAGACTTTAGAGGGCACAGAGAGTGCAAGGAGCAGTAAACAGAAATATCTTTCAACTATGTAATTGACATTTTCAGACGCTTAGAACATACTGCATAATAGAAACAACGATAGGGTGCTATAAAGGATCCGTAAGAAAAAAGCAGGAGCTCTTGAATTAAAAATGAGAGCAGGGACTTCCCTGGCAGTCCAGTGGTTAAGACTTCGCCTTCCAATGGAGGGGGTGCGGGTTTGATCCCTGGTCAGGGAGTTAAGATCCCACATGCCTCGTGGCCAAAAAACCAAAACATAAAAAAACAGAAGCAATATTGTAATAAATTCAATAAAGACTTTAAAAATGGTCCACATCAAAAAAGATCTTTAAAAAATGAGAGCAGAACTTAAAAATCTAAAAAAGTTGTGTATGATAAATGTAAAGAGATAGGGCTTCCCTGGTGGTGCAGTGGTTGAGAGTCCGCCTGCCGATGCAGGGGACATGGGTTCGTGCCCTGGTCCGGGAAGATCCCACATGCCGTAGAGCAGCTGGGCCCGTGAGCCATGGCCGCTGAGCCTGCGCGTCTGGAGCCTGTGCTCCGCAACAGGAGAGGCCACAACGGTGAGAGGCCCGCATACCGCAAAAAAAAAAAAAAAAAAATGTAAAGAGATATATTCAAGGACAACCATTTACAATGGGGGAAAACTGAAAACAATGTCCAACAATGGAGAATTGTTCAAAATCTTGATACAACAGAACTAGACAATGAAATATCTTACCATCCCTAACTGACGTGAAAAAGATAGAAACAAAAAAGGAACCATCATTAATGGTGATTGTTTCTGGGAGATGGAATAACTAATGACCCTCTTTGTACTTGGATATTTTATTTCCCCAAATTTCCCAGGACTCTGCAATCAAAACAAAATGTTAAAAAATAAAATTTCTATTATATATATATCAATATCCAGGTGACCTGGTTAAAGGATACAGGACATGAAAGTACATTTCCAAAAGGGAGAATTCCTGTGCTGTCCAGCAGCAGGGAGGGAGAGCCGGCTGTAATGGATGCTGTTGTGACAATCTCTCATATTTGCTACATTTTTTTTTAAACAGCTATAAATTTTTTCCTTGAATTTTTCACCACTGAACTACCGATACATTATCTAGATGTTTTTGAAGTGTCTTACACTTTTTTTTTTTTTTTTTGGGGGTACGCGGGCCTCTCACTGTTGTGGCCTCTCCCGTAGCGGAGCACAGGCTCCAGACGCGCAGGCCCAGCGGCCATGGCTCACGGGCCCAGCCGCTCCGCGGCACGCGGGATCCTCCCGGACCGGGGCACGAACCCGTGTCCCCTGCATTGTCAGGCGGATTCTCAACCACTGCGCCACCAGGGAAGCCCTGAAGTGTCTTACACTTTTGAGATTGAAAATCTGTGAGAAACTAATATTCAAGTCCCCACCTCCCAAACATAAGGATGGTGCATTTTCTGACAGTCTTTTTCTCCACGTGCATAGGGTGTTTCTTTTCTCTTCTTTATTACCATCTGTCATATTCAACTTTTTCCTAGCGAAATTTTTCAGAAAAAGGGAAAAGTCATTTCTCTTTCATTGTACCTCTTTAATTATCTAGAATTACTTTTAATAGTCTCAACTGGAAACAACCTAAATACCCATCTACAGAGGGAATGGATAAACAAACTATGATTTATCCATATAGTGGACTACTACTCAACATGAAAACAATCTGTTGATACCCAAGACAACATGAATGAACCTCAAAATAATTATTCTGAGGGAGCAAACCAGACAGAGAAGAGTACATGCTGGATGATGTTTATATTTTATATTTATATAAAATGAAAAATCATTTCTAATGACAGAAAGCAGATTGGTGGTTGTCTGCGAGTGGGAAGGAGGGAGGTACAAATTGCAAAGAAGCACAAGCCAACTCGGGGTGATGGGTATGTTTATTTTATCTTAATTAAGCTGATGCTCTCATGGGTTCATACATGCCAAAATTCAATGAATTGTACACTTTAAATATGTGCTGCTTTTTGTACCTCATTTGTACATTCATGAAGCTGTGAATAAAGAAGCATAGAGTGAATGATTTTAAGCAGTGTTTCCCCAACCTTTGCTGATATTAAGAAGCCCCTGGTTCCGTGGAAAGTCCACACACCTGGTTCTGCTGCTGAGTCCTCCATGGAGCACCAGATGAGTTGTGCTTTCAACAAGGGTCCCGGGATTCTCAAGCTCAGGGCAATTGGGAAACCCTGGTATAAAGTGGGTGGTAGAAGAGAAGGAGATTTCCCTCATCTTGACCAAACCATTATCAGGTGAAGCCGAATGAAACTGCCACCATCAACAGACAGGGAAAAACAAACCTATGATTTCCTAGTGTTTCACACAAGTACATGATCCTTAACCACTATATAACAAGGGTTTGTTACCAGGCTCTCCTTATCTGAGTTACCAGATAAGTTACTCAGCCCCCCCAGCATCTTACCTCATTGGATGAATTGGGAGAAAGCTAAGCAGATGGGTGAAAAAGAATAGATTCTCTCCATAGAATCCGTGTTATTACAATTATCCAATCAAGATGCTGTCACCTATAAAAGAAACACAAAGAGCTGTGCTTGGTGTTTCATCTTGAAAGGAGTTTGACTTTTTTGGTGGTTCAAGAGCTGCGTTTCATACCAGGTAAAGGAACCTACAATTTTTTGCGTATAACTGTGTGGTGTGCTTGGAAATCATTGTAGGATGCTCTTTTTATCATTACTAGATGAGGTCAGGGATGTGTTTTTAGATTCATTGATCATTGCAGTTCCTCAGATGTGAGTTCCCTGTTATGTCCTTTGTCTGTTTTTCTTTTTCCTTAATTTGTTGATGTTCTTTGTCTATGAAGGATATTAACTCTATCCTCTATGTGTGTAAAATATGTTCTCCTAATTGGTCACTTACCATAACTTTGTGATGTCATGCCCACCAAGAGATTTTTTTTTTCTTTTAAGGCATCTCTATTTCAGTTTTTGAGTAAAGCATAAGTGCTTTCCTTACTTAGCAAGACTGAAAATATGCATTCAGCCTAAGAAACTAGAATAAATAAAATCAATGGAAATAAAGGAGGAAATTTAAAAGCCTAGATTAAATTCAAAATCAAGTACAATACCACGCCTGATGGGTAAAACTAAAAGCTTGCTCTTGTAAATGGTGACAAATAGATCAACTCTGTCAAAACAATAAAAAAAAAAGTATTTGGTGAACAATACAAGAAATATAGTCAGGTAAAAAGAATTATAAAAAAAGGTAATGTACAACTTCATATCAAAATACCTGATAATTTAGGTTAAAGGGATGGTTTCCTTGAAAAGTTTAATTCTGTTGGATTCAAGAAGCAACAGAAAGTTGCAGCAGACATATAAATCACGCTAGAAGATATGAGAAATGTATTCACACCTCCACCTAAAGAGCCCAAGCGCCTATTGCTTTGCCCTCTAGAAGTTTTCCAAAGGCACCTTTTTCCAAACGTAATGTTACCTCAGCCCCAGCACCCATAAAAATCTTCATGATGAAACTGGGGCATAGTCTAACTCAAAAACCTACATTGTAAAGTTCCTAATATAGTGAGCAAATAAAATCTTACCTTTTAAAAATATTTAATCTCAATTTCCAAGTGTGTAAAATGTTAAAACACAATGAACACCCATCTACCCTCCTTAATATCAACAAATTAACATTTTGTTGTAACTTTGGTACATGTTCACATCATTTGTTGCTATTATTATTATTATTATTGCTATTATTATGGTTTGCCGAATCACTTGAGAATCAGTGGCAGACTTTACGAATTGCATGCCTAAATGCTTGAACCTGCCTCTCCTGTGAAGAAGGGCATTCTCCTACAAAAACTGAAGACCACCTTGATTAATAAAATTACTTGTACCATTTAACAAAGACGGCCATGTGTATTTATTTCAAGAACACAAGGATAGGTCTAAATGAGGAAAATTGATAAACTTCATCATATTAATAAAGGAAAGCAGAGAGTTACATTTACCAACAAGTGCTGAAAATGCGTTTGACAAAATTCCCTAGCAATTTCTTATGACAAATTCTCAAAGAAGAATGGAGATGCTGATTCTAAAACAGAGAATCTGCTAACAGCAAAGAATGTAAGAAATGGTGAAGCAACCAAAGCATTTGCTCTAAAGGTAAGCTACGAAGCAAGGCAGTTTTCACTTATATTCTCCTCGTGTTGGAGCCCTTCAATTTCTTTGATCTCATGCATCATAATATTTTGGGAGACAACTCCATAGTTACTTGTACATTAAGTTGCACTTCTAAAGGTTTCCATCACGTTAAGTAGTCACAAAGAATGCACTCTCTGGAATTTTGTAAATGCTGACCCTTCAAAATAACTGTTATACTGTAACTGAAAGTCGGGTCCGGCTGCTCGCTGCTTAAAAGCCAATAAAGAGGCAAGGTTGGTGGAAAGGAAAGCTTGCTTTATTTTGGATGTGGGCAACCTGTCCAAAGGCCAGCTCCCCCCTCCCCCCAACAGTCATGGGGCAAGAGCTTTTATAGGCAGAGGGAGAGGGCTACATGCAGAAAGAGCACAGTCAGCTCTGACAGTCATCTTGAAATTGGTCATTGGTGGTCTGACCAGCACCATATTGATGGTTTTAGATACAGTTAACCTTCAGTTCCCCGGGTCGGTTTGTTCCCATTTCTTGAGGCCAGTTCTTGGAACTGTGGCAGCTTATGTCATGGCTACAGTCTGGTCATCATGTAATTAACTTCTTCCATCTGGTGGAGGTTTCAGTATCTATAAGACAGCTCGCAGGATAAGGCTCAGAATATTATCTATAGCCCTCGAAGAGGAACTAAAGTTCCTTGACTATGCTTAATGACTAAACTATTATTATTTAGTCTTGTTGGACTATTTTCCTTTGTTTCTGCATTTTCTCACCTCTCTGATTAAACTTATTCTTTGTCTAAAGTTTTCCACAGACAAAAGGCAGGCTGAGGATATGGGAGGGAAGGACCACAGGGTCCTGCTCCATTTCAATACTCTTTTTATTTATTTATTTATTTTATTTACCACTTTAACCCTTTTAAAAATACTTATTTATTTGGCTGCATCAGGTCTTAGTTGCAGCACGTGGGATCTTCATCACGGCATGTGGGATCTTTCGTTGCGGTGCTTGAGCTTCTCTCTAGCTGCAACTATGGGCTCCGTAGTTGCAGCACACAGGCTCTCTAGTTGTGGCGTGGGTGCAGCATGTGGGATCTTAGTTCCCCGACCAGGGATCAAACCCACGTCCCCTGCATTGGAAGGCAGATTCTAAACCACTGGACCACCAGAGAAGTCCCCTTAATACTACTTTTAAATGTATATATAAATTTGAATCTTCACCACCATCATGCATTTGAAATACACATAAACAAATTCTTCTTTAACAGTCTGAAGTTTTTCTTCATTTCCTTTTCTTTAATCTGTTCTTCCATGCCATTCAATCTCTCCTGAAATGTATCTTAATGTTATTCTTTCAAGTCCTTTTTGATCACCCATATCATTGTTCCCTACAACAAAGGTATATCCGTATAGATAAACTTGGATTTAAGGCAAATTCTTCTGACCATGACGTTCTTTTTTTTTTTTTAATTTTTTATAGTATTTTATGAAATTTTTATTTATTTTTGGCTGCGTTGGGTCTTTGTTGCTGCATGCGGGCTTTCTCTAGTTGCGGCGAGCGGGGGGCTACTCTTCATTGTGGTGCGTGGGCTTCTCCCTGCAGTGGCCTCTTTTGTTGCGGAGTACGGGCTCTAGGCACACGGGCCCCAGCAACCGTGGCACGTGGGCCCAGTAGTTGTGGCTCACGGGCTCTAGAGCGCAGGCTCAGTAGTTGTGGCGCACGGGCCTAGTTGCTCCGCAGCATGTGGGATCCTCCTGGACCAGGGCTCGAACCCGTGTCCCCTGCATTGGCAGACGGATTCCCAACCACTGTGCCACCAGGGAAGTCCCGACCATGACGTTCTAACAGTAAAACTTTTTCTGAACTAGTTTACAATTACGATTAGTATACATGTGATCAAAACAACATTGCTATGGTCTGAATGTGTCTCCCCCAAATTCATATGTTGAAATCCTACTCGCCCCCCAAGGTGATAGTATTAGGAGGTGGGGCTTTTGGTAGGTGATTAGGTCATAACAACTGAGATCTAATGAGTGGGATTAATGCTCTTAGAAAAGATCCCACAGGGACTTCCCTGGTGGCGCAGTGGTTAAGAATCTGCCTGCCAATGCAGGGGACACGGGTTCCAGCCCTGGTCTGGGAAGATCCCATATGCAGCAAAGCAGCTAAACCCGTGCATCACAACTACTGAGGCTGCATGCCACAACTACTGAAGCCCGCACACCTAGAGCCCGTGCTCCGCAACAAGAGGAGCCACTGCAATGAGAAGCCTGCGCACCGCAATGAAGTGTAGCCCCCGCTCACCGCAACTAGAGAAAGCCTGTGCACAGCAACGAAGACCCAACGCAGCCACAAATAAATAAATAAATAAATTTATTTATTAAAAAAAAAATCCCACAGGCCTCCCTCACCCCTTCCCCAAAGTGGTGATAAAAGGAAAAATCTGTAACCCAGGAGAAGGTTCTCACCAGTGTATGTTAGCACCCTGATCTCAGTGTTGCAGCCCCTAGACTGTGATCACTATATTTCTGCTGTTTATAAGCCTTTTCTGTGGTATTTTGTTATAGCAGCTCCAATGGACTGAGAAAAACATATTATAAATTTGTTATTAAACATGCAGAGAAAACTTTTAAGGACTGCACCTCCAAAGAATATGTATACCTTTTTCTTTTGTTTTTTTTGCTTTTTTAAAAAATATTTATTTATTTATTGGCTGTGTTGGGCCTTCGTTGCTGCACGTGGGCTTTCTCTAGTTGCAGTGAGCGGGGGCTACTCTTCCTCACGGTGCGCGGGTTTCTCACTACGGTGGCTTCTCTTGTTGCCAATCTTGGGGCTCTAGGTGCGCAGGCTTCAGTAGTTGTAGCCCATGGGCTCAGCTGCTCCGCGGCATGTGGGATCTCCCCGGACCAGGGCTCGAACCCGTGTCCCCTGCATTGGCAGGCGGATTCTTAACCACTGAGCCACCATGGAAGTCCCATGGCTTGGTTTTTGGCTCTCTCTCTATCCAATGACCTTTTGGCTTGTCCAGACCTTATCACCCATAACACAGTGCCCTGAATTCTCACTTTTAGTCATTCCAATATCTTAGGTCCTTTGTACTATTGTTCCCACTGTTGAAATTCTTTTCTCATGAGACCTCCAACTCAAAAACTCCCAATTTTCTCACTTTCCATGAATCTTCTAGTGTCTTCATGTCCCCCCTCATCTAACTGAGACCCCATATCCCACCATCATCGCTCCCTTTCAAATACCCTCCAACTCTGCTTATCTCTCCCGCTCCACTTGTTTCCTAAAATATATGAAACTTGGTCAATATAAGAATTTATTTCTTAGGTGTCTGTAGTGAGGCAGCTAAACATTATGCTTTAACTGACTCGTATTGATCTAAAATCAAGGTCACCCATGTCAACTGGGCATCAGGCTTCTTGTCCATCCTTCTTACCACCCCCTAACTTCTCATGGGAGATTGGGAGATTCCTTTCTCAGGAAACTTACCACCTTAAAAAGAAGAGACCTAGGCTCACTCAGTGAAAAGTTGGTTGGCCTCTTTATGCTTCTTCTGTAAAGTTCACCAGTTGACAAGGCTGTTCGCAGAGCTCCTGATTGGCTCTTCGATGCTTTATTCTTAATACAGGAAGCAAAGAATTACAGACATCTGAAGAAAGCCCTACTACGACCGAGCCACCCAAACAAGAAGAAAAAAATGGAACTAGGAAAGAACAAAAACAATGCGGGATGCCTTCCAATTTCCAACAGAAAATAAATTCCTACCTCAAAAAGCTATACCCAGCAAAATTATCAATCAAATGTGAGGTTAGACGAGAGATGTTTTCAGACATGCAAGGTCAGAAACATTGGCTTGACATATACTCTTTCTCAAGAAACCTCACAGAAACAAGTCCTGAAACCAACAAAGTAAAAGCTTTGTATTGAGATAGGAGATGCAGGGAGATTACACACTCTGCCCAAGGTTTTTCTGCTCTCTTCAGTCAAAAAGTCAAACCTGAGCTTTCTGGTTCTCAGCCCAGTGCTTATTTCACTATATCGCATTTTTTGCAATATTTGACTCAATAAAATTGTGAGTTTTAGAATACAAAATTCTTTTTATGTTGTTACAATGCTAAAGTAGGATTTCCAGTTGGTCATTGCATTTAATATTATTTAAGCACCAAAATAAAATAATCTTATAGGCCTGTTGTGGTTTCCTTGACATGTCAATTGCTATTGTCACAAATGAGTTCATGTATAACTGGTGAAATCCGGTCAGTGTCTGTCTCGGTTTTGATAGTATAACACACTAACCCTGGGAGAGGCTGGGGAAGAGCACACGGGACTTCCCTATACATTTCTTAGCAACCTCCTTTGAATCTATAATTATTTCAAAGTAATAAGTTAAAAAATTAAGTGATATTAAAACACAGACTATTGACATTTAAAAACCCAAGTTCAGGTTGTCTAATTTTACATTGGAAAGAAACTCCCGAAATGCTACTGTAATTATAAGAATTGGCCACAGGGTGTCACTAGTGGTCTGCCATAGCCCTCTGAAATTCCGCCCCCGCTCTCTCTATCCAAGATGTTATTCAGGAAGAAAAAGACTTGCTTTTATTTTGTGTGTGTGGGGGGGGGGAGTTTACAATTTCTTTTTTTTGTTTTTCCTTTTATTGAGATATAATTGGCATACAGTACTGTATAACTTTAATGTTACAGTGTAATGATTTGGCTTACATACCTCATTAAACACTTATCATAATAAGTTGAGTGAGCATCCATCACCTCATATACATACAAAATTAAAGACATAGAAAAAAGTTTTTCCTCAGTGGTGAGAAATCTTAGGATTTACTTTCTTTCCAATATAACATACAGCAGTGTTAATTATATTTATCATGTTGTACATTAAGTCTCTGGTACTTATTATACAATGACTTGACATTTGTACCTTTTGACCACCTTCATCCAACTGGCCACTTAAAGAATAAAGAATATAAAACTGCCATATTCAAACATAGTTTTTTCTGACTGGGAGCACTGGGAAATCCCAATATCCCACTCTTTTTTTTAGGTGAAAACACAGCAACCCCTAAGAAAAGGAATAGAGTTTAAAGAAAGCAAATGGGGCAGTCTCTAGAGGAATTTCACTTCTCAAAAGTGCGGTCCATGGACCAGTAGTGCTGGCATGGCCTAAGAATTTGTAAGATGTCCAAAAACCTCAGGCCCTACCCCAGGTGTACTGAATTAGATTCCTAACAAGCTCAAAGTGTCAATGTTGCTGGTCCACCGACTACACTTTGGGTAGTAAAAATCTAGAAGGGACCAAAGAAAATAAATGGAGGCCTGGAAAATACCACCTGCTGCCAATACAATAAAACCGTCCTGGGATTTCCCTGGTGGCGCAGTGGTTAAGAGTCTGCCTGCCAATGCAGGGGACACGGGTTTGAGCCCTGGTCCAGGAAGACTCCACATGCCGCGGAGCAACTAAGCCCGTGCACCACAACTACTGAGCCTGCACCCTAGGGCCCATGAGCCACAACTACTGAGCTCGTGTGCCACAACTACTGAAGCCTGTGTGCCTAGAGCCCATGCTCTGCAACAAGAGAAGCCACTGCCATGAGAAGCCTGTGCACCACAACGAAGAGTAGCCCCTGCTTGCCGCAACTAGAGAAAGCCCATGAGCAGCAACGGAGACCCAACTCAGCCAAAAAAAGTCCTAATTTGGAGCTCACTAAATCAGAATTATAATGTTAACCTGGATTCGATTAAATATTACAAGTTGATGGTTCATGCACAATGCTTAATTATACCCACAAAATATGTTTGCACATATATGTGTATACACATAAAATATGTAAATTATATTCCATGTTTATTATATGTCAAATTTTGCTCTGATCTTGCAAAAAAAAGTTTAGTGATAGCTCGTTTTAGAAACTTAGACCGAAACATCAATAATGGTTTAAACTAACCTGTTGATTTTTTAAATAAAATGATATATTCTATGATCATTTAAAGATTTTTTTTGATGTGGACCATTTTTAAAGTCTTTATTGAATTTGTTACACTATTGCTTCTGTTTTATGTTTTGGCTTTTTGGCTGTGAGGCATGTGGGATCTTAGTTCCCCAACCAGGGATCAAATCCGCACCCCCTGCATTGGAAGGCGAAGTCTTAACCACTGGACCGCCAGGGAAGTCCTCTCTATGATCATTTAATAATTACTGAATTCCAAGAAGATTACTGGTGTCACCTTCTCTCTTTAGATTGGAGTTGCTGAAATGCCTAAAAGCAGGTAGTTTCAAATGTTACCAGGATGTTCTTAGAATATTCTGTAGTAAAGCTTTCAGGGTTTAATGGGGAAACATTTTACTTTTTTTCCCCTAGCACTTTTACTTTTTAATCTCTTGATATTGTGGTTGTTTAGATCCACCTTATTTTCTTCCTGCAGTTCGTGAATGCTGTTCACTTTTCCCATATCCTTTCTCTTAACTTTTGCATTTGACCTATAATATTCTAGTATTCCTCTGGGGTCTTTTGCCTTCCAAAATGGATTTTTAGTATATGAATGGCTTTTATCTATACAATTAACAGTTCCTCACTTTTTTTTTTTTTTTTTGCGGTACGCGGGCCTCTCACTGCCGCGGCCCCTCCCGTTGCGGAGCACAGGCTCCGGACACGCAGGCTCAGCGGCCATGGCTCACAGGCCCAGCCGCTCCGCGGCATGTGGGATCCTCCCGGACCGGGGCACGAACCCGTGTCCCCTGCATCGGCAAGCGGACTCTCAACCACTGCGCCACCAGGGAAGCCCAGTTCCTCACTTTTAAAAAGCTATTTTACTTCACAGCCTTTTAGGAATTTACTTAATTGCTTTTATGAAGTAAATAATTTCCAGAGCTTCTACTTTAAAAAAAATTTTTTTTGGTAAAAAGCACATAACACAAAAATTTCCACCAGAACTGCTACTTTTGTTTCTTAAACATGTTGAACTTTGTCACAGAATTGGCTTCTTCGAAGGACAGTTTGCTCCCAGTTTGCTCCCTGGCTGATCACTTCTTATTGTTGACTTTTCCTTCCTTGTCTTTGCATTTTGTTGCCTGACCTTTTCTCTGATCTTATCAGTCTGTGCTTTATTTCCTCCTGGCAGGATGACTTCTATCACAGGGACATCTCAGTCACGATGGATAGAATGTTATTTAATAATTGCTTGATTTTCATAACTAAGTATAAAATGTTACAAAATACTAATTCAAAAAGATATATGCACCCTAACTCATAGTAGGGTTATTTACAATTGTCAAGGTATGGAAGCAACATAAGTGGCCATCAACAGATGAATGGATAAAGAAGATGTGGTATATACATATACAATGGAATACTACTTAGCTGTACAAAAGAATGTAATTTTGCCATTTGCAGCCGCATGGATGAACTTGGAGGACATTATACTAAGTGAAATAAGTCAGACAGAGAAAGACAAATACTTTATGATATCACTTATATGTGGAATCTAAAAAATACAACTAACTAGTGAATAAAACAAAAAAGAAGTAGACTCACAGAAACAGAGAACAGACAAGCAGGGAGGGTTTCCCTGGTGGCGCAGTGGTTGAGAGTCTGCCTGCCGATGAAGGGGACACGGGTTCGTCCCCCGGTCTGGGAAGATCCCACATGCCGTGGAGCGGCTGGGCCCGTGAGCCATGGCCGCTGAGCCTGCGTGTCCGGAGCCTGTGCTCCGCAATGGGAGAGGCCACAACGGTGAGAGGCCCGTGTACCGAAAAAAAAAAAAAAAACGAGTGGGGAGAGGGAAGTGGGGAGGGGCAATATAGGAGTGGGGAGATAAAGGGTTATTATGGGATTATATGAAATCATGTGTGTGAAACTTTTGAAAATTATAAAGCATTATAGAATTTAAAGAATCATTCAATAAAATTTTTTTAATAGCTTAGAAAACTTAATGAAAAGTTATAGCCTTTTAATTGTAACAAAAACTCTATATAAAACCTTAGAGAAAAATATTAATGCCATATACACTTTAAAGGAACCCAAATGTAGGGCTTCCCTGGTGGCGCAGTGGTTGAGATGCAGGGGACACAGGTTCGTTCCCCGATCGGGGAAGATCCCACATGCCGCGGAGCGGCTGGGCCCGTGAGCCATGGCCGCTGAGCTTCCGCGTCCAGAGCCTGTGCTCTGCAACGGAAGAGGCCACAACAGTGAGAGGCCCGGGTACTGCAAAAGAAAATAAAAACTATAAAGGAACCCAAATGTAGAACTGAATAAATATACTTTAATATTGAATAGAAATAGAAAATATTAGAATATATAAGTGTATACATATGAAATTTTTAAAAATATATATAAAATGTTGCCTGTATCCTTTTTGACTTGCATGTCTTCCAAGAGCCTTCATGCTCATGGAAATGTTTCAAGGTGACCTTTTACATTAATTTTTATTCTTTTTTGGCCGCGTGGCATGAGGGATCTTATTTCCCTGACCAGGGATCGAACCTGCACCTCCTGCAGTGGAACTGCAGCGTCTTAACCACCAGACCACCAGGAAAGTCCCTCAAGGTGGCCTTTTAAATTCCCCTTAGGATCTCTGTGTTTCAGAGCAGTGGGTGTCTAGGAGCATGTATTCATAACCAATGTCTTTCTATCTACCACCACCCATCTGATCTGCTGTACTTTGGATTAATTTCTTACTAGCAAACTGTCTTTTTTAGAGAGTATTTATGTAGCAGTGGGACATGTTTCTCAGTAAATAGCTATACATCAATAAATACTAACGTAGTCAATTAAATATTTACTGAATATCTGTGTTCCAGTCTCTATGGGATATGATGTTGAGGAAGAAAGATACAGTCCCTACCCTTATGCGGCTTACAGTCTAGTGAGGGAGACAGACATGAATCAGACAATATACAAACAAATGTAACCTTGCACTTGTATCTAGTTACAAGCGGAGGGAGGTACATGATACGCTGAATGCCTCTGCTCAGCAGATTTGATCTATCTGGGAAAGTTAGGGAAGGTGTCCCTGAGAAAGTGTCACATGGGGAGAAGGAGGCCACGAGTTCAGCTTCTGAGATGCTGTGTTGGAAATGCTTCTGAGATATCCAAGAAGAGATACTAAGTAGGCAGTTGGACTATATTTTGGGTATGGGTTCAGAGGACTGATCTGGGCTAGAGATGTAGATGGAAAAGCCATCAGCGCATAAATGACAGTGGAAGCCAGAGCTGTGAATGAGATTGCCTAGGAGAGTAGAGAATTGGAACAGAAGAAGACCTATATCAGTTTATTATCTTACTAGAAATAGAGTCCCTGTTTTGGACATAGGTACTATCCACTCATAACCTTCTTTAGGTATCAGCACTCTTCCTTGGAGGAACTATCCTTCTCCGTTTCTTGGTGGGGTTGACACCATCCCCAGTTCCAGGGGTGAGTATATAGTTGAAGCCCAAGTCATCACTGTCTAACACAATTGTATACAATGTAAGTGTATAACAACACAATTGTGTAACATCCCCCTGGTCTCAGTGATTGATTCCAGATGGTCATATGACCCAGTTCTGGCCAATGAGAGTCAGGCCTTGGATATTTGCGGGACTTGTGGCGGTTGCTGAGAAGATGCCCCATAAGCCTGGAACGCCCCCACAAGCGGAGGACCTGCCTGAGAATGAAAAGCAGAGTTGACAGATGGAGAAAGACTGGGTTTTCTTGACATCGAAGCTGGCTTTACCTGGATGATTAAATTACATGTGCTTATAAATTTGTTTTCTGCCTTAATCTAGGGTAAGCAGGATTCACTAGTTAAAGATCATTACTACTAAAAAATTCTTGACATACCCATTCATGAACTTCTTTAAAGAAAACACCAGTAAGGAATTTCCCGGCGGTCCAGTGGTTAGAACTCCAAGCTTCCACTGCCGGGGGCCCGGGTTCAATCCCTGGTCTGGGAACTAACATCCCGCAAGCCGCATGGCTCGGCAAGAAAGAAAGGAAGGAAGGAAGAAAGAAAGAAAGGAAGAAAGAATGAAAATACCAGTAAAATATTGTGCTGGAGAAGGAACTCGCCACCCAAAAGGTAACTGAATCACTAAGATTTTGGGTCCCCTTGATTAGAGGGACTTCTTTGCTAGAATTTGATGTCCTCCCAAAAAGAAAGGTGCCACACTACTCTAATGTTCACTAGGGATAAACTAGCAGACTTGAAACCAATTCCCCTGATCAAAGCTGAAGAAAAGCAAGACAGACTTTGTGCATACTGTAGATGAGGTGAAGAAAATTAACATTTGAATTGAGAATCAAAGAAAGCTCTTACAAAGTTACGTTGAACCCAATAATGTTTAAAACCTAGTTAGATATGTTGCACTTCCCTGGTGGCGCAGTGGTTAAGAATCCGCCTGCCAACTTAGGAAGCTACGGGTTCAAGCCCTGGTCTGGGAAGATCCCTCATGCCGTGGAGCAGCTAAGCCTGTGTGCCACAACTACTGAAGCCTGTGCACCTAGAGCCCATGCTCCACAACAAGAGAAGCCACCGCAATAAGAAGCCTGTGTGCAGCAACGAAGACCCAATGCAGCCAAAAAAAAAAAAAAAAAACCAACCTCATTAGATATGTTTATTCTAGAAAAGAAACAAGAGATTTAAGTCTATCCTATAATAAATTTGTGTGAAATACATGAAAGATTTTTTTTGTATTTCCATAGGAATATAATTAATTAATTTATTTATTTGGCCACATGGTGCAGCAATGCAGGATCTTAGTTTCCCGACCAGGGATCAAACTCGTGCCCCCTGCATTGGGAGCGTGGAGCCTTAGCCACTGGACCGCCAGGGAAGTCCCTATATGAATTATTTTGGTTGCAACATACACACACACGCATGCTCCTAGAAACATCTCTCCTAATGAAGACACATGCCTTAAATATCATGCCTGAAGGATGGATGCTGAATGTTAGGGAGAAGAGCTGGCTCAGGTTTTTTTTTTTTTGGCGGTACGCGGGCCTCTCATTGTTGTGGCCTCTCCCGTCGCGGAGCACAGGCTCCGGACACGCAGGCTCAGCGGCCATGGCTCACGGGCCCAGCCGCTCCACGGCATGTGGGATCTTCCCAGACCGGGGCACGAACCCGTGTCCCCTGCATCGGCAGGCAGACTCTCAACCACTGCGCCACCAGGGAAGCCCTTGTTTTGTTTTGATATTTAAAATTTACAGCACAACCAGATGACCATGATTCAGATTTAGAATTTATTCACATTTATTCCTTTTTGCAAATGTATTTAAAATACATTCATTTAAATTTTTGCTATAAATCAGTCTAGAGCAGCAGATGTAGGTCTGTGCTAAGTACATTTTATAACAACTTCACAGAAGGGAAAAATGGCTTTGGACATGTTTTTGGAAACATTCGTGTGGTTATTCAAGGGAGAACTTGTACATTTTTTATATTTATGTTTTCTGCAATTTCCTAATAAGTCTTGGCACCCTGCCAAAGGCTATAAAAGACTGAGTAAAATTTGATCCTTCAACGTGTTTTTTAAAAAACACTCTATTGTAGATTAGTTGGATTAAAGGAGCCTGACAGCAGTTTCCTTTAATTGAGGCAGAAAGTACCTTTTAAACTGCAGCGTCGGTGGTAAGTTTTCTTCTGATTTCATGTTAATTCTCCTCATTTACACATGTCCTGAGAATCTCACATGTTAAAGGACAAAGATCTTGGACCCTACATCCTACAGATCAGGTTCCCTTAGCCTGTGTTTCTGGTTCATCATAGGGGTCCCTGTGCTTTCCTGTTCTAATTTTCTATTTCCCAAGCCCACCACTTGGGGGATCAAACAGCAAATTTAATTTTCAGTATCTTGAGTGTAGGAAGCGTGACTTGTAGGTTTTGGAATTCAGCAAAGTGCCCTGAATGTAGCTGGCACTTATATTTGTTGAACAGATGAACGGAGCTCCCTGGATCCCATCCACCATTCCAGAAGGACCAGTTCCAGGTGGCTTGAGTCCCAGAGGTTGGAGGCAGTAGAAATCATGGGCAAGATTAATCAGAGGATGGGGAAGGAAAAGCCAGCTGGGAACAGGTAAGGAGTGGAAGACAGAATGCATGGAAAAGGGACTCCTGTATTCCCAACTTGGGGCAGAAAGAAGTTGGCGAAAGAATTGGAAAGAATTCCTACTGGGAAGGCAGCACTCCTGATTTCTCATGATCCTCTGTCCCCAGAAGCTCCTAGGAGTTGGATCAACTCTTTTTCTGAATGTCAAATGTGTCTCCTCAAATAAAAGCAAGCAACTGTGCTATACATTGTGGCACTAAACTTAGTATGGGGGGGAGGGGAGCTCCAAAGAATTCCTGGAAAAAGTGCTGACAAGTAAAACACAAAGTCTATCTCATTATTCCCCCGATTATTTATGTATATGCTCCTTTTTTTTTCCCCTTGGATAATTAGGGCTCTCCTGCCTTATACAGTGTTTAGGAGCCCGCTTGCAGTTAGTTACACATGTAAGTTGATGTCCATGCAACCAGCCCGTGGGCAGGGGTTTTAGCAAGCCATCTTCAAGGCTGAAGAACACAAGGTAAATACCAAGAGAAAGTGGAGAGGAAGCAAATGCCTAATCCATATACCCCCTAAAAAGCCAAATAAAAGAATCCAGTCAATACTTTTTGTATCTTTCTTATACTTCAGCATTTCATCAAAGCAGAATGTGGAAGAAATATAGCCCAGGTGATTCGCAGTGATTAATCAATTGACTTGCTTATTCAAGAAGGGATGTAATAATATAAAAATTCAGTACATGTGGCTTGTCACAGTATCATGGGGTCATTTGGCAAATATTTTAACACATGCCTTTCGTGTTCTGAGTTGCTATAAAATGGAAGGTTTTCCTTTTCTGGTACAGGTGTGTAATATTTGAAAATGGATCGTTTTTATTTTCATTCTTATTTGAGGTTGGCCCTGTGGTCAATCCATTTCCGTAGATAATACCATGATAGTGGCCTCAAGTTGTGGGTATATCTCTGAGGTTCCATTTTTAAGCCAGTGACTCTCAAGCATTTTGCCACCTCAGGATACCTAAGAGATCTCTCACCCTTCTGTCACGCCCCTCAAGAATAGTTTCTCCAAATGCAGTAGTTCCCAGGGGTACTGCGGAGCATACCTCACAGTGTCTGGGCGTGGGGTGGGGTGCAAGTGCACCCTGCCCAGATGATGTAGGGACTTCCCTGGTGGAGCAGTGGTTAAGAATATGCCTGCCAATGCAGGGGATGGGACACGGGCTCAATCCCTGGTCTGGGAAGATCCCACATGCTGCGGAGCAACTAAGCCTGTGTGCCACAACTACTGAAGCCCACACGCCCTAGAGCCCGTGCTCCACAACGAGAGAAGCCACGGCAATGAGAAGCCCGCGCACCACAAGGAAGAGTAGCCCCCGCTCGCCGCAAGTAGAGAAAGTCCGCGCGCAGCAACAAAGACCTAACACAGCCAAAAAAAAAAGAAAGAAAAGAAAAGAAAGATGATGAGCTCAAGACAGAGATGTAAGAAACTGGCCCAGGGCCGTCCAGATGGGTAAGGAGCAAGTTGGGATTTAGCCCTTGTTTCCCAAACTCCAAAGTCCCTCTCCTTCCACCACTGTGCTACCCCATACTGACCAGATGCTTGTATCTTAGATGTTCACTGTCTTAGTTCGTACGTGCTGCTCTCACAAA
Organism: Phocoena phocoena; assembly: GCF_963924675.1. Taxonomy (NCBI): domain Eukaryota; kingdom Metazoa; phylum Chordata; class Mammalia; order Artiodactyla; family Phocoenidae; genus Phocoena; species Phocoena phocoena. The sequence goes on from NC_089233.1 coordinate 28,535,810, forward strand.
ATACCATAGACTGGGTGGCTTAAACAAGAGACATTTATTTCTCACAGATATGACAGCTGGGAAGTCTAAGATCAAGGTGCCAGCTGATCTGATGTCTGGTGAGACCCTCTTCCTGGCTTGCAGGAGGCTGTCTTCTCTTTGTGTCCTCACATGATGGGGAGAGAAATCATCTCCTTTGTGCCTCTTTTATAAGGGCACTAATCTCATTTATAAGGGCTCCACCCTCAAGACCTAATCACCTCCCAAAGGCCCATCTCCTAATATCATCACATTGGGGGTTAGGATTTCTAATATATGGATTTGGGAGAGGGGACACAAACATTCATTCTAGAACATTCACTTTATGTTTATTTGGAGGAGCTTGGATGAGAGAGAATGGTGTTTATAATGATATAAACACTTTGTTTTTCCTTTGGTGGGGACTTAGGATGTGAATGTATAAAACAAAAACCACTTTTGTCAAGTGTGCATGCCAGCTTCAGCTGAGAATCTTGGGGAACTTTATACATGACACAGAACTACCACTGCTGTTACTGCCTGGATAGTAACAAGAGCTGCTGTCCAGAGATGTCCATGGCCCAAGGACTCACTCCCATATTTCCAGATGAGTGCTAGGAGATGAGGTTCTTAAACTAAGATTCCTAATTTGGTGCCCAGCTGAAAGGAAAACCAAGGCAACAAAAGACAGACTTATATGTTGACTCCTTAAACAGTTGAGAATTGACAGAACAACCTACAGAGGAGTAGAGAATCCAAGGTGAGTCAGAAGAATGGGATCACAAACTAATTCAACGTACCTTAGCAAAAACAAAACCTATCTAAAAAGAACAGGCCTTGTTTGCCTTCTCTTCTTTAGAATACATATGTTCTGTTCATAAGAACTCTTCCATATATACATATGGAGATCATCCTGGATTATTTGGATGGGCTCAGTATAATCACAAGGGTACTTATAACGGAAAGAAGAAAGAGGGAGCGTCAGAGGAGATGTGACATCAGAAGCTGAGTTGGAGAGATGCAGCCTGAGACAGGCTTGACCAGTCGTTTCTGGCTTTGAAGATGACGGAAGGACCATGAGCCAAGGAAGGCAGGCAGCCCCTAGAAGCTGGGAAAGACAAGAGAATAGAGTCTTTCCTAGAGCTTCCAGAAGGAACCAGCCCTGCCCATACCTTGACTTTAGCCCAGTGAGAACCATTTCAGATGTCAGACCTCCAGAAAGGTAAGATAATAAATATGTGTTGTCTTAAGCCACTAAGTATGTAGTGATTTGTTACAGCAGCCATAGGAAACTTATACAGTCCCATAGAGTTTTTCCTTGTACTGGCAGAATGATGTCCAGCTTCACGTAGCTTTACAGTAGCCTTCAGGGCCTGGCCCTTGCTCATCTCCTGTCTCACCTCCCTGGGACCCTACCCAGCTCTCTGTGATCCAGCCAATCTGGCCTTTCAGCATCTTCTGACTTAAAATGTTTCCTCTCTCTCCACGTACCCCTGCAGCTCATTACCTCTTGTTCATCCTGCAGATCTTAGCTCCAAGTTTCACAGGGACATCCATTTGAGAAATGTTTACAGAGTTCTAGGCACTATTCTAGGGGCTGGGAATAGAGAACAAAGCAGGAAGGGTCTCTGCTGTCCTAGGAGGGGCGGAGGAAGACCACAAATAAGCACCCAAATGATTAAACAAGGTCATTCCAGAGAGTGATGACCAAACAGGGTGCTGAGTTAACCGGCAATTTTAGGTGGCTGTCAGGGAAGGCCTCTCCAAGAGAAGATGTCTGAGCTGAGACCTGAGTGATGAGCAGAACTCCTTCCTCAGAGGGCCTCCCCTAAAGCCACTTCCTATCAGCTCTCCTTGAATGTTTCTGTCACAGTGCTTACCTGGTCTTATGGACTGAACTGTGTCCTCTCCAAATTCATATGTTGAAACCCGAAGCACTAAAGTGACTGTATCTGGAGATGGGGCCTTTGTGGAAGTAACTAAGGTTACATGGAGTCATAAGAGTGCAGCCCCAATCCAAAATGACAGGTGTCCTTATAGGAAGAGAAATGCTTATGCACAGAGGAAAGGCCATGTGAGGACACAGTGAGAAGGTGGCCACCTGCAGACCAAGGAAAGAGTTCTTATCAGAAACCAACCCTGCCAACACAACACCCTGATCTTGGACTTCCAGCCTCCAGAACGGTGTGAAAATGAATTCTCGTTTAAGCCTCCAGGTCTGTGGTATTTTGTTATAGCGGCCTGAGCTAGTACATCTGGTTTATAAACCTACGTCAGCCAGACGACTGTCAGAGCCACCCAGCTAGTCTCCCGGCCTCGGCTTCACCTCTTGTCCCTCCTACCGCCCAGTCTCTGCACAGTAGTCAGAGAGAACTTCCTGAAATGTAGATCACATTGTGTCACTCCCAATTCAGACTCATTAGCACCACACAGAAGAAACTCCAAATTGTGGCCCCTCTGTTACTCAGACCTTTCTCCCCTCAAAAACACCCACCAAAGAGGCCCCTCCTGTTCCCCAGGCACCAAGCTCCAGCCTCAGGGTCTTTGCACTTGACCTTCCCTCTTCCTGGAGCACATTCCCCGTCTCTGCACGGCTGTCATCTTCTCAGATCTCCACCCCGCCCTCACTCATCCCACCTTAAGTGGAGCCCTCCCATCATGGTCTCATTACCCTGATCTAGTCTTCTTGGTTTTCACTGCCCGAAACTTTTTTTTTTTTTTTTGCATCCTTGTGGGTTCCCACTGCCACCCCCCATCCCCTTATGGGGCAGGGACTCTGCCTTGCCCGCTGTTGAGCCCCGAACACAGTCGGCTGTTGAAAATACAGGTGTATGAGGTGGCATTTGGGGGGCGGCGGGTCTGAAGGACAGGGGGCCAGGCCCTCTAGGGTCCATCACAGAGCTGCCGCGGAGCTTCGTGCTCCCCTTCCTCATCTGCGGGAAAGGGGACAACAATGGTTGCCCAGAGGCTCCACAGAGTTACAACTAGGAAAGTAGGAAGTACCGGATAAGGATTTGCTAAATAAACAGTATCTCAGGGGAGGGCTCCCGACACCCGAAACTAGGTCAGTTCCATGTTAGACACTGTTCTAACTCCCTGCTCTTCTGCCCCGGGGCCGCTGCCCAGAAAAAACACCCATCAATTTGAATTGCATGTCCGCCCCAATCAGTTCTCAGGACGGGTGCGTCCCGGAACCGCTTGGCCCTTTATTGGCTCCACCCCGCGGCCCCAGCCCGGCGGGGACCACGCGCCTGCTTCAGGGGCGGCCCCGGAGCCCAGAGCCGAGGGTCGCCGCCGCCCGGCCAGACGTGGCGCCGCCACCGCCCCCGGTGCCGACGCTCGCGGGCGCAGCCAATGGCGACCTCTCCCGAGCGGCGGGCGCGGCCTCCGGCCGCCAGAGGGCGCCGCGCAGGGGCAGCGGAGCCACCGCCACCACCGGTCGCAAAGGGAAGCTGCAAGCAAGCGCCCAGGCCGCCGCCGCCGCCGTTGCCTGCTCACCGAGCGCCACTGCCTGCCCGTCGGCGCGGCCGTCCCCGCAGGTAGGTGGGCGCCACTGGGCCCCGCCGCCCGCCTGGCCCGCGCGCCGCCCTGATTCCCCGCTCGGCGCCCCTGCCCGGCGCGTGCCCGCCGCCGCCTCGTGCTCGCGCGCGGTCGGTAACGGACGCCGGGCGGGGGAGGGGCGGCGCGCTTGGCCCCCCACGGCGAAGCGGCGACCCTAGGGGCGGAGGGCTCGGCCACAAAGGGCGCGCAGCCCCGGCGGAGGGGCGGTCCGAGCGCGCGCCGCCGCCGGGGCCCGGCGGGCGAGTCGACGGAGGCGGGCGGGTCCCGGTCCCCTCCCTCCCTGGGGGCGGTGCGGGGCTCACCCTGGGGGCGCGTCTCCGCCAAGTGGGGCGCAGAGAGCTGCCGCTCCCTCCGTCCCAGCATGTTTCCGTTGGCAAAATACCTCCTCTCTGGTTAACTAAAAAAAAAAAAAAAAGATTCTTTTTTTCCTATTTTTTGTATCTGATTCGGTGATCTAGGACCCCTAATTCAGTACCTTGGGTTTGGGGGCGGGAAGGATGCTCGCGGGGCTCTTGGCTCGTTTATTTCGGGTTACTCCCCACCACCACCCCCCTTTTTTTTTTTGCGCGGGGCGCACGTCTAGGACGCGCGGCGAATGGTTTCCTGTCTTATATTGTGGATACGGAGACGTCCGGGCTTTAGGTTTCTTTTCCCCACCCTTAAAGAATGAAGACCTGTCAGATCCTATTACCGTGAAATTTCCTATTGGGGACGGTCATTGCAGGGGTGTGGTCCAGCTGGAAAGCTCCGGCTGGTCCCGAGAGGTTGTGCCTGCACCCTGATTGGGTGAATTTTTCTGGAGTCGGGTATTTTCCCCGTCCCCACATATGTAGTTAGGTATTTAAGAACCAAGGGTCTGCCTAAAGGCGATGTGAGCTGCCCAGGAAAGTGGCCACTGATAGCAAGGGACTCTTGAGCGCTTGGAATGTGGCTAGACCCAATGGAGATGCGCTCCCAGTGAAAAAGACACACCTGATTTTAAACAGTATGGAAAAAAAAGTAAAATACCTCATTCGTAATTTTTTTCTACTTAAATCGTACAGGTTGATGTGATAATGTTTTGAACATATTGCGTTAATGCAAATATATTATTAAAATTAATGTCACTGGTTTTATTTTACTCTTTTTTTTTTAACATGGCTACTTGAAAATTTAAAATTAGATATGACTCGCATTATATTTCTATTGGACAGTGTTCAGCCAGAGCGTCGGAATGGGGGCAGGGGTAGCTGGGAGCCTATGGCATCTGCTTATTTTTAACTGCTTTTCTGATGGCACGTGGCCTCCTCTCTCTTAGCCTCTCGAGGAGCCCCCTGCTTCTTCCTTCTCACCCTCAACTGAACTGTCGAGCTGATTGCTTAATGAGGATCTTGTTCTAATTTGCAGAATAATTTAAATTAGTGGACAGAACATTCTTTGTTGAAAAAAATGTCTGTATGCTGTGTATTGTAGTCTGGAAATAGTTGTGTAAGATTCATCTCAATCAGATCATGAGCTATCAAAGCTGAATATTTTCAATATTTGTGTGTGTGATGCAAAGAGCATGTTAATTTTCAGGGCCTCTGCCACCTAAATGCCTTCCTCCAAGTTACTGTGGCTTTTTCTTGGGCGCTTGTCATACCCTGACCTACACTCTTTTCCCTTCCCAGCCCTCAGATGCTGTCAGTTTTTGCCAGTAAATACGGTGGTTGTCAACCATATTGTCCCCTAATTCTTAATTTTGATTAACTGTAAAACTTGCCAGTTTGGGAGGGTTAAATCAATGTTAAGTGGGAGAGAATCAATTACTATAAATCCTCAACTTTAGGAATGGTGAGAGTGACTTTTGGAAAGTTGTGAGCATTCCAATAAAGGACAAGGTAGAAACAGAATATGTCTGTATTCTGTTGCCTTGGTTACTCTAGAAGGGCTTTCGAGAGAAAGTATGATGTGTGGAGACGACTTCCAGATAATATCTTGAGGTGTTTTTTTTGGTTTGTTTTTTGTTTTTAAATGAAAATACTTTTTCTCCAAAATCTTAGGGTTGGAAGTGAAATTTGTTTTCTCCAAAGTGTGATGTGTTTACAAATCAAGAGGAAAACTTTAGATAGTATTTTTAGGGGGAAGAAATAGTAAAACATTAATCCAGAAATTTAAAAGTTTATGCTTGTGACAATACATCTGTTTTATTATTATTTTAAATTTTATTTTTTTAATTTATTTTTGGCTGTATTGGGTCTTCGTTGCTGCACACGGGCTTCCTCTAGTTGCATGGAGTGGGGGCTACTCTTCCTTGCAGTGTGCAGGCTTCTCCTTGCGATGGCTTCTCCCGTTGCAGAGCACGGGGCTCTAGGCATGCGGTCTCAGTAGTTGTGGCTCGCGGGCTCTGGAGTGCAGGCTCAGTAGTTGTGGCGCACAAGCTTAGTTGCTCCGCGGCATGTGGGATCTTCCCGGACCAGGGCTTGAACCCATGTCCCCTGCATTGGCAGGTGGATTCTTAACGACTGTGCCACCAGGGAAGTCCCAATACGTTTGTTTTAATTCATACACACATGAAGCATATTAAGTGGAGGTGAAAATTTTCTTTGATACAAAGAAACAAGGCCACTTGTCCTCACCAGGTTTTGCCCCAACAAGAAATTTGCTTTTTAATTTTATTATGAGTTTAACGATGTGTTTTTAGTTAATTGATTACTATTAATTTCACATATCTTTCAAAGCTTTGGGAACCAGGTAATGGATGCAGTAAGAGAGGCAGAAATTTTTCTGTTTCACAAATAAGGAAGTGGAACCTTTGTATTTTATTAGAATACCTGAGTCTGGAGCAGGAGAGTAATCTGGCACTTCAGAATACCTCCTCTGCAGTCCTGGACATGTCAGTGACCCAGGGTCTGGGCGCCCCTGGGCAAGCTGTTTGGAAGATTTCACATCTTTCTTGTTCATTCCTCCCATACAGGGCTCCTGTATGAGGTGAGATGTTCCCTGGGCCTTAGGAGGGCTGGGACCTATAATGGGCACCTGGCACATGTTACTATATCTGACAGGAAGTTCAAAATGGATAGCTCGGGGGCAGGGGTGGTGGGAGTGTGGCAAAAATACGAAATTTCCTTCTTGATGTTGTTTAGCACAGCCTTCATCATGGGGGTTTTGTTTTCAGTGAAAGGGGAAAACTGTCTCATAAAGTATCCAGTAGGAGTTTGAGTGTTCCAAGAGTGATAGAACATCTGTAATAATGTTTCCCTCCCTGGGTTTGCGGTCACTGAGGGATGTAATATATCCATGCGCTTTTGTAAGTATTACCAGAGTGCACGAACACTGCTGCAAGCTGGGGTGACAGGAACTTTAACTACTTTGTGTGCGTGTTTGTTTATGCCATTACCATGACAGGCTTCAGTCTGAGGGTAGCATTGAATACAGACTGGAAATTATAATTTTTCACTTGAAACTTAGGAATACCTTTTTAGGCAAAAATACAGGCACTGTGCCACATTCCCTGGGTCACCTTCTCTGGTTCTGTGTGAAGGTATCTCGGAAGTAAGGCTGTTTAATATTTATTCCTTGCATCTAAACACGTGATGTTGTGGGCGGAGCATATTTCCATTCAAAGCTCTGGCCCCGGAGTGCTATCCTAACTCTCTGTGTCCACACCGTGGACACCCTCTGCTTGTCTGAGTTGCTGTAAATCATGTCCCTTGCACACGTCATCGTGTGTGCCTGCGTGTGCAGAGACGTGTGTTTGTCCTGTTCCTCTCGAGTGGCTTTGAAGTGCCCACCTGTCTGTCACAGCTGCATGTGTTTTTCAGAGCCCAGCCCAGGGCCAGCGTAGCCGTGCTCAACCTCCTGGCACGCGCGGTGCGGAATTGCTCTGTGGATAGGAATTCAGGCTCGGAGCCAGCCTGGCCGGCTCGGCCACTTCCAGGCTGTGTGATCCTGGACTGTTTGCGCCACTTCTCTGTGCTTCCGTTTCCTCTTAAGTACCTACCTCTCAGGGTTCTTAGGAGGATTAGATGATTTAATATGTGTAAAGAACTTCGAACAATACCCGGTGTCCACTAAGAGGCTTCAGTGTTAGCTATTATTTCCATCTCTACCGGATATTGTAGTCACATTTCGTTTCCTTGGTGTTTTCTGATAGGGGGAGCTAGTTTATGAAGTTACCATGTAAGGCCAAAATTTCACGGTTTAGCATTTCATGGTTTAGTGATAGCTTTGTACTGGACTTCACTATAATGGGTTCCACCTAACAAGTACGGAATAAATATGTAAGGAATTATACTGGAGAACCAGGGGACCTTTGCTCCTGTAAAGCTTCAGAGTGAGTAAGGAACTTAAAATCAGCTGGTTCCAGAAAGGTGATGTATGTTCCAGCTTGCAGGAGTTTAGTTAATTGAATGAAATTCCTATCTGAGTTTCTGGCTTATTTTATTTAGTTATTTTTACTGTTCAAAGCTCCCACCCCTATCTCTTTTCCTTTTTGTTTAAGGAGAAGAAGGTGTGGCTGACTTGCTTTTCCCCTGTTGGCAATGAATGAAACTCTTCACTGCACTCCTTGAGCTGCTTATGGTTTCAGGTTTTTCTCTGTCACTGTCTCTGGTTGATTCCCACCCTATTGATTTACTCCCTGCTTTGCTCCCTAAGGAGGTCGGGTCCACCTCAGCCGGCCCTGCTGGCCTCTGGTCACATCCTCTTGGCCCCGTCCTTTGGTTTGTCACGCTTGCCTTGAGTGAACAGCTGTACCAGGTACTTTATACGGAGCGTTGTCTTTACGCTTGGCCACTTCATTCATTCTTCATTCAAGTTTTCATTGACTTGGACCCAGAGAGTGTAAGGTGATCAGGATTAAGAAAGATAGGGGGCCCCTGGAAGGGAATGATGGGGTGAGAGTGGGGTGTGGCGACAGAGTTGGGGGGAGGGACGGCCTTTAAAGCTGACACTGAAGCCAAGACTCTGGGGTGAAAGGCCCGTGCAGATCTGGGGAGAGTGTCGTGGCCAGAGGGAACAGCAGGCACGAGGTCCCAGAAGCACAGAGCCCTTGACTCGTCCCAGGAACCCGCAGGAAGAAGGCCAGTGCGACGGGCTGGGTGAGGGCGGCGGCGCAGGCAGGAGTCTAGATTTGATTCTGGGGGCCCGGGGGACGCAGGCAGAGGATTTTAAGCAGGGCTGCAATAACCAATTTGTGCTTTTAGAGAGCATTCCTTTCAGTTTTGTGTGGGAACTGCATGGGGGAGGGGACAGTGGCGAGGATAGGGAGCTGAGAGCAGAGGTGGGAGAGGAGGGTATTTCGACATCCACCTGTGGCTCAGGCGGAGGTGGCAGAGGAGGTTTGAGAACTGACAGATTTGGGGTGTCCCGCATGTATTTTGACGGTATCACTGATGGAGCCTTTGTTGGTGGATTGACTGGATGTGGTGAGAGAATGGTTTCCGGTTTGAGCAATTGGCCAGAAGGCGGTTTTAGTACTAAGAAGGTAAGTTTGGGCAAAAGGTTAGTCTTAGGAGGAGGGTGTAGGATTAGGGGGCATTCTAGTTAAAAACGCTGAGTAAAGGTCACAAACTGACCCAGAGTTTTGTATGTGCCTTATGCATATCAGTGTAGGATAGAAGGCCTTTTTGTAAATGGTGTTTGGGCAACTGGTAGCTATCTGGGAGGGAAATACACACACACACACACACACACACACATATCCAGTTTATGAAAAAAATTTTTTAATGGAACAGTGAGAATAGTAGAAGAAAACGTGGAGAATTATTTTATGATCTCAGAGTGGTGCAGGCATTTCTGAGTATGTCAAAATCCAGAAGCCATAAAAATAAGGATTGATAAACTCAGCTACTTAAAAATAAAACTTTTGCTATCAAAAAGTACCAAAACTGGGACTTCTCTGGTGGCGCAGTGGTTAAGAATCCTCCTGCCAATGCAGGGGATACGGGTTCCATCCCTGATCGGGGAAGATCCCACATGCTGCGGAGCAGCTAAGCCCGTGCACCACAACTGCTGAGCCTGCGCTCTAGAGCCCGTGAGCCACAACTACTGAAGCCCGCGCACCTTGAGCCCATGCTCCGCAGCAAGAGAAGCCACCGCAGTGATATTACCATAACCAATGTCAAAAGATTGACATCACATTGGAGAAAATAATAACATCACAAAGGACTGCTTTCTTCAACACATAAAGAACTTCCATAAGTCAGAAAAGCCCAACCTGGAAGAAAAACGGGTGAAGGAAATGAAACAGTTCATGGAAAAGGAAGTGCAAACAGCTCTTAAATCTGAAGAGGTGTTTGGCCTCACTAATGATAGACTAGAACAAGCAGGACCCCAACCACAGTTGTCACACTGTTTCTCGTCTCCCTGACAGTGATGGAAACATTTGATAATTTCTTGGTGAAGGGGTAAATAGGAACCCTCGTGCACTGGTGGTGGGTAGGGTCATTTGGTAAAACTTGGCAGTAGCTGGCAAAATAAAGAAATGTACATACCCTTCATCCTACGGAAATTCTTTGAAGATATGCATATATGAAATGTTCTGTGTACCTGGTGAACTTTTAAAGATTGGAAACAACCAGAATGTCCATGACTAGGGGGCTGGGGATGTTATGGTGCAGCCATATCACGGAGCACATTGCACGGCTGTTAAAGGTAATGCAGCTTGATACGTGCTGATATGGACTGACCTTTAAGATATGAGATACCAGTCGAGAAAAGCAAGGTGCAGAACGCGTTAGGAGCCCCAGTTTGTATAAAAAATAACGTATGCACAGGATATTTTTAACTTTTTATTTTGAAATAATTATAGACTCACAGGAAATTGCAAAAGTCGTATATAGAATCCCATGAACCCTTCATCTGCTTCCCCCAATGGCGCCATCTTACCTAACTGTAGTGCAATAGCAATGTCAGGAAACTGACATTCACATGATACCGTTAACCAGACTACAGACCTAACTCAGTTTTACATTCACTCGTGTGTGTATGTGCGCGCGCGCGCCTGTGTGTGTGTGTGTGTGTGTGTGTGTATCTATGCAGTTTTATCCTATGTATAGATTCATGTAACTACCATTACAATCAAGATACAGCTTGGTTCACACAGTGTCTTTGTCAGGACACATAACAGATCAGTAACAATGGTATTGATTGATTGCCTTCACAGGACAAATGGGTGGTTGAATGACAGGGTTGGGAAGGCGACATTCCTTTTCACTGTCATAATATTTAAACTCCTGCTCTCCGAACAGTGTGTGATGTCTGGACGCCCAAGTAGAACTACCAGGTAGAGGGTATCTAGCAAGCTCTGCCAGGGGACAGACGTGGGGAGTTGTCGGACCCTAGATGAGTGTATTTAACATCTGGGCAGAGCAGGAGGTCCCTGAGGGGAGAGGGTGCCTGGGGGAAGGGGGTCTGATGATGCCCCAGGGCCCTCACGTTTAGAGGTCAGCTGGAGATGAAGCCCCTGTTTTGAGGAGATAGTGGACACCTGTCATGTGCTGCTGAGTTTGAAGAAGGAAAGTGATTGTTGGATTAACTTTATCAAATACTTTCTCACTTGAAAATTGAGGCCAGATTTTGTTGACTGGATCTGAAAATAAGATGGTATCTAAAGCCTTTATCGTTTTCTTTTAAAATGAGATGGGGGGGTGGGGAGGCTTTATTTCACAGGTAAAACTAATTTATGGTGGAAAAAAAATCAGAACAGTGATTCCTGGGCTGGGGGTAGGGCAAGGATTGGCTAGAGAAGGGGCCTGAGGGAACTTTCTGGAGTGACAGTGATGGTGTGTCTCACCACCGGGGTCTGGGTTACATGAGTGTATCGTTTGTTAAAAGTTGCCTTAAATTGTGTGCATTTTACCTTAAAAAACTGTAAATAAATGTGGAGCCCCAGGTAATGATATGTATGCTGAAGTGTTTAGTGGTAAATTATAATTGATGTCTGCTACTCAGCTTGCAGTTTACCAAAATTGGGGTGGTAGATGGACAGAAGTGTAGGCAGATGTAATAAATATAGCAAAATATTAATTGTAGGATATAGGTAGTATAGAGATATATGTTGTTCATTGTAAAAAAAAAAATTGTGTGTAAAATTCTTCATAATAAAATTTAGGGGGAAAATCTACAGAACATGAAATGCCCTGCCATATTATATTTAGACATCACCTGATGTTATGTCCTCAAATCTTTAAACATTTAAAGGAGGCATGGTATTTCATGCTGTTAAGAATCTGCGTCTTATTTTCTCTTAATCACTTGCTTGAGTTGTCATCTCTCTTCCACCTGCCCTTTGTCCTTAAGAGGGCAAGGTTCAAGGTTTTTCGTGCACTTTCTGGGGAAATAGCTCTAAGGCTCTTAACTTGGTGGATTATTATTACCCCGGAGTTCCTTCTGAGCCAACAGATTTACTTTTTGAGTGAACCTCAAACTAATTCCCCACCCCACCAGACAGGGGTTGGGAGACATGTGTCCCTCACGGAAGGAGAGGGAATGCTTCTTGTCTTTGGCTTCACTTCTTTTCTCCCAGTCCCTCTGGCCTGACCGCCCTGGACCCCCAAGTGCAGCTCTGGGTGCCTTGGAGTTCTAAGGTTCTGACTCTGTTTTAAGTAAAATGGAAGAAAAAGGCTGGGTGACCTGGTAAGTTATCTTTCTAAGGAAGGGCTCAGAAGCTATGTAGACTTCTTCTTTTTTTTTTTTTAATATTCTTTTTTTTTTTTACACCCCACATTTGTTTATTTATTTATTTTTGGCTGCGTTGGGTCTTCGTTTCTGTGCGAGGGCTTTCTCTAGTTGTGGCAAGCGGGGGCCACTCTTCATCGCGGTGTGCGGGCCTCTCACTATTGCGTCCTCTGTTGTGGCGGAGCACAGGCTCCAGACGTGCAGGCTCAGTAGTTGTGGCTCATGGGCCCAGTTGCTCCGCGGCATGTGGGATCTTCCCAGACCAGGGCTCGAACCCGTGTCCCCTGCATTAGCAGGCAGATTCTCAATCACTGCACCACCAGGGAGGCCCTGTAGACTTCTTTTAATACTTTATTTCTTTTCCCAGAGATCATTTGTTTACAAGGTTAAAAAAAAAAAGTTTTAAAGGTTTGCAGTGAAAAGACACTGTCCCACCCCCTTCCCTGAACCCCTGGGTTTCTCTCACTGCTGTAGCTTTCTGTGATCCCATCTGGAGCTATTTTGTGTATACACAAACAAATATGAACATATACCCCTTCCCTCTTCTAAAATAACAGAACAGGGTCTTACTGTGGACACTTGGCACTTTGCCTTTTTTTCCATCCAGCACAATTTATTCAACCATTTCCTTTTTGACAGGCATTGAGTTAATTTCCCATCTTTTTTCTCTTAGAAATAGTGCCTCTTTAAAGAACCTTGTAAATATTCATACATATGAATTAAACAATTTTTTATTATGGAAATGGCCAGACATGTTCAAGTAGAAGAATGAACCCCCACATACCCTCCCCTCATCCAGCTGGAGCAGTGTCCCATGTTTTTGCTACTCTTGTTTCATGCTCACCCATTTACCCCCCTTTAAGCTAGACTATCTTAAAAACAAATTCCAGAAACAATGCTGTTTTACTTCAGTATAATGGGCTTTTTAAACTTTTAATTCTGGATAATTTCAAACATACTATTTTAAGGCAAATACCAGGTACACATGTAAATAGTAATACTTCAGTAAAGTAACCAACTTTTAGATACAAGATCAAAATATTTAGAACTGACAAATATTTAAAAGACAAAAAGCAAAAGCTACAAACTTCTAGTTATCAGATAAACAAGTGCTAGGGATATCATGTACAATGTGATAAATATGATTAACACTGCTGTATGATATATATGAAAGTTGTTGAGAGAGTAGATGAGTTCTCATCACAAGGGAAAAAATTCTTTTTTCTATTTCTTTAATTTTGTATTTATATGAGATGATGGATGTTCACTAAACCTATTATGGTCATCATTTCATGATGTATGTAAGTCAAATCATTATGTTTTACACCTTAAGCTTATACAGTGCTATATTTCAATGATAATCTCAATAAAACTGGAAGGAGAAAAAATAAAAGACAAAAAGTATTAGCACCAGTTATGAGCCTCCAGGGTGTTCCAGCCTCCCTCCCCACTCTACACTTTGAAAAAAGGTAGACTTAAAAATAAAACTTGCTTACAAATGGTAAGCAATAATGAAACGAAAACATTTCAGCTCCGTACTTGAAACATGGGTGCCATTTCCCTGTCACGTGGGTCCAAATACATGGTTTATGTGACACGATGTCCTCTCAGCAGTCCTCATCCAGGGGTGACTGTGTGGACCCCCCAGCCCCTCCCCACCCCCGCCAAGGGGCATTTAACAATGTCTGGAGACACTAGTTTGTCACAACTGAGGGGAGGAGGTGCTCTACCTCCTCTATTGGCATCCAGTGGGTAGAGACCAGGATGCTGTCAGCATCCTGCAGTGCACGGGACAGCCCTCCGTACTGGAGAACTATTTGGCCTGAATGGCTGAGGTTGAGAAACCCTAGTTTAGGACATTGGGAGATGATGTTTTATCTGAAATCTCTTCTCTGTGGTTCTCCCATTGCTTTCTGAGAACTGCTTAATGAACGTCGACTAGTCAGGTTAAATACTCACAGTGTTGACATTTGCCAGTGTTACATCGAAGGTAAACCCTTACCTTCCAGAAAATTCCAATTAAAGTAACTTAACTTAGATCCTTATTCTATCAGTTGTACGAAGAAGGATTGTTTCAAAAAACACAGATAAGGTTTAGACTGTGCTCACAAGGAAGTCAAAACCCCTCAGAGGCAAGCGGACGTGAAACCATTTTGCTTCTGGAAAGCTTCCAGAAGCAAAACAAGGCCAGGACTGTTCTCGTGGCTGCTTCCGTGTACGTAGAGACAGACTGGGAACAAAACCTGTCGTCGAAGGAAGGAAGGTGAAATGGGGAGAGAGAGATGACTTTAGCGTGGGGATTGTTCAGGAGGGGCCTACAGCGTCTGCGCGGCTGTTAAGTGGAGAGAGCAGAGTGTGGAAGCCCTCTGCTCGCGGCGCATGAGATGGTGGGGACCACAGACACAACTCAGGTGGTGTCCTCGGCGTCCAGGACCCTAGTCAAGGCGGTGGAGATGGACGTGTCCACAGCTAATCGTGTGACAAGACCTAGATTATGGGTGTTTTAACTGGGGTCCAGGAGCCCCGTGCCTTGTGTAATTTCTTGCCTGTTTCTTTCCAGATATCTCCTTTAGAAAGTGGATGTGTGGGATAACATGTCCAGTGTGTCCGAGGAGAGAAGAAAAAGACAGCAGGACATTAAGGAAGGACTGCAGTTTATACAGTAAGGGCTCATTGCGTGCCTCATGTTCTCGTCATGGAGTAACTCCTTTTGGTGTGGCTCTGCACGTAGCAGGGATTAGGAAACCTTTAGTTATGTTTCAGAAGTCCTGTTCTTTTGGGTTAGAAATTAGATATTTTTGTTCCAGCAGTATTTTCTGCTCTTGGACATTGATTTCTTTGTGTTCGGAACTGGATCTTGCTGTCGCTGATTTTTCGGGCTGAAATCCTTAAGTATCCTCTAAAATGTTAGACTGAGGAATTTGAACCTAATCTCATAAGAACAGTTCTGATGAGTGAAAATCAACATCTGTCAGCACACAGGGCTTTTGTGATCACACTCTTTCTGTTAAGAAGCTCGGTCTCTAACTGGCCTTCATGAAGCACGTCAGTGACAGGACCACAGCCCGGGTGGCCATGTCCAGGCAGAAAGGCCTCTTTGTCCCTCCTGGGAAGGGGACATTCTTACCCTCTGTTCTATAGTAAATTGAAACAAATAGTACTAGTGGTTCTATGCTATTTTAAAACTTTTTCGGCATTTGAAGAATTAGGCTGTCTTTAATTAGGAGTAGATTTGCAGGGAAAATGTTATACTTACTCAAGAAAATACAAAGGAATAGTTTTAGATTTTTTTTTTTCATGACTACAGTTATATGTGAATAATGGTCATAAAGGAGAAGTAGGTCTTTAAAATGTGCTTTGAACCAGTGGTGAGCTCATGAGAACCTCAGTTTTTTTGTTTGTTTGTTTGTTTGTTTTGTGGTACGCGGGCCTCTCACTGTTGTGGCCTCTCCCGTTGCGGAGCACAGTCTCTGGACGCGCAGGCTCAGCAGCCACGGCTCACGGGCCCAGCCGCTCCACGGCATGTGGGATCTTCCCGGACCGGGGCACGAACCCGTGTCCCCTGCATCGGCAGGCGGACTCTCAACCACTGCGCCACCAGGGAAGCCTGAGAACCTCAGTTTTAAGATGACTCCTGGGTGAACAAATCCTGATAAGAACCTGATCATCAGAATTGATTTGTTTCTTCTTCTTAGGTCACCGCTGTCGTATCCAGGAACACAGGAACAGTATGCGGTAAGGACTCAGGGAAGGTCTGCTTGAGAACTCCACAAGTAGCCTGTGAACTGCCACATGTAGCCTGGGTTGGCAAACCCACATGTGGCCCCCTGTCTGTTTCATAAATAAAGTTTTATTGGAACACAGCCACGCCCATTTGTCAATGTGTTATCTGTGGCTGCTTTCACGACATGGTGGTTGAGACAGAGACCTTATGGCTCACAAAGCCTCAAATCCCTATCTGGGCATTTACAGAAAAAGTTTGCTGACCCGTGTGTATATAAGACAACGTTGTTTTTTTCCGGCGTACTTGGACAGTTGTCCTATTTTTTCTTTTCTCTATTAGTGTAGTTTTGAATTAATTTCTTTTGAGCCCCTTGACAATTACATTTAGCCTTTCATTTCATCGAAAATGAGGGGGACAGAATATGCTGAGAGGGAGAGTGCAGAGTATCTTCTGTTCTTCCTTAGAAGAGAAGTTGTAACAGAAGTAAAGAGGTGACTGGATAATTAGGGGAAAGAGCTAGAGAGGAATCTAGTTAGTTGGAGAGAAAGCCCAGCTGACTGGGTCTTGGACCAAAGGCCCTCAGTTCTGCAGACTGTTAGTTCCCCTGTGGCTTTGCATCTCTGTGGGTTTTGGTGCTACTGAATGTCACTTCTTTCTCTCTGCCTCCCTCCCTCCCTCCGTTCATTTCAGTCTCTCCCTTCCTTCCTTCCTTTTCTCCAAACAGACGTAGAACTGTAAAGTATGAGGACTAGCAATCACATGGAGCAATCCTTTCATTTTACAAACGTGCAGTTGGGGTCCAGGGAGGTGAAACGGCCTGTCTCTCAAGTCACCTCAGCTGTTAAAGGTTGATCTGGACAGTTTTCTTTATTACTTTTATCAGCTTAGACGTGAATTCGTAAAATGAGACAAAGAGCTGAATAGGACTTTGATAGGAAAGGACTTTTAAAATCTTAAAGCAATGATAGAAGTCCTGAAGGAGACTTAAGAACATCTGCCCCTACCAGAAGAGTGTGTATACTTACACAGTAAGAAAAAGGTTTGCCATCCCCTCCGCATAAATCAGTAAATGACCGGAACATTTACAAAAGAAGAAACACAAATGGTCCATAAAACTGTGGAGAAGTTCAACCTCGCTGGTAATCAGATACGCAAGTAAAAAAGGTTACCGTTTTCCACCTAGAAATGTGTAGATTTTATGTGTGCATGCTCACGCACGTGTGCACGCTCACGCACGTGTGCACACGTGTTGGTGGAGGTGCTCTGAAGCAAGCCTCTGTAAGTATTCATTGTTGTTGCCTTTTTGGAAGACAATTTAGAAATACTAGTCAGAAGCCTTAAAATCCTCATTCCACTTGTAGGAATTTAACCCAGGCACAGAGTTGGCAATGTCAGCAAATATTGACAAGGTGCTTTTGCAGCACTTCTCTTAATAATGAGACATTGAATTTTTTTCTTGGAAAAAGCAAGCAAGACGAAACACTAGCTGAAATAGCAGTGACTTGGCCTGGATTTGATCATTTCTTACAACAGTGCTTCTTGTTCTGTCAAATTATTTCCTCTGAAGTTTTAGATACAAAAATTAAAATTTTCTTACACCCTGACTTGTTCCTTTAAGGGTTTCAAGCGGTAACTTTCTTTTTTTTAGGTATATTTACGTGCTCTTGTGAGAAATCTTTTTAACGAAGGAAATGATGTTTATCGGGAACGTGATTGGAACAACTCTAT
This sequence comes from Phocoena phocoena, assembly GCF_963924675.1. Classification (NCBI taxonomy): domain Eukaryota; kingdom Metazoa; phylum Chordata; class Mammalia; order Artiodactyla; family Phocoenidae; genus Phocoena; species Phocoena phocoena. The sequence goes on from NC_089233.1 coordinate 28,553,460, forward strand.
GAGCCAATATTCAGAAGCTTTGAGTATAGCTGATTATGCAAAGTCTGAAGAAATTTTAATCCCTAAAGAAATCATTGAAAAACTATATATAAATCGTATTGCTTGCTATTCTAATATGGTGAGTTGTTTTTGTTTTTTTGGGGTTTTTTTTTGCGGTACGCGGGCGTCTCACTGTTGTGGCCTCTCCCGTTGCGGAGCACAGGCTCCGGACGCGCAGTCTCAGCGGCCATGGCTCACGGGCCCAGCCACTCCGTGGCCTGTGGGATCTTCCCGGACTAGGGCACGAACCCGTGTCCCCTGCATCGGCAGGTGGACTCTCAACCACTGTGCCACCAGGGAAGCCCGAGTTGTGATTTTTAAAGCAATGTTTCTAGAGAGAAAAAAGGTTTTCAATAACATAGTATACTAGCGAAAGTCAGTTTCCTAATTTCAGTTTATAAGAAAGATGTATTAAGTGCTTTTAGAGTGGCCTTAAGCTTTGAAAAATCAGCTTTGGCCAAATGCTTAGGGATTTAAAAATAATTTGTTTCTTAGATACTGGTCCTTGGAGATTCCCTTTTGAGTATGGCTTTTGGTGGGGGGGTGTCTGCTCATAAAAACATCAGCCTAGGAAGATACAGGTGTTACAGATGGGTACAGGGTACCCATCAGGTATCTCTGCTGACAGTTTGCTTCTTAGTCAAGATTCTCTTAGGAGCTTTTTTTTTATAACACAAAACAGTAGTTAGCCTTCAAAAGAATTAACACATGTCTGAAGCTCTTCACATGTCTGAACTTAGAAAGCAATATTTTGATGTGCTTATAATTTTCACTATAGACATTCAGTAAAATTTAACCATGAATTTAAGAAAAGTATCCATGTTGTCACCTAGTTCTTTGCTAACGAGCATTCATTGATGATTTGTTTTCTATAGTATATTCCTCCTCAACTAGCTGCTTGGGAGTTACATTTCCATTTAACATTTTAATGAGCTCCAAAAACGGTAGCTACAACTGGGAGGAAAATAGGACAGGCGAGTGACACGTGGGGGCCTCAGCCATACTTGGAAAGTTTTATTTCTCGAAGATCTGGGGTATTTTATGGCCAGATGTCTGGGTGGTGGGTACATGGGTAGCCACGATATTCTTTCTACTTTTGTGTATTTGAAATTTCGTAATGAAAATAATTTTTCAAAAGACAAATAATACCACTAAGTTTCAATTTAAAGGAAAAGTCTGAATTTGTTTCCATTTGCAAGGAGACATCATCACAAGACGTGAACTGTTTGATTGCTAACTTTATTTGGTCTTCCTCACCAGGGTTTCCATGATAAAGTATTAGAAGACTGTGATACAGTCCTCAGTTTAAATGCCAGTAACTGCAAAGCTCTCTATCGGAAATCTAAGGCTCTAAGTGATTTAGGAAGGTACAAAGAGGCTTATGACGCTGTGGCAAAGTGCTCCTTGGCAGTGCCTCAGGTATGGAATTTATGTTTTAGTTCATTCATTTACATCATAACCATTTTATTGATTCTATGTAGAGAAATGGCCTTAAAAAGTTACATCTTCCAGCCAGCCACCCACCTGCTGCAGTTGGGAATAATTGCCCGTAAAACAAGTGTCTTGACAGAGTATAAGTTAGAACTGTTTTGCCTCTTTGTCTTTACAGTTAGTAAATATAGCCCTCCACTAATCGTATATTCTCACTTTTTTCAGGATGAACATGTAATAAAACTAACTCAAGAACTAGCTCAGAAATTGGGATTTAAAATAAGAAAAGCATATGTGAGAACTGAGGTAAGGTGGAGTTCTCTCCATAAGGTATTTGTTTTGTTTTGTAGCTTGGAGTCAGTTCTGGTTTTAAATTAGCTTCTTAATTTTCTTTCAGCTCTCACTAAAAACAGTTCCTGGGGATGGGGCTACAAAGGTAAGGTTATTACTCTTGTAAGAATCGTAATTAAAAAAAAAAAAGAAGAAAAGATAGAAGCATTAGTAGTTTTCTTTCTAATATTTTTGGTTTGTGTCTATTTTGAGACCTTTTTATTCCTCAAACACAGAAGTGGCCAGAGCTTCCTGCCCTAGAAAAAGAAAACAAACAACTCAAGTAATATCTGTTACTCTCCATCAGCATTTCCTGAAGGCCAATGGAGCATTTTACAGGATTTTAATAGAGGTTAGGTTTTATTAGAAAAAGTGGGTCAGGGCCACATACTAATTTTAGGAGTCATTGGGTTAAACATAATTAACAAGTTGTTCTTTAAAGGTAAGTCTTCTTAGAGCTGTGACGATGCCACTGTGAGTTGGGGAGAGAGTGGTGGCTAGACTAGTCCCTCTGGAACTAGAAGGCTCCTGACCATCCTTTGAGAAATACTGGGCCGCAAGAAGCAAGTGCCAGTAGGCCAGCACCGCTTAACGCCATGTATTACAAAGGTTTACATGTTTTGTTTATTTCTGTCTTAATTGGAAGGAGGTCAAATGTGAGAACCTGCATTGCTCTCCTAGAGTGAGTTTTATAGCTTGCTTTATGGTTTAGAGTCCTGAAAATACTATGATCTATTATTTGGTTTAATTTCTAGGCTTTGAACTGTTCTGTGGAAGATATTGAGCCAGGTACGTTTTCACACACATCCTCTTCATCTGAAAAGTGCCAGCCTCAGACGTTATGTACATTATAGTGTTGTCAAATAAGATTGCTGTGTGGTTATTAGTATTAAAACAAGAGTAACTTCAGAAACCCCCTCTGTGCCTCTGGATGTGCCAGTGAGTGAGTGACAGTACTGGATGTCAGTGAGCAGTCGTTCGATACCCGCTGTGGCTTCACCACCCTCTAGTAGCTCCATCCAAAAGGGGCCTAGGAGTTTTGAGAAAGAAGGAGAAGTTTTCACAAGTCAATATATCTATTCCTGTGCAAAACAAATTATTTTTAGGATTACTTGTACTCTTTTATTTGAATTGCTTTCACTGTTGTATCTATTTATTTTTATAATTGCTTTCGTATTTTCACCTAGCTCTTCATTTTTTCTGTTGTTGTCTATTAACACTAGTATTACATAGATACACTGAAAATAAGTGAGTACATGTCCATCCACGTTACAGATTTATTAGCTCCGAGGCAAGAAGCTGTTCCTGTTGTTTCTATACCTGCATCCAGTTTTTCTCACCAAGTTGGAAATGAGCTGGCCTCAGTTCCCATTATGCCCTTAACTTCTGTTTTGCCACTGCAAGTGGAAGAGAGTTCTCTGCCATCGACAGTGTTGGCAAATGGAGGAAAAATCCCCTTCAGTATGCCGGAAGCGTTTTTAGATGATGGAGATATGGTCCTTGGAGATGAAATAGATGACCTCCTTGATTCTGCACCTGAAACTAATGAAACTGTTATGGTAAATTTCAGTGTGATTACTTTCTTCTGAAGGCAGGCTTTTTTTTTTTTTTTTTAATCTTAGTAGTATAACCTGCTAGATATTTTTAGTATTGACTATAGAGTAAGCTTTGGGTTTCTTGGAAATTACTTTTGTTGTTTTCCAGTGGTAACTGGCTAATTTGGTCATTTCTTTAAATAAAAAAGGGAAGCATGCTAGGAATCACATATTATGGAAACGGTAAATTTAACTTTCTGACAAAGAATAGGCATTTGACATGTAAGGCAAAATGAATTCATGGATTAAGGACTTCTCATTCCTTAAGGATAATTCTCCTGTAACCATGTATCATAAAGCAAGTGTCAGCAGACTTTGGTCCACAGGCCTGATCTGGCCCGCTGCCTGTTTTATATGGCCCACGGAATAAGAATGGCTTTTAGATTTTTACATGGTTGAAAGAAAAAATAATAATATCTGAAGACCCTTGAAAATATTTCATGACACTGTAGTAACAGAGTTGACTAGTTGTAACAGAGACTATGTAGTCCACAAAGCCTACAATATTAATATCCAGCCCTTTATAGAAAAGTTCACTGACTCCTGCCATGAAGTATATTAAAATAGTGGCAGCAGTAGGATGATGATGGGGGGGTGAAACTCAGAGCTGGTTTCCAGGGTGGGTGAAACCAGCGATGTCCCTGTGGAGCTGACAGAGAGGAGATGTAAAAGGCAGACAGATGAGGGGTTGGTTCCTACCACTTTGATCTTGGGCAGGTTATTTCACCTTTCAGTCCCTCTGTTTTCTCATCTGTACCGTGGCAGCCCTAGTAGGATACATCTCAGAGGGTTAGGAGGATTAAATAGATGGTATATGATTTATCATAGTATAAGGCACATGGAAGCTCTCCAAAAATCCTCGCTCTGTGGGGGAGGGGCAAGGTAGTGTTCCATTTGTTCTTGTGAGGTGTACATTCACATCTCCAGAAAGATGGTCCCCACTTTTCCAGGCTGCTCCAGCTCCCTTCTCTTCAGCACCCTTCCTTCCACTCCAGCCCCACACACATCCTCACAGTTCCTCTTTGATGAAGCCAGCTCTCACGTAGGGAATCCTATGGAAGTTTTGAAAATGAACCATGAACGTCTTATTTGGATTACAGCAATATTAGACATCACATATCCATCCTTTTTAAAAAGTAGGCTTGAGAAGAAATCAGCTCTGTAGCTTGGATTCTGCCACTGAGTCTTGATATTGATTTCAACTTTGTTATGTAACAAAATCACCCAGTGAAGTAATTTGTTTTTATATGCTGATATTAAAAGCAGTTTGGCCCGCTTGGAACTGAGTTTCATGGACTTTAATCCGGTCTTGTTTCCTCTCCAGCCATCAGCCTTAGTCAGAGGCCCCCTCCCAACAGCCAGCGTCGCTCCGAGCATCCCCTTCTCAGCGTCTCTTTTGGGCGCCTTGCCCATCGGTGCGAGGTACGCGCCTGCACCCTCCTTCTCGGAGCTGTATCCGCCTTTGACTTCATCCTTAGAAGATTTCTGTTCTTCTCTAAATTCATTTTCAATGAGCGAATCCAAACGAGGTAAGACTCCAGCCACTTATATAAACAGTTACAGTTCATTTTTTAAAAAAGACAATTTGGTTTGACTGTTAACTAACTCCAGATAGTTGGTACTTGAATTATTTTTATTGTAGCTGAAAATACATTGTAGTTCTAAAATCTAAACCCTCCTGTTTTAAATTCACCTGGACTTAACTGTGCCATTGTGGAGATCAAGAATCAAAGCCCTGAGAGTAGGAATGTATGTGGCACTGGTTTTTTTATAGGATAGTTTGTTAAGCTGGGTGTCTATTGTTTTGGGGGGGGAAATGACTTTTAATGTGTTCTCTAAAAAAGGGATACCCCATCTAAAGGGTCTTGAAGACAGGTTATCCTTTTAAATTCTGAACTAGGCCAATACTTAGTTAAGACTAATTTAAAATCAGTGTTTAAAATGATAATAGGTCCATCTATTTTATTTTAGGCTTCATCCATTGAGCTCAGCAAAGTATGCCTGGTGCCTTAGTTTTGCAAGGGATTGCTGAGGTTTTGGCCTGACTCCTGTTTCTGTAATCCTAGGCTTAATATATACTTTAAACAATAACAATAAAAAATCTTCATATTTTTGTGAGGCTTTGTTATGGTTAAAGGGATAAAAATCAAAATAATTGATTTAAAGATTGACAACTGAAGAAACTAAAATTTGTGGGACACAGAAGGGCAGAGAGAAGGTAACTGAGTGGTAGACTAAGAAAAAGAAAGTAATTGAACTTTATTGATTTTCTTAATGTTATGATGAATTCCTGCTTCATATTTTCAAAAGGAGAGGCTCCTTTCCCATTTTGAATACGAATTATTTTCTTAGTCTTTTTAACAGTCCCACTTGGTAGGCCCTGCCTTAGCTTATGTCTCTGAAAATCACTTTTTATCTAAATTTGTTTGTCTAAGGGTTATTTATGCCCTTGGTTTCTAGAGGAGAGGAAAGACTCCATAGCCCTCTTTGGTGTCAGTCATGAGCAAGAAACCTTCTTGGAATTGGGATGGGAAAATAACGTGGGAAGCCACAGTTAGCTACTAAGCCCTGATGTTCTTATTACATGATTAGAATGAAAAGGTCTGTTGAAGTTTTTTTATTATTTTAGATCTGTCCACCTCAACTTCTAGAGAGGGAACACCGCTTAACAACAGTAATTCTTCCCTTTTACTTGTAAGTGCCACTTCCTCTTTTGTAAATACGTCGCTTAAATTGCAAATAGGTCTTTTACTTAAGTAACTGAGTTATTTGAATGAACGTGACCAATCTCCCTGAAGTTCTGTGTGTGCTGTGGGAAAGAGTGCTAAAATAAGACTCTTCTGGAACATCCAGTAATAAATGCTTTGTGTTTAAGGCTGGATCTGTCATAGCAAATTAATCACAATCGTAGGCAGTGTAAGAGGCTTTAGCACAGCTTGAACGACAAGGAAATACAAAATCAGGGCGTGAAAAACGTGTTGGCTGATGAAGCAGAACAACTACCCGTCACTTATAACAACTCATGGAGCATCCAAAAAAGTGGGGGAGGGGCCTAGAGACCCAAAAGAGAGGAAAATGTAGAAGGAAATGGTTTTTAAATAGAAACGCAGTAAGGACAGAATAGTCCCAACTTCAGTCTGTGCAGAATGTCTTATTTTTCAGATGCATCTGTTTCCTTCTTTAGTGATAGTGCAATATTTGTTGGCTGTTTTTTGTTTTTTTTGTTTTTTGTTTTTTGTTTTCTTAATTCTTCTTGCAGATGAATGGACCAGGCAGTTTGTTTGCTTCTGAGAGTTTCCTGGGAATGTCAAGTCACCCTAGGAATGACTTCGGAAACTTTTTTGGAAGTGCAGTAACTAAACCACCTTCTTCAGTGACCCCAAGACATCCCCTTGAAGGAACCCATGAACTGAGACAAGCTTGCCAGATCTGTTTCGTAAAATCAGGTCAGGACCAAACAAAGGAGCAGACAGGATTAAAGCAGTCAGTAACCTGAGAGTTCTTAGGAATTTGTAGATACCTGTGGAAACACCAGCCCTTATGATTCTTCAATCTCTGAGTTCTTTCTAAAGAAGCAGCAGTTATTGATTAGGGACCTTTGGAGTCTAATAGGATAGGCCGCTGCTCTCCTTTGATAAAATTTTATGTATAGAATCATATGGAGTAGAATATTTACCTGACCATAATGTTTGTGAAAATTAAAGTACTTTCTGTTGGATTATTTCATATCTTTACCCCTAAGTCACGTGATACGAACACAATTTATTCTAAACCCGACCCAAGTTAATTTTCTTTCTTAGTTGCTTTTTTAAATGGTTCTTTACCTTTAAAAGCCATCAAAACTCCTATGCTAATAGTTAAATAAGGGTTATGTTTTGGGAAGACTGGTGTTTTGTCCTGATCTTTGTTTTGTCTGACAAACAGCACGAAAGGCAAAAGTTACTTCCATAGCTTGTTTACATTTGGGGGTTATGAAGATGGGATTTTTAAATGGGCATTTAATAATCATAATCCATCTGCTCACATCTGCTTATAAATGTGCCTGTAAAATGAAATGATACTTTTTGTGCATATGAGCAATCCTTTTTACATCTTTTTCAGGCCCTAAGTTAATGGATTTCACTTACCATGCTAATATAGATCATAAATGTAAGAAAGATATTTTAATTGGTAGGATAAAGAATGTTGAAGATAAATCATGGAAAAAAATACGTCCAAGACCAACAAAAACAAATTACGAAGGACCTTATTACATATGTAAAGGTATATGCTATAATTACTTAATTGGCGTACATCGCCTAAGCGGGAAATGATTTGCTACATTTGTTATAATGGTTCCAGTATTACTGTAATTAAAAATGTTTTAGATAGTTAACAGAAAGTTCCTTGGATTGAGACATTAGTATTTTTTATATCATTTTCACCTTTGTTTTTAACTTGCTGTCTTGTGGGTGTTTTATAGTTATTTATGGAAATGGGGATTTCCCCAGGTTTTAAACAGAAAACTGTCTCAAACTTTGGGTTGTCTGACATGGTCTTAGTTCAGAACACTGAACTAAGGCTTTGAAAATGTTGCTCTTTTAAGTTGTTTTTGAGAGAACTTAGTATTTTCATTTTTATCAGACCACTTCACCTGAACGAGCTTTGAATGTACCTAAATGACTTTTGAAACTTAGGTGGCGTACATCCGGGTATCAAGGCTTTTTTTTTTCCCTGTCTGAAATAAAAATAATTTAGAATTGTGTTGCTGGTTTTTTGGTTTCTTTTTTAAGAGTTAATACCATCCCTACATTGTAATATGCGTATCATGGTTTGAAGCTATCCATGAATTGTTATAAAAATTCAAGTGATGCCCTAAGCGTGTTGTTTTTAAAAAAAAAAAAAAAAACTTTTCTGATATTTTGTTGTTGTTGTTATAAATTCATTCATTTATTTATTTATTTTTGGCTGCATTGGGTCTTTGTTGCTGCGTGTGGGCCTTCTCTAGTTGCGGCGAGCGGGGGCTACTCTTTGTTGAGGTGCGCGGGCTTCTCTCATTGCGATAACTCCTCTTGTTGCAGAACACGGGCTCTAGGTGCGCGGGCTTCAGTAGTTGTGGCACGTGGGCTTCAGTAGTTGTGGCTCGTGGGCTCTAGAGCGCAGGCTTAGTAGTTGTGGCACACGGGCTTAGTTGCTCTGCGGCATGTGGGATCTTCCCGGACCAGGGATGGAAACTGTGTCCCCTGCGTTGGCAGGCGGATTCTTGCTTTTTGTTTTTTGGGGTTTTTTTGTGGTACGCGGGCCTCTCACTGTTGTGGCCTCTCCCATTGGGGAGCACAGGCTCCGGACGCACAGGCTCAACGGCCATGGCTCACGGGCCCAGCCACTCCGTGGCATGTGGGATCTTCCCGGACCGGGGCACGATCCCGCGTCCCCTGCATCGGCAGGCGGACTCTCAACCACTGCGCCACCAGGGAAGCCCTGGCAGGCGGATTCTTAACCACTGCTCTACCAGGGAAGTCTCCCTAAGCGTGTTTAATATTCATTGGCTTTGAAAAAACAACGGTCTGCATTTTAAATGTCTTTTAATTCCCTGTCTTTCTAGATGTTGCTGCCGAGGAGGAATGTAGATATTTGGGCCACTGCACATTCGCTTATTGCCAGGAAGAGATAGATGTCTGGACGCTAGAGCGAAAGGGAGCATTCAGCAGGGAGGCTTTCTTTGGTGGCAACGGAAAGATCAACCTTAGCGTGTTCAAACTGCTCCAAGAGCATCTTGGAGAATTTATATTCCTTTGTGAGGTACTTTATCCATACCTTACTTTCTGCCGTGAAATTGGTGGTAGCTTCCTACCCGCAAGCCCAGAAGTATCAAGTACTTAGCTCTGGTCCTGCCATATGATAAAGCATCTGCTCAGCAATGGTAGCCACTGCTATTATCCAAAAGAATACTGTTAAGACTTCGTACTTACTGAGTGTTATTTGGTGTAAGCATTGTAATGTATAGGTATGTACATCATAAGCATGGCACGGAAGTTCTATCTCATATTATGTTTTCATGATAATTCTTCTTCTCTGTTTCAGAAATGTTTTGATCATAAGCCTAGAATGATAAGTAAAAGAAACAAAGATAATTCTACTTCTTGTTCTCATCCGGTTACAAAGCATGAGTTTGAAGACAATAAGTATGTTGGTAGTTTCTAATTTTTATAGTGACAACACAGAGTCTCTTTTTAGATCTAAATAAAACCGGAGTAGTATCCGCTCAGGCATTCCCCCTCTCCTTTTGTTGTTGTTTTGAAAGATGGTGACTATTTTTAAATGGCTGATAGGTTTTGCTGAGAATTTTTAAATGAATTATTTAATTGGAATTTAATACAGAAAAGCAATACTGATTTATAGCTTCTCATGACATGGATTTAGGTATTTTATAGCCTAACATATAATTATCCCCTCCCCTCCCCAGTAAAACAATTGCATACAGTGATTTATTTTTTCTGATAAAGATTTAACATGTATTTTCAGTCTAGAACTTTACATTTTATATGTGTATGTACATTTCTTTTAAAGCTATGGCAGAACAATAGTAAAGTGTCACTCCCTTTTCCTCTTAGGTGCCTTGTCCACATTTTGCGAGAGACAACAGTAAAATACTCCAAAATACGTTCTTTTCATGGTCAATGTCAGCTTGATTTATGCCGACATGAGGTTCGATATGGCTGTTTAAGGGAAGACGAGTGCTTTTATGCACACAGTCTTGTAGAATTGAAAGTCTGGATATTGCAAAATGAAACAAGTAGGTTTGTGTGTGATTGAGAAATGTCTCCCCAAGAGCGTCAGGGTTTATGAAGTGGTATTGGAGACCCTTCTCCAACAACTTGGTGTGGCAACACTGTTGATTTTATCCTGAGCTTTAAACCATGTAGTCACTTCATCTTTAGAGTGGCCTGTTTTGAGTGTGGTCTTGTATAAGTAATTGCTGATACAAGTTCATGTATGAAGTACGGAATTGTGAGGAAGAAAGATTCCTCGGAAGACACCAAGAGCTATATTTGTAAATATTCCATTTTGAAGGAATAATGTGATGTTCATTCTTGGCAACAGATTATGCCAGGTGGGGTTAGTTAAAGAATCGAGTCTGACTGTGCCTAGATTGGTGGCCCGTTATTGTGTAGAGGACCTAAAAAAAGGCTTCTGCGTTTCCCAGGTATCTCGCATGATGCTATTGCCCAGGAATCTAAACGATATTGGCAAAATTTGGAAGCAAACGTACCTGGAGCTCAGGTATTTTTTCCTGTGTACTTTCTGCATTTGGGATCCTTTCTGGAACGGCCTAATTGATGTTAGTTGTCGGCAGATGCAGTTAAAACTTACATACAGTCCAGTTACTTTCTTAAAGTTTATTGAGTTGATTAATTTTTTTAAAATTTAGTTATTTATTTATTTATCTTTGGCTGCATTGGGTCTTCGTTGCTGCGCGCGGGCTTTCTCAAGTTGCGGCGAGCGGGGGGCTACTCTTCGTTGCAGTACACGGGCTTCTCATCGCAGTGGCTTCTCTTGTTGCAGAGCATGGGCTGTAGGCGCACGGGCTCAGTAGTTGTGGCATGTGGGCTCAGTAGTTGTGACTCGCGGGCTCTAGAGCACAGGCTCAGTAGTTGTGGTGCATGGGCTTAGTTGCTCCGTGGCATGTGGGATCTTCCTGGACCAGGGCTCGAACCTGTGTCCCCTGCATTGGCAGTCGGATTCTTAACCACTGTGCCATCAGGGAAGCCCCAGTTGAGTAATTCTTAATGTGAAAAAAAAATTCTGAATTTTAGTTGATCATATAAAAGAAAAAAAGGCATCCCATAATACCCACCAAGCATGTAGGATAGGGAATTCCCCGGAGGTCCAGTGGTTAGGACTCTGTGCTTCCACTGCAGGGGGCACGGTTTCGATCCCTGGTTGGGGAACTAAGATCCTGCAGGCCGAGTGGCATGGCCAATAAAAGACCGTAGGATACAGTTTTCTTATTCAGCTTAATTGGCGAAACAGTTGGGGTCTCTCGCTGTGGGGATCCTTGGAATAAGGAAGGTGGATTGTGTTTGTAGTTTTGCTTATCGCCCAGCCAAACTGCTTTACCCAACTACCCTCCTTCCCCTCCCTGCCAAAAATCCTAGTCATTAACTCCAAAGCTGACTTTCATAAATTGAGGTTTGGCATCTGTAATCTGCTTTTATCATATTCTCTTGCATTTGGGTGGAGAACTGGAGATTTTAGGTATCAGATCATATATATATAGTGGTCAAATCATCAAACCAGACAAAAACGGAAATTGTATGCTATTATGAAAAAAAATGCATGGTGATTGTGTTCTTAGAAAACTGGTTTTCTGTTAAATTAAAACTGATCTTTTAATTATTTAAGGTACTTGGCAATCAAATAATGCCTGGATCCCTTAACATGAAGATAAAATTTGTATGTGCTCAGTGTCTGAGAAATGGTCAAGTCATTGAACCAGACAAAAACAGAAAATATTGTAGTGCAAAAGCAAGGCATTCGTAAGTAGTGTGTGTGTGGAAATAGTGCCTGATCCTAATGATCTGTTTCATGGGTGTAAAATCATGCATATAAGAAAAAAGATTAAGACTTTGAAGAGAGCAAAGGAAAGTAGACAATTTAGGAATAATTGCAAAGCAAAAGGGAAGAGATTTTTAGAATTTAGTAGCTAAGAATTCTGCACACAGTTCAAGTGTTTTGCCTGTATTTCATCATTTCCGTGTTTAGGATTCGTAGGGAATGTTTGTTAATAATTATCGACAGGAAATGAAATGACAGAATCATAAGGCATTCCTTTTAGAAGGGTTGAGGAAAAAAATCTCTGGTCCTTTAGGTACAAACTTTGTACCTGCCCCTTTATATTATGCCTTTGCCAGTGTGTTTTTGTTTTTTCTGAACTCCATTTTTCTTAGGTGGACCAAAGATCGTCGTGCGATGAGAGTGATGTCTATTGAACGTAAGAAGTGGATGAACATCCGTCCTCTCCCCACAAAGAAACAAATGCCTTTACAGTTTGATGTACATACGTAATTTTTAAGCCACTTTTTTTTTTATTAGGCATTTCAAATCATTAGAAAGTAGTAGTAATTCAGATGGAAACTGGTACCCTTTAAATAATGCTCATCATGTTAATGAAATCGAAGTGGTCCTTTCGTTTTCCTTCCCCTTTTGACTATGTGGTTCTGGGACAGTCTTTAGATTGATTGGAATCGTATGAGTTACTGAGGAAAAGTAAGTAGACAATGAACTAGAGAAAAGTGATGGTCATGGCTCAGCTTATTTTCCAGATGAATTACTTTGGGAGCAAATGGGAGACAATTTCATTTAAATTTGATTCCTCAACTTTGCTGTCAAACCCAGGGCCTTCCGTATTATTATGGATGCTGTTGATGAGTTATTTTTATCACGCCTGTTTCTTTCACTGAAGCAATGGATGCTCACTAAAGGATGCCCAACATTATAGGATTTTCTTGAAGTAACCCAAAGGAAAAACGCTCCATGTTAGAGCAATATGTTCCTCAAAAGCCCTTAGAATGAAAACACCAGACCAACTTAATGTGTGGGTAGCATTTCACTCACTAGGTAGCACGTTTCAACTTGGTCCCCCTGGTGCCTTACGTGGTCTTAAAGATGATTGTCTGGGCAGAGCCCTGGAGCTGGCCCAACTTGCCTCTTCACAAGAGAGAGGGTCTGGAGGGATTTCACTGTGCAAGGGACACTTGGAGCTGACAGGGCGGAAATTTTCTGCCGCAGCGGAGGAAGTATGGAGAGAGCCTTTTGCCCAGAGAAGCGGTGCAGGTGGATTGCAGAATCCCCATGTAATGAGGCTCCCTCTCCCAATTGCCAGAGAGTTGAGGAAGAGGAGGGTTAATTTCCCATCACCCAGGGTACCTTGCTTTTTGTAAAACTTATACAAGTTATAAGGACAGTCTTTGAAGGAGGTGGTGTGTTTGTGTTTATCCACAGTGGTTTCAGCCCCAGATTTGGGTGATTTAATCCGTGGGTTATGTGGGAGGGGAGGAAGGTTTATTGGAACCATTGATATCTTTGTGCTTCAAAAGATAGTGGAGATTATGGGCGTATTCCTCAAAACTTTGCTAAGACCACTGGGAACAATTCTAGCTCATGAGGCAGCTGCCTAGGACCACTGATTATTCTCTTATCTTGTACATGGTGTTCTACCTTGCAATGTTACAGGAGCTTATTTCCTCTTTTTCCTACCATACTAGGTATTGCTAAGGGATCCTTTTTCTAAAAGAAGAAATAGTACTCTGTGTTTGTATGTGCGTAGACAGTGTGGTGAGGTGGAGAGAGCATGTGCTTCAGAGTCTGCCCGAAGGGCAAGTTACTCAGCCTCAGTTTGCTCATCTGTAAATGAGAATAATTGCATCCTAGGGAAGATACAGGAGATGGTGTTGTGTAAAAACCCAGCACAGAGCGGCCTTCTCCTTTATTTTCTCTTCTCCCTGCTCCTTATCGTTGAGTTTTGAAAGACGATGGTAAATGTCTACCTAGTAATACCTAAGTACTTATTGGGGATTGACTGGGAAAAGAATATAATACAGTCTATCACAAGAATGTTTTGTTGACTATTGACTTCATGCAGAAAATTGTAAGGGTTGCAGGGGTGGGGGTCCCTGACGTTGGTCCGAGGGAGGAAAGGAGCAGTGTTAAGTGTTGACTGCTTCTTGATTTTTAGTAAAAGTCAATGCTAAGCATCTACTATTACGTAAACTAATAGATAGGGCCAACTCCTGTTGAAACACGGATAAATTAAAATAGGCTAACAATTAATTGTACTAGGATTTATGCTCTATAAAGACAAGTACATTGATGATACCTAAGACTGAGCTCTTGGTGACGGCGGTTTTCCTAGTTCTTAATAGTCACGGGTCTTAGGAGTCTGTGTTCTGCTGATTGCTCTCACTTTATTTTCCTACCAGTACACTGTATTTACTCTGTAAAGTAAAAATGCAAATAACCAGAAGAGGTATTATTTGAACGCTGTATAACTGGATGGCCTGGTTAGTGGAATAATTGTCTTTGAACAACGCATAGCTAGTGAACGATGGCCAGGATTAGCTGCCAGTATTGGTGATAAGTAGATGTCCGAGAGATTTTTTCTGACACTGTTTAGTACCTTTGGAGGAGTCTGCAGTTTCTTTATCGCTTCCCAAGCGCTGACAGGGAGGCATCCTGGGTGTCAGGTAGGGGAGAGTAGGATCCTTCAGACTGAGGGGGCCAGAGACTTGCACTGCAGAGATAAAATGTTCTGCTGTGTTAAAAGCAGATGCTCTGAATCAGTGAGTTTGTTGACACTTCCTTGTAAGAAAATGTTCCATATTCCAGTTTCATACTTAACTTTCTTTTGGAAATTTTCTTTTGAAAAGTTTTGAGACAGAAAGCTTAATATCATCTCATGTATTGGGGGCTTATAGTCAATTTGAATAGAAGCAAATTAATCTCCTTTTAAAATTATGTTCTCGGCATCAGCATGGATAATAATATTTATTTTGCTTAAATGTAAAAAGTAGGCAGTTTTACTAAGTGTACTCTGTCTTAAAGCATGTTCCTGTTTTTCTAATACAGCTGTGCAATCATATTGCTTCTGGGAAAAAATGTCAGTATGTTGGAAACTGTTCCTTTGCTCACAGTCCTGAGGAACGAGAAGTGTGGACCTACATGAAAGAGAACGGGAGTAAGTTGATGATTAACCGTGGCCTCGACACCCGTGAAATCTAGCTTGCCTGAAAGTCTCTTTCCTCTCTGTAAATATGCCAACTTACTGTGCACACAGAAAGCAGTCTGCGTTCTAAACCATTATACCATTTTATCAGTGAAGCAGAGTCTGACCTCCGATCATGTTTGCTTAGGTCAGATTCAGATACAAATACATAGGTCAGCATCCTCTGATGTCATAGGCGTGACTCATGGTCTGGGGAAGTTCAGTCCTTCCGTGAGCTCCTTTTGTGAACTGTCACCCCTGAATTAATCAGGTTATAATTGGAGGTCTCTTCAAGGAGCCCTTACTGGTAGAACAGGCCCAGATTC
Source organism: Phocoena phocoena (assembly GCF_963924675.1). Classification (NCBI taxonomy): domain Eukaryota; kingdom Metazoa; phylum Chordata; class Mammalia; order Artiodactyla; family Phocoenidae; genus Phocoena; species Phocoena phocoena. The sequence continues at coordinate 28,568,924 of NC_089233.1, forward strand.
AAAGGCCCGAGGAGAGAATGTTTGTCTTAGTCAAACGTCAGGTTTATTGTGAGAGCCTTTGAGAGGAGCCTCAGACAAACTTTAACTTCCAGCCAGAAAAGGTTTTGCTACCAGGATTATTGTTCTTCAGTCTTAAGTAAACTGATGGAAATTTACCGACTGCTTAAGATCTGTGATCTCTGGATTACAAGAAGCCATCTGATTTAAGCATGTCACCTATCGTATTTCAACCATGTAAAAATGCAGTGACTTGTGTGGACAGGACTCCTTCTTGCTTGGAGTGGGGACATAGACTTGGGCCTTACTGAAGGTGTCCTTGCAAATCAGGGCTCTTGCAGTGATTCCTGCTACCACTGGTCTGAAGGAAGAAGAATTTCCTAGTTTACCTCTAATCTTAGAAACACTTAGGCAGGCAGTAAAGCCGAGTTTTGACCAGATCCTCATTACCAGATTTTTTTTTAAACTCAGTGGCTCTCAACTGGGGATGGATTTTGCCACACACACACCTCTCTCCCCTTGGGGACACTTGGCAACGTCTGGACATTGTCATGACTTGTAGGGCTGTGCTACTGGCAGCTAGTGGGTAGAGGCTAAGGGTGTTGTTAAACATCCTACATGCACAAGGTTGCCACCGACAGCGAAGAGTTTTCTGGATCAGAACGTTGGCGGTGCTGAGGTTGAGAAACCGAGGTTTTATCGCTTGACGGTAATGCCAGCTACACTTGTTCCAGTAGCTTGCAGCCACTGCCCAGCACCTGGTCATGGCTGTGTTGTTGTAAGTTGCACCCCAGCATGTCGGTCTTCTGGGACTGTGGCTCAACTGACAGGCTCCCATCAGGGTCAGAATCTCGGTCCTTAACAGTAGGTTTCTCAGTAGACAGTGAGGAGCTGTGTAAGTAGCCTGTGTGGTTACAGCAGCAGTAGCAAGTGTTTAACGTGGGGCATCGTGAAGCCGTGCCGAGGCTTTCCTTTTCAGCAATGCCCTTGAAATGGTTTCTGAATTTTAAACACCCCCATAGTGTCTTGCAAATGCAAGGGGGAGTTAATCTTGAAAACTAACTATTAACAAAATAAAAGAAAACTACTTTTGTGGTCTTACAGTCCTGAACTTGGTTCTTACCCCTGAGAGTCTGGAAATGGACTGTCTCTCCGTGTCTAAATACGATCAGTTTCCATTGAGACCTCTCAAATTTCTTTTGAAAATTGCACCGACTGATACCAAAAGAGTGTGTGTTCTTGTGTGTATTTAAATGGCGTATTTAAATATTTGCTGCTGAAAGGAGTTCATTTTTCTTTAGTACAAGATATGGAGCAGTTTTATGAACTCTGGCTAAAGAGCCAAAAAAACGAGAAAAGCGATGATGTAGCCAGTCAGTCAAACAAAGAAAATGGAAAACAAATTCACATGCCGACCGATTACGCGGAAGTCACTGTAAGTACCCAAGGTTGGTGCCCCTCACCTTTGCTTCCAGGCCTTTCTTTTCTTTCCCACCTTCTCCAAAATCTGGCTCCCTCGCCCCCGCTCTGCCCTCCCCCTTATCTCCATCTTCTCTCCGTGCTGGCTCTCCACTGTTTTTAAGTCTCTTCATCCTAAAAATGGCTTTCCTGGATCTTCTTTCCAACTCTGGAGCCAGGAAATTGTGAGTCTGAGTCCTGCTTCCCTCTCCTTACTAGCCTGTGACACTGGGCAGGTTACTGAACGTCTCTGAGGGGGCTGCTTGTGTTGGAGCCACGAAGTGTGATGAGCCTGCGGGTTTATCCCAGTGCTGGGCCACGGAAAGTGCTCAGGAAATGTGGGATCCCCCCTCCCCCAAGTCCTCTTGTTCTCTTATCACCGTCCTGCAGTCTGGCCTCTGCCTTTGGGTTCTACAGAGACATTTAGTCACCTGTGGTCTTTTACTGTTTTGTCTGTCTTTTAAATGTTTCAAAACAGTGAAGGGGGTAGTATAATGACTGTCTTGAGCCCACCATCCCAGGTGAACCGACGTTAGTTTGTTGTGTTTGCTTCTGTAAAGTAAATAAAATGTCACAGATAAAGTTGGAACCCCGGTTGTCCCCCTTTCCCAGAGGGACCAGATCCAGTGTATATTTTCCAGGCCATGTTTACACATCTTGGACTGTTTATTCCTAACCTATTGCTCTGCCTGCCATGTTGTTTTTAAACTAACAGGCGTATGCGTTACTCGGCTCCTTGTTTCTTGTTTTGTTTTTTGTCCCCTCTCCGTACTGAGTCATTCAGATGCGGCTCATGGACACGTCTTTGTGCATGATACGCCCTGTGAACTCTGCTTTCTCTGCCAAGGCTCAGCACTGATCCCCTCACCACCTTTTCTTAAGTACTACCAGGGTTTCCAGAGCCAGGGTCACCCCAACTTGCTGGGTCATGAGGTTGACCCGTCTCTGCGAACCTGTCCTTACCCAGCGTTACAGGGCATTTGGGAAATAGTCAGTACTACTCAAACACTGCATGTTTGCTTATGTGGAAGCACAGGGTTCCTAATGTGTGGGTCTCTGCCCCCAGGGTGGTGTCTTCCCAGCACGTGTACTTCCCTGGCCCCTGGCACAAGTCCTGGCCCATAGTAGGGGCTCAGTTCACGTGCAAGGATCGAGTTGCTCATCCTTCTGCAGTGGGCGAGTCCTGGGTTTTCACATCCTCTCTGCTTTCCCTCATGGTATTAATCCTCCCCGGAATCCTTGTTTGAACCTGGCCCCTTGTCCTGCCGACAGACTCCCTTGTTTGCACACCAGCTCCTTGCCAGAGACTGCCTGGACCCCTGGCCCAGTCCATCGCCCCCAGCTCTCTGCTTCCTGTGTGCTGGCCGTCTCCTTGGTCCTGCTTTTGACTTTGAGTTTTATGTTCTCACCCAGCTTCCCCCACTGGACGGGCTCCCCAAGAGTAGAGTCTGGGTCTTAGGTGGGGTCGTTTCTAGTTGTTCTGGTGCCTGAACACATGTGACCCGTCGGGGCCACACAGACAGCAGCCACTGACGGGATGCGTGTCTTCCGTGCACTCTAGGTGGACTTCCACTGCTGGATGTGTGGGAAGAACTGTAACAGTGAGAAGCAGTGGCAGGGCCACATCTCCTCAGAGAAGCACAAGGAGAAGGTTTTCCACACTGAAGATGACCAGTACTGCTGGCAGCACCGCTTTCCAACAGGATATTTTAGTATTTGCGATAGGTACGTGGGTCTCTTCAGTTTCCCACATGAAAACTGCTGACCTTGTGAGTAGACAGAGTATCTGGGTGATAAAATCTTCTAATCCTGGATGCTTGGATTTGAGCTCAAAGTTTAGTTGCTCCTTGAACATTTCTTCACTCTTCTGCATTACATGAAAAGATTCACTAGTCTGCCGGTACTGGTGTGAAAGTCTTAAAGATAACCAAATAGGGAAATAAGTTCATTCAGGCTTGCCCAAACGATCTCTGAGATGGCAGTGGAGATTCTCTGACCCTTCACAATAATCTTTCTCGTAGTAGATGTTCATCAGTTTTGAAACTGCCTTTGAATTATATTCCAAGTATAAATCTGGAACTTTCTCAAGTCAAAGGAAAATATTAGTATTTTAAGTTTACTTAGAAAATTTTTCAGTGAAAAGCTAGATCATTTTGAATTGCTCCTCATTTTGTTGTCGCTGTTTCTATTTGACTTCCAAACTTAGATCCATGTGATACAGAGAATTATTGAAGATATTTTTTACTTCCTGCCCCTTCTGATTTCTTTCCACTGCATCAAGGAGCATAGTCTTTTTTCCCCAGCAATCTGTATTTTTCATTAAATAGTACATTTAAATAGTTTAAAGTACTAATTATTGTAGATGTCAAGGCAATAAAATATTCATTTTTCTAGGATTAAGATTTCGAGCTAAAAGTTTAATGCAAACCATAAAGGTAGTGAAGAGCACATTTTAAAGATTTTTATAAACAACTGGTGGATGCTTACCAAGCTGGTGGACGCTTACCAAGCTGACTTGTCCTAACAGGTATATGAATGGTACCTGCACGGAAGGAAGCAGCTGTAAATTTGCACATGGCAATGCTGAACTTCATGAATGGGAAGAGAGAAGAGATGCCCTAAAGATGAAGCTCAACAAAGCACGAAAAGATCACTTAATTGCCCCCAATGATAATGACTTTGGAAAATATAGTTTTTTGTTTAAAGATTTAAACTAATATGTTGGCTTTTATGTATGTTACCTAATCAGAGCATTGACCAGAAAAATTGAAAGTGTTGTAAGGCACGTAGCAGAGGAGCTGCAGATTTTCTGCTTGTATTGGCGTCTCTCGTCCCTCCTGAGCAGCAACCCACAGTAGGTAGGAAAACGGGCTGTTTGACAGGTCTGGCCAGGCTCTCACGGCATCAAATGGCAAAGTGACCGCTACTGGTTGCCATCTGTTGAACAGACTTCTGGATGAATTGTGTTGGGGAAGAGGATAAGGTTATGTTGAGGATGACTTCTTGAGTTGGTCCTTCAGATAAGAATCACGATGGTGAGAAACACTGTACTAGGATCAGAACACATGATGGATGAAGTTCTTCACATGTTTTAAGAGGAATAAATTTGTCTAATATAAAAGTTTGCTACTTATCTGTATGTAGGTTGCTAAAAAGGATTTTCTTAACTCAGATTTTAAGCCAAATAACCATTTAACACTAGTATATGTTAAATGGGGTATTTTTCTGTATTTGTATGTTTCACTATAATAAGGGAATTGAGGATAATGTGCATTGAGAATATTTTGAAAAATAATCCGTTGACTCAAATTTTATTTCTTGGTCTTTTGCTGTTTAAATGATGATTTTGAAAGATTAAACTTGTACTGTTGGTATTGTGTAGTGTATGGACCAATACTGCCCGTAATAAAGATTTTATATATAGATGTCTTTCATTTTTTTGGTGTGGTCCTTGCCAGTTCCTTAAAGACTTGTTAAAACTGGGTGCTAAAATCACAAGGTTAGTTTTTTGTTTGTTTGTTTGTTTTGGCCGCACCGCTCGGCTTGCGGGATGCCAGTTCCCCGACGACCAGGGATCGAACCTGGGCCCTCAGCAGTGAAAGCGTGGACTCCTACGCACTGGACTGCCAGGGAATTCCCTAGATTTTTTAAAAAAACACTTTCATTTAAGCAATTAATGACATAAGGCAAATTAGAGAGACATGGCCGCAACTTTCACTCTGTCCCGCTCTCCTCCGATTCAGGTTGCTAAGAGGCTTCTCTTACTGACTGACATGCTAACCCCTCTGGGGGCTCTTCTGTGTGTCATTCAGATGAATGCCCAGCAGGGGGACACACGGTCAGCTAAGACGTGGGCTGTGGTATTCCACAGACACGACTGTTTAGCACAGCGCCTTCTATAGGGCCATTTTGGTTGTTGAAAGACCACTGAAGGTGTGGTCAGGACGGGCTGGCAGAGACAAGGAAAGGGCTGAGCTGTCCTGAGACCCAGATCTACTCCTGACCTGGCGAGCTAGGGAGAAGAGTCACTGTCAGGGTTTGGGGGCCGCCACCTCATGAGGACACTGCCAGTGCAGAGTCCCTGTTGGGGGTGGGAGTCAGAAGGAAGGGCTGATGGACTCGAAAGTCACTTCTTCATGACAACCTTGAGTCAGTGGGGTTTGGGGCAAACAGAAAAGGGTCTTTGTTCAGTGCGAGTCCAGCCGGGGTCGGGGGAGCATGGCTGCAAGTAGAGAGATGAGAGAGAAGCAGTGCCTTCAGCAGAACCAGAGGCTGCAGAGTGAAAGGCAAGCCCAGGGGACTCCTTGAAGACCACAGGAGACTGGGTTCCTTCCATGAATGGAAGCCAGTTAGAACCAGTTTTATTTGGCAGGTGCGTTAGCAGTGTATCTTATTTGCCAAATAAGTAATCTGTTTCTGTAGAGCAGACTGGCAGTGTTATCATTCTGCTGGGTCTCCCTAGTCTGATAGCCTTTATGATGTTTTTCTTCTCCATCCTTCCAAACTCCTTTTATCCTTTTTTTCCAGGGAGAATAGATGTTAAAAAGCTGTCTCTGGTGCTCTGTTTTAGCTTGCAGTTTAACAAGTTGGTTGTCTTAACCTTTGGAATCTAGGCTAGAAACTTAAAGTTTGACCGGTCAAGACGAGAATTGTTTGTTTTCCACACCCACATCCCCACCTCAGATTCTCTGTGCCTGGGCTTTCTTGTAGTTCTCTGTGCTCTGAACTATCCTTTCAGTAAATTTCATTTCTGCCTAAATCATCCAGTTTTTTGCCTCATTTCGGCTAAGAACCCCCCTGGCCACAGCCTTGGTCTCAGCATCAGGAAGTCAATGCTAATTATTCCACGGTGAAGTCACACCTCCACCCTAGAAGCGAAGAGGAGAACGAGGTGGGGGGGGGGGGAAGGGCAAGAAAAAAAAGTATGAAAGAGCAAAACCCGAATATTAACAGCAGACAAAACTAGTAACTGGCATGTCTACTTGGACATGTTTATCTCCATATCTCCTCCAGGGTGGACTTTTCTCAACATTTAACAAATTGAGATACAATTTTTATAACAAAAGTTTTACCATTTTAAAGTACAAATCCATGGTTTTAGTAGATTCCAAATGTGCTATAATCACCACAATGAATTTTAGAGTATTTCATTACCTGAAACCAAACCAAACCAAACCCACACCCTAGTCTACCCACTCCCCTTGCTTTTCAAGCTGTAGGCAACTGCTCAACTGCATTGAGCCACAACTAATGAGCCCACGTGCCACAACTACTGAAGCCCGTGCGCCTAGAGCACTGCTCCACAAGAGAAGCCACCGCAATAAGAAGCCCGCGCACCACAAGGAAGAGTAGCCCCTGCTCGCCACAACTAGAGAAAGCCCACACGCAGCAACAAAGACCCAACGCAACCAAAAAATAAAACTAAAAAAAAAAAAAAAAAAGCATTAGATGTTTTATACATATATATGCTATATATATGTATATATACGTACAATGGAATATTAGCCATAAAAAAATGAAATATTGCCATTTGCAGCAACATGGATGGGCCACAGGATATTATGCTTAGAGAACTAAGTCAGAGAAAGATAGATACTATATAATATCCATTCTATGTGGAACCTAAAAATATAATACAAATGAATCTATATACAAAACAGAAACAGACACAGAAAACAAACTTACGGTTACCAAAGGAGAGAGGGAGGGAGGGAACAATGGGATCAACAGATACAAACTACTATACATAAAATAGATAAGCAACAAGGATTTACTATACCTTGTATATAGCACAGGGAATTACCCAATATCTTGTAATAACCTATAATGGAACATAATCCGCAAAAAAACACTATGCTGTACACCTGAAACTAACACAATACTGTAAATCAACTGTACTTCAACTTCTAAAAAATTTAGTTGAAACTACAGAATGTAAAATACGGGTTTTCTTGTGTAAGAAATACTGACAGAATACCAAACCAGAGTCTCAGATTTAAGGAAACTGGTGAGTGACTTCCCTGGTGGCGCAGTGGTTAAGAATCCACCTGCCAATGCAGAGGACATGGGTTCGAGCCCTGGTCCGCAAAGATCCCACATGCCACAGAGCAACTAAGCCCGTGTACCACAACTACTGAGCCTGCGCTCTAGAGCCCGTGCTCCACAAGAAGAGAAGCCACCGCAATGAGAAACCCGCACACCACAATGAAGGGTAGTCCCCGCTCGCCGCAACTAGAGAAAGCCCACACACGGCAACAAAGATCCAACGCAGCCAAAATAAATAAATAAATAAATTTATATATCTAAAAAAAGGAAACTGCTGAAAGGACAAAGTAGAATAAAATATTTGAAGCAAGTGATACTGAGTTACCATAGTAACTCACTTTTAAAAATAACCAAATTTGGCTTAGACACAATAGTAATGAGACAGTTAAAAAGACAGAATTACAAAATTTGGGGCAGGGGAAAAATGATTATTAGCACACGAAAGGAAAAAAAAGAACTCTGATTAAGAAAAAAAAAGTTAACAAGCATTATTTCTCTCCGATTCTAAGAAAAGGATTAATACCTGGGAGAAATATATGTAATCTTCCCCCTGCCCCCTACTCAAATGCCACCACCTTGATCATGGTATAAAAAGTGGTGGCCATGAAAGCTCAGATATTGGTTGATGTGGACTTGTTAGGGCTGACATAGCCTTGAAGAGCAGTGCAGCCTGACCCAGATGGCCTGGTGTAATCCGAAATGAATTTATCGTTGTTTCAGGAGAACACCTAAGGCCAGAGCAGCAGCAAGATGTCTAGAAAGAGAATAGTAAAGGAGACATCCTTTTATTGATCCAGGGTGGTTTCCTGGCCTGTAAGACGCCGCCCTGCATTGCCATAAGATATTGTGGGTCTCATGAGATAACCCACAGGCAGCAAAAGTACTTTGAACCTTATAAAGGCCTGTGCAAACGACAGGTGTCTTATGGAAGAGTAGTGTGGATTCTGTTCTAGCAACCTACAGTGAATGGGTACTGGTGACTTCGGACCATATTTGTTTTTGTTAGTAATATACTATGTAACTCAAATCTACACAAAGAAATCAAGAGAACTAGAAACGGTAAATAAGGTTAATATTATTTTAAAAACTAGAAATACATTTTTTCTCTTCTAGCTTCTTCCAATAAGATTATATAAAACAATAATGTAACACTATATTATTCAGTTTGTAGTAGATTAAAAAAAGAGTAATAATAGCATAAAAAAGGGAGGAGGAAACGGAGCTGTACTGGAGCAGTTTCCCTATCTTACTGAAATTAAGTTAGTATAAATCTGAAGTAACTAAAAAAAAAGTTTTATATCATTAAAGGAATTAATAATGTTTTAGAAAAGATCCACTTAATACAAAAGAAGGAAGTAAAGAACAAAGAGATGTAGAAACCAAAGAGCAAAATGGCAGGTGAATATGAGCTACCATGTTGGACCTCCGCGGTTAACACACTTAATGCTCTGGGTCGCCTCCGAAGGTGACCATTCATAGCACATTTTACATCCTTGGAAAATCTGCACCGGGGTCATGCAGCTGGCTTGCGGCACAGGTGGGGTCTCATCTCCTGTTTTTTTTGTTTTTTTGCGTGGCATCATACTGCCTTAGTTCCCTCCGAGTTTTATCTGCCTGGTTTGTAGTTATTGACAACGGAAGTCGAGTCTAGATCTGTGGCCCCAGCAATTTGGTAATTATGGACATTGTCTTAGCTCCAGGTACACTTGTCCCAGGGAAACAATCCCTTCCTGTCACTCTCAACTCATATTTCATCCTTCTCCGACTTGTTTTTAATCACAAAAACTTATTTAGAGGGACTTCCCTGGTGGCGCAGTGGTTAAGACTTTGCCTGCCACTGCAGGGGACATGGGTTCAAGTCCTGATCCAGGAAGATCCCACATGCCACAGAGCAACTAAGCCTGTGCGCCACAACTACTGAGCCCATGTGCCACAACTACTGAAGCCGCATGCCCAAAGCCCATGCTCTGCAACAAGAGAAACCACCACAATGAGAAGCTCGCGCACGACAACGAAGAGTAGCCCCCACTTGCCAGAACTAGAGAAAGCCTGCGCAGCAACAAAGACTCAACGCGGCCAAAAATAAATTAAAAAAAAAAAAACCACTTACTTAGAAAGGACCTAACATTTAGAGTCACAGAGGATTTAGAGTCGACAGTGGGTCGCTGGAGGGGCTTGTTAACCTTGCCTTTGAGCCTGAATTCCTCACCTACTAGCTTTGTGGCCGCAGTCACATGGCTTTTCCAAACCTCGGTTTTGGGGCTTCCCTGGTGGCACAGTGGTTGGGAGTCCGCCTGCCGATGCAGGGGACACGGGTTCGTGCCCCGGTCCGGGAAGATCCCGCATGCCGCGGTGTGGCTGGGCCCGTGAGCCACAGCCGCTGAGCCTGCGCGTCCGGAGCCTGTACTCCGCGACAGGAAAGGCCAAAACAGTGGGAGGCCCGCGTACCGCAAAAAAAAAAAAAAAAAAACAAACCTCGGTTTTCGCATCTGTGAAGTGAGTACAGGCTGTACAGACCCTCCTCCCAGGAGTGTGATGTAGGGACGTGGTGCTCAGGCGCACAGCACTTCACTGGTGCAGGAAACGGACACTGGGAGACGACAGTCACTAAAATTTGAGTACTCACTATGGGCCCGGCAGTTTCCATCAATGACCTCATTTAATTCACAAAGCAAGGCTTCCCTGGTGGCGCAGTGGTTATGAATTCGCCTGCCAATTCAGGGGACACGGGTTTGAGCCCTGGTGCGGGAAGTTCCCTCATGCTGTGGAGCAACTGAGCCCATGTACCACAACTACTGAGTCTGCACTCTAGAGCCCACGAGCCACAACTACTGAGCCCGTGTGCCACAAGTACTGAAGCCCGCTCACCTAGATAGAGCCCGTACTCCGCAACGAGAAGCCACTGCAATGAGAAGCCCACGCACTGCAACAAAGAGTAGCCTCCGCTTGCCGCAACTAGAGAAAGCCTGTGCACAGTAACGAAGACCCAACACAGCCACAAATAAATAAAATAAATATGTATTTAAAAAAATCCTCAAAGCAGCTCTGTGAGGGTGGTACTGATATCACCCCCATTTTACAGATGTGTAAACGGAGGCCATAACCTCTCCCGCCTCACTCCTGGATCCGCGGGCCCTTCTCGCCTCTGTACGTGTTTTCCTTTCATTAAGCGGGGACAGTAAATGGCACCTACATCCTCTGGAGCCTGTAGTGATATTTGCAGACACGACTGCTGTCACCATCACGGCTCTTTAAACTCAAGGAGCCAAGCGGGAACTCCCCGTAGCCCGGGTCTGCCGAGGTCTGCGCTGGCTGTATGCAGGGATAGGAGTGGCCGGACGCTTGGCGCCGGCGCCTGCGCAGACTCTGTGGACTGGGTACCGGAGCGAGCAAGTGGCTACGGCGGCTTCGGCGCATACGTCAGGGACGGGGGCGGGGCCTGTTGGACTACACCACGGCTGCCCCGCCGCCAGCGGGGAATGGATCTGCGCAGACTCCGTAAGCGAGGGGGCGTGGCTCTATGGGGGCGGGGCTGATGGGCGGTGTCCACGCAGCCTTTCGGGTGGGGGCGGAGCCGCCTGCGCGGGGGCTGGCGCTGCGGCTGCGGCTAGGCTGACGTGGACCGTACGGGTTAGCTGGCTCGGCGAGTTGCGGGATTGGGGAGCGACGGGCCGGGCCGGGCCTTCGGGCCTTTGGCGGCGGCGGCGGTATAAAGCCGGCGACGGGGAGCATGTAATGTCGGAATGCGGAGGCCGCGGCGGCGGCGGCAGCAGCAGCGACGACGCCGAAGACGAGGGTGGCGGTGGCGGCGGCCCCGCGGGCTCCGGCTCCCTCAGCCCGGCCCCGGCTGCTTCCTCAGAGGGCCGGCTCCGCCGCGGGCTGCGCGGCGCCTCTCTCATGGCGCGCCGGCGGCCCGAGCTGCTCTGCGGGGCCGTGGCGCTCGGCTGCGCGCTGCTTCTCGCACTCAAATTCACTTGCAGGTGAGGCGGCCCGCACCCCCGGGCCCGGCGCCCCCTCGGCCCGGCGGGCGGCGCGTAGCCGTCTTGGGCCTCGGGGTCGAGGGTCGTAGCGGCCTCCGGGGAAGTCGGGCCTGACTTTGCCTGGAGCGGTGGACTTGACCCTCCTCCAGCATGCGGCCATGCCCGCCGCGTTTCTTCTCTCCGGCCAGCGAGCCCTAAGGCGAGGTTTTGGGGTGCTGTCCGGCGCCCCTTCCTCCCATTTTAATACCGAGGAAGGCGGGCCAGGTTCCGAGCTGCTTGTCAGCTGTTGGGGTTTCTTGGGGGTGCCCCTGTCACTTCTGCGCAGGCTGCAGGACCCTCATTTATCACCCATTTTGTTTCCCTTATGCCTAGGCTAGGCGTAGACAACCTTTAGCGTCCCACATGTTGACAATTCATGCGCTCATCGATATAGCGATTATTTATCCGCACCTCTTGTGTGCGGAGCGCTCATCCGGGTGAGCGATGAAGATAAAAAGTCCCTGTTCTCCATTCCAGGGGGTGGTACAGACAGTAAATAAGAAAACTTAATATAATTTTAAAGAGCTTCAGTAAGTGCTGTGCAGGGAATAGAAGCGAAGAGCGTGGGGCAGAAAGGCCTTCCTAAGGGAGCTAGGTAGGAAACGCACCCACGAAGGGGAAGGGGCCAGCCTTGGGGAGATCTGGGGGAAGCGTCCAGGGGAGGGGAAAGAGCAAGTGCAAAGGTCCTTTGACCTGAGGCTGGACAAGGCTGGTGTTTTCCTGGAACTGGAAGGAAGGCCTGAGTAGGCTGGAGTGTAGTGAGCAGGAAGAGTGAAAGTTAATGTCTCTCTTTGGGAAAGTACACAAATAGAAAATTTACTTTAAATTTCAAGAGTACTTTTGGGCTCCCAAATCCACAGTGTATCTCCTGGGACTCCCAATTTATAAATCTGTGGTGACACTGACTGGCATATTGGCCACGAGGAAGATTTCAACTTGGAACATTTTTATTGAGTCTGTTAAAGACGATATGTGGCCCCTGTTGTCAAAGAGATGTCAAAGGATTGGGGATTGTAGTGGAAAGAAAATTATAACTATCATTGAGCATTTGCTATGTGCCGGGTGCTATACTACCAGCGGGGTTTCTCAGCCTTGGTACTGTTGATATCTTGGGTCAGATAATCCTTGTTGTGGCGGGCTGTCCTGTACATTATGGGATGTTTAGCGGCATCCCTGGCCTCTGCCTACTACATGCCAGTACCTACTACCTGCTCCTACTCCTCCACCCCACTGTGACAACCAGAAGTGTCTCCAGACAGTACCAAATGCCCTCTGGGGAACAGAATCGCCTGTTTGAGAACTACAGATTACATGAATGCATTTATTCACTTAACACATGATCTGAGAGCCTAATATGGATCACTTAAGTCTCAATCCAGTGAAGTCTGGATATACATACTCTTACCCTTCCAATTTACACACGAAGGAGTGGAGCTTTGGTCGTGATGCAAAACTTGCCCCAAATCACATCCACCTAATAAGTGGCTGAACTGGAATTTGAATCCTTTATTGTCAGGAATTAGTCTCTTTACCTTGTTCTTTATCACGTCCTGCACAAGGAAATTAAAGTATTTTACAAGGTAGAATATTGCAAGGTAGTATTTGGATTCAAATTAGGAGGAGAGGTTTTCTCTCCTGCAAGGGTTGGGGGGCTTACTTGCATCACTTTGTCCATCTATAGTTAATAACGTGCGGTGTTCGCTCTGAGAGAACAGGGCTTAACAGATATGAAAGTGCTTTGAGATTTCAGGAAGATGGAAGAGTGTAAACCCAATTACTAGAGCAGACTGAGCAGGGTCCCCACCTACTTCAGGCAAGGAGAGTGAACCAGTGAACAGGCTGCTTGCCTGTCCAGCTTCTTTGTGTGCCACTGGCAAATTTCAGTCTTTTAATAGACTCAGATTGATTTTTTTAGAGTCTTCTTTGATGGAATGCTGTCATGATACTACTTTATCGCTCTACAACTGACTCTAACATTTCTGCCACTCTTTTCCTATTTTACTTTTAAGATCTTTGTGTTAATGAGGACAGAGGCTTAAAGGAGAGTAGAATTTAAAAAATTAATTTCTATTAATAGCTCCAGGCCTGAAATAGGTGACAGCCCTCTTCACTGTCTTGCTGCTTAGCTGAGTTCAAATCAGATAACATTAAGAAAAGGTTGATTTGGGGTTGAAACACTATGAATAATTGTGCATTTCTGGGAACTTAAATCTCTGTGCTACCTGCTTTTCTGCGCATTGAATCTCCATGACTTCGTCCTCACTTTCCTTTTACCCTGATTTGTGTGTGTTTTTTTGTGGGGGAAAAAATTGTGAGTGTTTGTCTCTATTATCTCTATATGTATTTTGCTTTATATATTCATTTTGCTTTATTTCGTTTTGTAAGCTCAAAGCCGCTTCAGATCCTTTGGGAGGAAGTGTAGAGTATGAGTCTCATACAAAAATTGGGAGTTGCAACAGTCCTTCCTTGTTTGCAACCATCTCTTGAGTTTTTGGTGCCTGAGATTTACACTTCAAAGCTGCAGGAAATCTTTGATCTAGGTATAGTTTCTCAAAAACGAGAGCAAATTTAGGAGTTAAATGGAAACTCTTGAATGTTTCTGTTGGGGCAGAGGCATATGTTTTCTCTGCCCTGGTTAATGTTTGCTTTTTGACGGGCCATGGGTTTATCTGGCTCATTTACTTGAGGAGCTGCTCTGAACATGCAGAGCAACAGTACTAAGTTGATGATTATCCTCTGTTTGATTGTCACAGACCTACATTTTCCCTCAGATTGCGTATCTGACTTTTAAGACGAAATTTGAATAGTACAAAAATAGTAACCTCCAAACAGGAGCATTTTGGACTTGCTGAGAAATGTGTCACTTATTCACTGCAAGACCTCCCTCCCTTCTGCATGACTGTCTTGTCACTCAGGTCTTAGCTTAAAAGATACCACCCTGGGCTTCCCTGGTGGCACAGTGGTTGAGAATCTGCCTGCCAGTGCAGGGGACACGTGTTCGAGCCCTGGTCCGGCAAGATCCGACATGCCGCAGAGCAACTGGGCCCGTGAGCCACAGCTACTGAGCCTGCGCGTCTGGAGCCTGTGCTCCACAACAAGAGAGGCCACGACAGTGAGAGGCCCGCGCACCGCGATGAAGACTGGCCCCTGCTCGCCGCAACTAGAGAAATTTATTTGCGCAGAAATGAAGACCCAACACAGCCAAATAAATAAATTTATAAAAAAAGATACCACCCTGCCCACCACCCCATTGAGGAGCTTCTAGGTTTCCTGTCTCATCACTGTGTTAAATTCTCCACAGAACATGATCATTTTGTGTGGTTTTATGTTTGTTTACACGTTTGGTTGTTTGCCTGTCTCCCTCCCTGAGAAAGGAAGCCCCTTGAGAACATGTGCTCCCTCCTATAGCCTTGGTTCCTGTAGAGCAGTGCCTGAAGCACAGTAGCATTTGCTTACTGAACTTTTTTTTTTGAATTATTGTGTAAGTGACTGGTTTTCAGGTTATGAAGATATTTTACATAGACCTCCCTGATTGCAGAGTTAAAATGTTAGTGTGAGTGCATAAATAGGAGAGTTGCATTTAATAGCAACCTTTAACAGCATTACTTTATGATGTTAATAATTTTTGGTTAAAATGGGGAAGCAATATATTTAAAACCGGCTTAACTCAGGAAGCTGACACCTTCTAGATGTAGAGAAGGGGGTGGACTCAAGGCTCTTAGAGTAGCTTAGGTCTTGGGTATTTGTGTGATTTCTCTTTTGATTCTAAATATCTGGCTGGTTGCTGCGTATCTCAGAGCTAGCAGCACATTCCTTCCTGTTCCTCCTCCTTTCTACTTTGCTATATTCTGAGAAACCAGATTATCAAGTTCATTTGCACGTGTGTAAAATTAGAACACAATTAGGTGTTCCTTAGAATCACCCCTAGTAAGGCAAATGGACCTTCTGACATTTGTATTTATTTATTTACTTATTTTTGGCTGTGTTGGGTCTGTGTTGCTACGTGTGGGCTTTCTCTAGTTGTGGCGAGCGGGGGCTACTCTTTGCGGTGCGGTGGCTTCTCTTGTGGAGCACGGGCTCTAGGTGCGTGGGCTTCAGTAGCTGTGGCATGTGGGCTCATTAGTTGTGGCTGGCGGGCTCCAGAGCGCAGGCTCAGTAGTTGTGACTCATAGGCTTAGTTGCTCCGTGGCATGTGGGATCTTCCCGGACCAGGGCTCAAACCCATGTCCCTTGCATTGGCAGGCAGATTCTTAACCACTGCACCACCAGGGAAGTCCCTGACATTTTGATTCTTTCAGATTGTCCTTAATAATATAATATACGTCTGTATGGATTTATGTTTAATTTGCTTTCACAAAGGTTCAAGTAAGGTGTAGGGTAGGTTTGTTCATTTCACAAATTACTGAACTTCAGAGTATTGGGAACTGCCAAACAGTGAGGATGTAACAGTGAAAAAGGGAGCCAGGATCCCTGCCCTCATGGAGTTAATAAACAGATAAAATAAGTAAGTTACAGATTATGGTGAGGGCTATGAAAGCAACTTCTCAACGGGAAGCTGAGATAAAAAAATTTGAGAGCCGCCTGCTTCTGGTAGACTCATCAGAGCAATCCTCACCAAGGAGGTGACACACCAGCAAAGCTTTTTGCTAATCAACTTCATTGTAGTATAATTTACATTCAGTAAAATTCACACATTTTACATGTATAGGTCCATGACTTTTGGCAAATGTAACCACCTCCATTCTCTTAGTCAAGATATAGAACATTTCCTTGTCCCCAGAAAATTTCCTCAGTACCCCTCTGCAGTTAGCCTTCCTGCCCCACTCCCAGCTCTAGACAACCACTGATGTGATTTATTTCATTATAGATTGGTTTTGCCTGTTTTGGAATTTCATATAAATGCACTCATATGTATTCTTTAGTGTCTGACTTCTTTCATTCAGTATAGTTATTTTGAAACTCATCCAGTTATAGTGTGTATCAGTTCTTTTTTTATATTGCTGAGTAACGTTTAATTGTAAGAATACACCCCAGTTTATTTATCCTTTCACCTAGTGAGTTACTACAGCTTTTTTATGCTTACTATTCATGTGGTTTATCTTTTCCCATCCTTATGTCTTTATGTTCAAACTGCTTTTAGATGGCATATGGTTGGGTTTTGCTTCATTATCCAACCTGGCAATCTCTTCCTCTTAATTGGGTGGTTTAGTCCTTTCATATTTAATGTAATTATTGATATGGTTGGGTTTATGTCTACCTTCTGGCTATTTGTTTTCCATTCGTACCTTCTGGTTTTTGTTCCTTTCTTGGTCCTTTTCTGCATTTTCCCCCCCCTGCATCTTGGGGCCTGCGGGATCTTAGTCCCCCAACCAGGGACTGAACCCAGGCCCTTTGCAGTGAAAGCACGGAGTCCCAACCACTGGACTGCCAGGGAATTAACTCTTTTGGGTTAATTGAATATTTTTTAGGGTTCCATTTTTATTTCCTCTATGGGTTTCTTAGCTAAGCTGCTATAATGGTTTTATACTATTTTAATGCAGATATGTGGACAGCTCAAGGCATTTACTAGGACTGTTTAACTTGGTGGGATGCAGCTTGAGCCGAGACCTTTTTGTCTTGATGGGGAAATAGTGGCAGCTCTGTGACTTCTGACTACTTGTTTAGTTTTATTTTCTTTCTCCTCCTGACCTTCTGGGAATCTCAAATACGTACTTAGGAAACCTGTTTTCCAGTAAAATGGGCTGTTGCTTTGTTATTCATCTTTATTAACCTTCGGATCATAACATATATCTGGAGAAATCTACATTATTATTTAATTATTACTTTTGCCTGAGTGCCCTGGGTAACTACAGGCCAGCTCCAGCCAATAAACTTAACGTGAGTTGATTGTAAGCATTTCCAATGCCTATTAGTGGTGCCACGTGTGCTCCCTCCCCTTAATTCTGAGTGACTCCCTGGTGGCTCTGAAACCCTGGAGATCAGTGGCTTTTGTGGAGAGCAAGGCTGCAGAGAGATGAGGATGGAGTCTTTTGGGTGGGGGAGGAAAGGATCTAGATTATTCAGAGACACCCTTCTCAACTCTTCCTAGTGGTCTAGTGGTTAGGATTTGGCGCTCTCTCAAAGACACCCTACTCTTCTGCTCTCCACTGCCCTCCCACCCCATACCTGGGCAGACATTGTTAAGAATCGTTTTTGTGGACTTCCCTGGTGATGCAGTGGTTAAGAATCCACCTGCCAATGCAGGGGACACAGGTTCAAGCCCTGATCCAGGAAGATCCCACATGCCGCGGAGCAACTAAGCCCATGTGCCACAACTACTGAGCCCGTGTGCCACAGCTACTGAAACCTGCGAGCCTAGAGCCCGTGCTCCGCAACAAGAGAAGCCACCACAGTGAGAAGCCTGTGCATCACAAAGAAGAGTAGCTCCGCTCACCACCACTAGAGAAAACCCGTGCACAGCAACGAAGACCCAACACAGCCAAAAATAAATAAAATAATTTTTTTAAAAATCGTTTTTGTTATTTATTTATTTGTTTCTTAATTTTTGGCTGCATTGGGTTTCCGTTGCTGTGTGTGGGCTTTCTCTGGTGGTGGCAAGTGGGGGCTACTCTTCGTTGTGGTGCGCAGGCTTCTCATTGCTGTGGCTTTTCTTGTTGCGGAGCACAGACTTTAGGCACGCAGGCTCAGTAGTTGTGGCTTGCAGGCTCTAGAGTGCAGGCTCAGTAGTTGTGGTGCACGGGCTTAGTCGCTCCGAGGCATGGTGTCTTCCCGGTCCAGGGATCAAATGCGTGTCCCCTGCATTGGCAGGTGGATTCTTAACCACTGTGCCACTGGGGAAGTCCAAGAATCGTTTTAGCGTGTTATTCATATCTTGCATTCTCTCAGCCAAATGTTGCCTTAACTTAGCACAAAATATTACTTTTGTACTCCAGGTCAGTGGTTTGGGAACTCCATTTTCTTTTTCAAAAGAAGACTTTTCTTTTAAGCTTCATTCTTCTTCCACACAGAGCTGTTGTTAGAAGAAGATAAACAATCTTGTTTGTGTTTGCTCTTTTTTTAGTCGAGCAAAAGATGTGATAATTCCAGCAAAGCCACCTGTCAGCTTTTTCTCCTCGAGGTCTCCGGTTCTTGACCTCTTCCAGGGGCAGCTGGACTACGCAGAGCACATTCGCCAGGATTCGGAGGTGGTGCTCCTGTTCTTCTACGCTCCGTGGTGTGGACAGTCCATCGCCGCCAGGGCAGAAATTGAACAAGTAGCGAGTCAGCTTTCAGACCAGGTAATGCTGACATTCAGCCTGAGAATCAAATGACCGTCAGTTCCTATGCAGGGCTGGTTATCCCCATAGAGACACCTTACCCAGATGGCTGATTTTGCCAGGGTGAAGGCCAGGAGCCTTTCTTCGTAAATTGTAAAGCCTTCTATAAAGAAATAGAATTTCTGACTGTGATGGTCATAGTTGGTCAGAGGCAGGAGAGGGAGGAGATTCTGCAATTCCTTGTGATGCAGGCCAGTGTTTATCTCAGGGTGCCATGCTGTTTGGCTTCGGTGGGAAGACTGAAAATCCTCATTGAATATACATTTGATATTTGCTGATTAGTTATTTTATGTAAGAGAAATTTATGTATCATGAGTACAGTGTAACTAGGCAGACCTTTCAAATCCCGGGACCAGAACTATGTTCAACAGATATTTAATGAATGCCACCTTTGTGTTAGATAAGAGGGATATATAGGCAATTGATATATATGCCTTCGGTCTGGCAGTGTTTTTTAATCCAGTGGATCCCCATTGTCCTTATGTATGTATTTTATGATGTCCCTTTTTCTGTCCTCAAAAGGAATTCATAGATGATAAACTTCCCTATACATATAATTTCAAAATAGCCAATCTGATGTGCTAATTGTAACACAAAGATGGGGGAAAAAGAAAAGTGTATAATTAAATCACATGTTGTTTCAGTATGTAAGTGCTGTACCTTTATGTAGAACCACTGTGAATGGGACAGTTACAAATGCAGGCCCATAAAAGTAGGATGTGTTGACAGCTTAGGTGCCATGAGGGCATTGCTCTCAGTGATTTGATTTTTCTAAATGGTGAACAGCTCTTGGTAAAGTTCTGAACCAAACAAAGTACTTTCTGCCTTCAATTAAGCAGAAGTTGTCTTCCAAGAAATTCAGTGAACACAAAAGCCATGCTTTGGATTCACATATAAAATGGAATTAGGTTCTGAGCTTGAATAATAACAAACAGGTTTCCCCCAACATTAGTATTTGGCAGGACATTTAAAACTGCTCTGGGTGATGCGGATGACTATCCCCTGTGCAGAACAGTTTTGAACATTGCAGGGTATGTACCACAGCCTCTGCCCACTACATGCCCGATAGCTCCTCCAGTCATTGCGACCAGCAGAAAAGCATCCCATAGATTTCTAAGAGGCTGCTACTGACACCCACTGATCTGGGGTAACTTGTGGTGCAGCTGAGTTCCAGAAGTTCATTTGGAATTCTCAGTTGGTTTTTCTTAGAAACAATGTTATAAATGGTGGCTAGGCTTCCTGCCCAGCCTGCCAAAGCCTTTTTAACTGTTTTATATCCCTGAATGTGTAGTACCAAGTAGTATTTAAATAGAACTCTTCGTTCCCTATAACATTGATTCTGAGGGGGCTGTGATTTTGTGTTCCAGCTTTGGACCCATGGAATTGATCTATTCCTTGTCTTCCCTTTACCCCTCTCTCTCACCCCCCTTAAAAATGGCTGATAGTAACCAAGCCAGCACTTGCAGGGAGGAAAGGACTCTAAGGGAGCACTGGGAGGTAAGCTTAAAGTAAATCACCACTTTGTAAGTCATTCCCCAAGTTTTCTAAATTTAGAGAACTTGTGGGGGAAAAGGGGAGAATCTTTCATTTTAGGGTAAGTGTCAATTACTTGTTATCTTACTGTCAGCTTAGGGAATATGTCCTTCAGAGTGACTATAGGGATGGTGTACTGGTGTGCAGGCCCGTGCTGTTCCTCAGGACAGCCCTGCAAGCTGATGCTGGTAGCCTGGTTCCTCTGAAGCAGGACCTCAGGTTTAGAGGGCAGAGTGGTTTGTTAAAAGTCACGGAACAAATGGTAGAGGTTACAGTGCCGTCCACAGCTGATGGGCTCTGCTTTTTTCAAAAAAGTTTTTCAGCTTCTTCTAAATTGAGAGCTTATTGTTCTATGTTCTCAGTAGGGAAAAGGACTGGGTTTATTTTTGGAAACAGGCAAAAATTTTTTGCACCACATTACTTAATAAAATTAGCATACACGGTAGATTGTGCCCTATTTTTGAGATGTCAACCTTAGTAAAGATATTGTTGCTCTTCTTTCTAATAGATAGACTATAAAAGGAGCTCTTGAGAGTTTCCACTAAGTTTTGAGCAATATTGCTATCTAAATATAAGGCATCTGAAAGTGACTTTTCATTTGTAGTCTTCATATGTTTTCAATATTTTATTATAAAAAATTTAAAATATATAGCAAATATATACCTGCCACTTAAATTCTATCACTATTTTATTACACTTGTTTTATCATGTGTTTGTTCATCTTACCATCCCTCTAATCAGTGGTTCTCAACTAGAGAAAGTTTTGTCTCTCAGGGGACCTTTGGGACTGTGGAGAGGTCTTTGGTTGTCACTACTTGAGGGGGATGCTACTGGCATCTAAGGAGTAAAAGCCAGGGATCCTACACCATGCTGCATCCAGTGTGTGGAAGAGCCTCCCCTCACCCCACCCCCAACAAAAACAAACATAGCATCAACAAAAAACCCTGTAACAATTCAAGCCCAAAATGTCAGTAGTAGCAAATGTGAGACACTCTGCTACAATCTAACTGTTAATCCATCTTATTTTGGGTACATTTCAAAGTAAATTGTGGACATTGGGACACTCCTCCTTAAATACTTTAGCATTTACCTATAAACACATACTTAATCCATATTTTGCTATCTAATGGTACATTTTAGAGCATAGCTCTAGTCATCTATTATCTTTATTCATTTTTAATATAGTTATTAAAAATTTTAAAATGGTCCTTTGAAATTTGTGATATTTCATCTGTAGGTAAGATTTTTTTCCTTCTCAGATGCTCAGTTTGACTAAGAAAAGACACATCCTACTACTGAGTTTTAGTGTAACCATGCTTAGAAAAAGTTTGCTGGTGTCATTCACTTCAGAATTTGAAGCAAATCATTCTCCTCTTGGGCCAGACTCCAAAATATTCAGAGTCCTAGCTGGACACTATGGACAGGTGTCTTTGTTTGTCCTTGTCGTGGTAAATGATGACCTTCTTTGAACACTCAAAAAACAATTTTTTTAATACTTTCTGTTTCAGAGAGGAATTGTTCCATTTCTATAATTTTATCTTTTAAATCTTGGCAATTTTTCAGTTGCTGTTTATAGTTATTTGAAACCTTCTTTGGCTTGCAGGTGTTGTTTGTCGCAGTTAACTGTTGGTGGAATCAGGGGAAATGCAGAAAACAGAAACACTTCTTTTATTTTCCTGTAATATATCTGTATCATCGGAGGTAAGAACTTTCAAGTAGCGATTCTAATTCCAATTAAGTTTATCAGTTTCAAAGTGATTTTTGTTATATTCATTGTAGAAAATTGAGAAAATACAGATAAGCAAAAATAAATAAAAGGGTCTGTGATTTTATTAGCCATTCATAAACACATAATCACTGTGTGTTTTGATTTATATCCTCCTGTGAATATACATATCCACCCCCCCCTTTTTAATTAAAAAATGGGATCATGTAGTAATACTATCTCTTCAACTGCTTTTTCTTTATTTTGTGAATACTTTTTCATGTCATTACATATTCGATAGTATTGTTTTTATTATACCAGTTACTCCATTGTGTGGCTGAACATTTCAAATGTTTGAAAAGTGTTTTATGGTATAAAAATGTACAGAAGTCCTTATCCCATTACCTGGCAGCATAGCATAGTCAAGAGAGTATCTAACATCTTTTCAAATTGGGAAGAAAAAGACTACAAGTCCGCAATCCTATAATCTATCATCCTGAAATCCAGAGAGATTTTAAAACCTGAAAGACTTCCGTGAACTTGTCCCCAAATGCGTTCATCTGGCCTGAAGTAGCAAGAGGCCACCTATCGTCTTTATACCACATCAGGTGCCACTGTACTCATTTTGCTGCAGAAATACTGGTGTTTCATTTTGGAGAACTGCCTAGACCTTGCTGTGGGTGTTAAGTTATGTCTAAAATCTGACTTGAAGGATTTTGGAGACAGGAGATGGGATTCTGGACTCTGTGTAGTATAATTGGCATGAAGTTTGTTACTGCTTGTAATTGGCTTGAAGTTTGTTACTGTAAAATGGTTTAAGAAGAGTTCACCAGTAAGAGCTTTACTTTTTTAGGCTTTATTTCCTCCCTCTAAAATTCCTGGGCCTTAATCAATGGGGATTTATTACAAACATCAACAGACTATCATTTGTGGATTATCTGTCATCTTGCAGCTCACTCCCATGTCTCTAACATAAACTTTGTGTGGAACAGAGTATTGTTTCTCAGGAGCTATTAAATAGTATTTGGGCAAAAACACGCTTTCCTACCCTATCTCCACCCTCAGATTTTCCTCTGGGTATAAGAACAGTTTCTCAGCGTAACTTTCTGATGGTTACTTTTTTTTGTTTTCCAGAAGGTAAGTATAAGGTGTTATACTTGAAGGATCTCAAAGTCAGTGCTGTGTAATGGGCGATAAGCTTCCCCTGGAGAGATCCCTGCGCTTCTTTTTTTCGAAATAGGAAATAGGGCACAGATGGCTAGCAGGGAGTGTAGGTCGTGCAACTCTATGTAACCAAGCCAGCTGCCCAGAGGTAGACTTAACTTGATGTGACATTAAAATAACAAGAGTTCCCTTGAATTGAATACAAATGTCATTTTGGGATATGTGGGTGTGTAACATTGTCTTGCACTATTTGTTTTCTTAGTTTTATAGAAAGATTGGAAGGACACGAAAGGAACTTTAGAAATACTTAGTCCAGCCGTCTCATTTTACACATGAGGAATTTGAGGCTGGTACTTGCCTTGAAGTGCTTGCCCCTCATCTTTGCCTGTTAAACTTTTACTTGTTTAAGTCAGTTCAGACCCATTAATACCTGTTTCAACATCTACCATTCCCGATGTCCCAAAAATAGAAGAAAGTGCTAAGGCACAGAGATACCCAAAAGGTAGCCTTTTCATATTCTATTTAAGAATCTTCAAGTCCTCTGTTTTATACATATACATATGAATGAATGTGTTCCTTCAACTAAACTCTCTTGTGAGCATTTGGTAGTCTTGAGGTTCTTTTGGCTAATGGTGGTTGCAAATATGGCCCTTGAGTCTCATCACTGGACAGACCACTGCTGTTTGTGTGTGTTCTTGCTGCTACTGTTTGTGTAATGGCTTAACTAGTAGTACCTGCTTACAGAAATTAGCAGGCTTTTCTGTTTTGTGAAAGTAGATTCCATTTTTTGGCTTGTATTGATGCCAGTTACAAAGGCAGTTTATAAAAGGCTCTGAAGCAGGGAGTAGTTTTCTCAAAACACTCTGTGCAGAGTTCAGCTGCCCTAGATCAGCTTGTTCTAAGGCAATGGCTATAGTGTGTTGGCAAAACGTGTCCTACATCCTGCATCCTGGGATCGTCTCATTACGAGTCACTGGGACCCTTGTAACACGGTACCAGGGAACCTCAGCAGAGCCTGTTTGCTTGAGTAACGAGGTTTCCAGATCACTTGCCTCCTTTTTGCTCAACAAAATAGGTTATCAGATGATTTTTTTGATTTCTTCCTTTAAATTAAAAATTGGTGGTGGTTGATGGGGTTGGTGGTGGTAGTAATTTTAAAACTTGAATTAGTTAACAAATGAGTTGTAGTAAGTCTTGATTGACAGAATTGTTCACCCAGTCTCTCAGCTGTGCATGTAGAATGCTATTTTTACTTTTTTCATGCTAATATTCCTCTGTCTGGTATCATATTCTGCAGTGCACACCGAAGAATTGTGTTTATCTCATCACATTATATGTGTGTGTTAATTTCTGTAACCATATATTATAGTTACGTGATCACCATTTATACATTTCTTTACTGTGCTCTATTGTTGCTATTAAAGGTAAGCTTAATGTCAATTTCTATTTAGAGAGAAGAATGGTTATGGAATTGGTGAATTTCACCATACTCCCTCACCCCCACCACATACCATCCAATTATATTTGAGCAATGTCTCTTTTGTGCAAGATTGAAGAAAGCCATGTGAGGATTCTGATTAGCTTAGGATAACTGAATGTTGGAAGCATTGCTTAGCAATACTAAATCAAATTCCTGTGCATTCCCAAGCACAACGGGAGGGGAAAATAAGGAAGATCATTTGTATAGGTCTCTGATTTCATACCTTCATATAATTTTTTGTTGTTGTAATAAAGCTTTAAATAGGTTTAAGTTTCATTTAGTGATCCTTCGCGTAAGTGCATCTAAGAATATTTAATAACTACTTTTTAGTAGGCCAAGGACCAACTATTCAACTTGTTCCTTATTTTAGAGTGACTTGGAAAGTCTGCCCCTACATCCCCCCACCCCCAATTGAATTGTGTAGTTAAGATCCTGGAATCCTTTGGCATTTGGTCAGTTTCCAGGGTCGTCTGTTTTGTTTTGTTTTGTTTTGTTTTGTTTTTTAAAGAAATATTGTGAGAATTAATTTTTTTCAGAGACTAGAATGAATGTTCTTTGATCTGAAATTCAGTTTTCAGAATTACGCTCATATAAAAAAGTAACGGCCCCTTGTACCCCCCCTTACATAAAATGCTTGTTCTTAATTGGCCCTCCAGTTACCTCCTGAGACAAGGAAGGCTACTTACATATGAAACAGTTGGGATCCTAAAGCAAGGCTTTTTCATTTTGTGATGTTGATGATTTCAGGTATATATTACAGGTTTAATGCGTGGTGTATTATTTTTAATTTTTATTTTTTTGGTACTAGTTTTGGACCAATCGAATACAAAGGCCCCATGAGTGCTGTTTACATTGAGAAGTTTGTCCGCCGTGTGATGAAACCACTTCTCTACATCCCATCTCAATCAGAATTACTAGATTTTCTCTCAAACTATGAGGTACCTATCTTTCCTATCTTCTCCCATTCCCCCAGGCTTCACTGGGTTGCATTGGATTGTTTATATTAGAAGAGTCTTTATACCTCCTGATTTGTAGCAATTAAAAGATCACATTAGAGATAAGCCCCAATTAAATGCTTTTTGAGATACTTGATTATAGGGATAGTTTGGCCAAGTGAGTTTTTAGAGAGTAAAATACTTGCAAAACCTTGTCTAATTTTTATTCAGGAATTTTTAACAAACTTTCAGTTTGTCTCACAATTAAGTCAGAGTATGTAAAAATTAACTTATAATTTTTATGCAGCTACAGATTTCTAAAAATTTTATTTGTTGCTTACAGCATTTTACTCAGATCCCTGGTTTTTCTTGTCAGTTGTAGTTTAGCTTTAAAAAAGCAAAACAAAACTAGGAATATGTTCCTTTCTGTTTTATTAAGTGCATAACAATTTCAAGGTTCATTAACAGGAAGTTTCCTAACATGGCTTCTCTACTGCTTTCCCATTGCCAGTCAACCCCTGATGGATTATTTTGGTAGGATCCTCAGTGTGTGTTCAGGACAGCTTATTGAGAGGCCAGTATAAAGCTTAAAACAATCTCAGTAAATTATAAAAATAGTTCCACAAAAAAATTCATTGGATCAAGTATAAAATCATACTGGGGCACAAGTAAAAATGATGCTTAGCTACAACAAAATCAAGACCATAAGTACCTGACAGAGATAAAAACCATATGAATCCACACCTCAGTAATTCAGAATTTAACAATTGTCACTCAGTTGAAGTTTACCTTTTACACTATGTATATTTTATGTAGGTAGGATGTGAATTTCTTTCCCTAGAACATCATTTACAGCTTTTTTCAATTATGTTAGGGACACTTTATGTTAACTATTAGCAGATTCCCTAAGCAGCAGTGTTACTATCTAGTTATTCTGCTTGTAGTTGTCAGATGTGCATTAGGGTGAATGCTTCCTGACTCTTATGTGGATAAAGGGTGGGTTTCTGTGCCCCTCATGGGCTTGCTCCCGTTTTGCCTGGGAGGCACTTGGGCAGGAGCTATAGTAGGAGGCAGGGCGCCTGGGCCTAGTCCCTTTGGCAGCGCTAACTGGGTCTGTGACTTGGGGCAGGTCACTCATCTGTCAGGCGTCAGGGCCCGGGAACAGGGTTTTCTTGAGATTCCTTTTAACTTTTAGGTGCAATGATTGCATGATGTGGGTTTTCACATAGATTTGCACCAGATGACAAGCAGTCACTGGAGGTGGTCCAGCAAAATGGTGAAGAATCAGGACTTGGACAGACTTGAATCCAAACTCATCTCCACCTTATTAGCTGTATGGCCTCCGGCTGGTATTATACTTAACCTCTTTATGCCTCCATTTCCTCATCTGTAAAACAGGGATGAGATTAAACAAAAAAAAAGGAAATGCCTGCTAGGATGTAGTCCTAATAAATGAAATTTTATCAGTGAAAATGACATTGTGGAAAAATCCTGGATATTTAGCACTACTGAGAGAGTTCGAAATGTGCACAGCACCTGCCGGAATTCCCAACTTACATTGATATAAACACCTTTTGTTTGTTTTGTAATTAAGGTGATAAAAAATGACCTTTAAGGGCCAAGAGTTCTTCCTTCAGCTTAGCTTCTGTTGGGACTTTCATAGAACATCATGCCCAGATTGGTACCCTCTGTATTTTTCTTTAAATTTTCAGTCAGTATCTTCTAAAAAATAAAGAAATGGGAGAAGAGCTGTGGAACATCAAATAGCATACAGCATGTACTTACCCCACACCAAAAGAGTGTGGAAAAAATTGAGATTGTTTAGCCTTAAAAGAGCACAGAGAGGTGGCTTTATTATTATATCCAGCTCTATCAGAGATTTGTATCCAGAGAGTCCTGAGACAGTTCTTAGCAGAGGTCATGTGATAAGACGGACTCAGCTAGCACTCTGGACGCTTGGGTTTTAGCCCTGACAGAAATCTGTGATTTCTGCATTTTATGCAGATTTCTCATCTCTGAAATAAGGGAGTTGGCTCAGATAATCCCTCCTGACTGCTGGCTTTGGTGAAGTTTAGAGGCTGGAAAGAGGCAGACAGAAGAAGGTTCATCATTTGTGGTTGGGAAAGTATTTTTGACACAATGCCTTTGAGCATCTGTGTCAGAGATCTTTCTACTCCTTTTTTATTTATTGCCTCTAAGATGTTTGTAGTGTCTTTGTAGTTGGATCTGCAGGGGAGACAAGTGCATGGTTATGACTGAGCAGCCAGGATGATTCCTGACCTTGAGCCTCTGCATTCTTTGTACCTGCTTTCCAGCAGCACTTTCAGAGATTATGCTCCAAGTCTGACATTGAGTCCACACATTACTCAAGGTTGTTTTTTGGCAGCCCACTTAATTAGAAGATGTACAGCAATGATGAGACTGCCTTTAAGATGAGACCCAAGAGAGTGCTGCCAAGCTGGGACGCTGTATAGCTTCTGTCAGCCTTTCAAGTGCCTCCCGAAAGCTGTACATGGCTTTTATCACGTTAGAATCATCTTTGCTGGGCTTCTTTTCACGGAGATGAAATTGTTGGGTTGGCAAGAGGCAGTATTTGATTAATTGTGAAAGAACTAGGGAGTCATGCCCAGCGTGGTTTCAGATGTGAAGCCATTTATCTTGTGAAACATACCAAATACTGCCTAGGAAGAAATGATATCAATTTCATTTACTCTCTGTAAGATAATGTAAAGACAAAATTCCAGATCCAGAAATGAAACCACTGTCATGGTTTTTGATAGTTAAATAAATAGGAAAGATAAAGGAATTTTGGGAGGCCCCACTCTGGAGCATAATATACTTTCAGACATTCCTCTAAATTAAGGTTTCTCAACCTCGGCGTTATTGACATTTGGAATCAGATAATTCTGTGTTGTTGGGGTACTGTCCTGTGCTTTGCAGGATGTTTAGCAGCATCCTTGGCCTCCACCTACTAGTTACCAGTAGCACCCCCCTCTTACTTGTGACAACCAAAAATATCCAGGCATTGTCAAATGCCCCTTAGGGGGGCAAAATCACCTCAGTTGAGAGCCACTGCTCTCCATTATTGTTTCCCCAAATAAGGCCTTAAGGATGCCCCACAGGTCCTAGTATAAACACGTTTTTTCATGTAGCACACAGAATGCCACAATCTAGTTGTTGCAAGTTTATCTGCTTATAGCAGTATCAGTAGAAAGAAGATGAAAATTAAGCAGTGCCTTAACTAGAAAATTCTGGAGTGTTACCTGTGGGGAGCTAGAGCCAGGAGTGAGTTATGTTGTCATCAATAGATGTCCGTGATATTCAACTTTCTACTCAAATTGTTTGTCTGTACCACAATCACCCCCCTAAAAAGTATGCATCCTAAATATGTTAAGGGTATTGATGATTTTAAAAAGTCTTAGTATGAAAGATACTTGTTTTGATCAAGAGCCTTGTCTCCTAATTTATATTTTTTATATAGATTTCAATATCAAATGTGTTTAAATTTAGGTATACCAAAATTGGGCTGAAATAATTATTTAATGTTTCTGTGGCACTTCTAAGGTTTGTTAGGATGGCTTTGTTTTTTGCTTCTATCTCTAGATGTGTTTGTGACGTCTTATAGGAGTGCATTTGATAATTTTCCCCTCATTTTAAAAGCACACATTGATTACTCATAAGTTTATCTCTAATCCAGATATTTGTGAACAGTTTGGATCATCATAAGATTGTGTAGTTAGGGTTTATTACTTGGGAAGTGATGATACCCTGAAATTAACAACTTCTTATATTGACATAAACTTTTATTATACGTATACTGAACTCTATTCACATACGCTTCTATTGCTATTATAAAGAGGAATGCTCTAATTCTAGCTTGGTTTGAATTTTTGTAAGTCCTACAGATGAATCCTTTTAAAAGCCTGTTTCAGATGATTTGATAATGAATTACCTAGAAGAGTAGAAGTTTTTAACCAATGGAAAATATTTTATTTGACTTAGATATCTCAAACCTACCCAAATCAGATTGTGCATCATTCTCCATACTTTTATGTTTATAAAATATGACACTGAAACCAGATGCAATTTTTTTTTTTTTAATTTGGCTGCATCGGGTCTTAGTTGCGGCACGTGGGATCTTCCTTGCAGCATGCGGGATCTTTCATTGTGGCACACGGGCTCTTTGTTGTGGTGCATGGGTTTCTCTCTAGTTGTGGCGCGGGGGCTCTAGAGTGAGCGGGCTCAGTAGTTCTGGTGCACAGGCTCTCTAGTTGTGGCACACAGGTTTAGTTGCCCCACAGCAGGTGGGATCTTAGTTCCCCCAGATGTAATTTTTAGGAAAACAATTTTGCCTTTAATTTACTGAACATTGTAGAAAGACATTAAAAGAGTGATGGTTATGGGCTTCCCTGGTGGCGCAGTGGTTGAGAGTCCGCTTGCCGATGCAGGGGACACGGGTTTGTGCCCTGGTACGGGAGGATCCCACATGCTGCAGAGCGGCTGGGTCCGTGAGCTATGGCTGCTGGGCCTGCGCGTCCGGAGCCTGTGCTCCGCAAGGGGAGAGGCCACAACAGTGAGAGGCCCGCGTACCGCAAAAAAAAAAAAAAAAAAAAGTGACGGTTCAAATACTTTATTCTGTAGATTCCAAAATACTTTAGACATTGTTAGCAAACAAAAAATGAGTAGACTATTCATTGGTAAGTGCTCTTCAGTTTTCAAGTGCTTTTACTTCTAATCTTCCCAACAGCCATGTGAGACAGATGGAAATTGTAGATCCTTTCAACAGATCAAGAAGATAAGGTACAGACTGGGTGTGATGTACCCTAAGTGGAGACTGGACTGTAACCTAGGTCTTCTGGCTCCCAAAATTCTTCCGTGTACACAAAGGAATGTTTAAGGTCTCTGACTTGAAACTTCACTATGTATCTAGAGGTTAAAACTTTGAATATTTAATTATTTAATGTCCTTTTTGAATCTTCCTTTTTCATAAAAGAAAAATTTTGAAAGTCAGCTTCTTAATTTGACTAACTTTTTTCCTTCATCTTTAGGAATGGTTCTAAGAATAATTAGTGATAAAGGATGGGCCGTGGCTATTGACTTACTGTTAAAGCAGTAGAGTTTTACCATTTCCTGTTATTAATTGGGTCATTAGCATTTATTCTGCAGAACTGGGAGTGTTCTGTGTATGATAATCACAGTATTGAAGCTGGGTAGAGTCCAGAATTTTCTTCCCAGATATGCAGTAAAATCATACCTGCCTTATAAATAATGAATGTAGCTAAAAACTAAGTGGACTTTCTGGTGGACACTGCAGAGGGAGATCAGGAACTTTAAGTCATCTTGTTGCAAACCATGTTAAGAAATTCTGCTTCCTTCATTTACTCCAGTTGTAGAATTCCTCTTCCTTGAAAGTTCTTCCTGCATATTTAAGATACAGACAGGACAATTTAATTTATTACTTGTGGACAACATAGGCAAACATAACCCAGTGTCATTTTTATTTTAGATAGACATTAAGTTGATTGGAAAGGGAATAGAACCAAATATGGTAATGTCACTTTCACGGTCACAGTTTTAGTGCTCATTTGTCAGTATTTTTTAGACATACTTGTCTTAAATGTCGGTAGCTTCTACATCAATAATGCTTTCTTTTTTATAGTTTAAAGAATGTGACAGAATTATCTGATATGTACCTTATAATCTACCCACCAAATGCCAACAGTATTATTTAGAACTCTTATATCTGTAGCCAAAATATTTTTGAAATCTTTTCATGAATTTCTATAATTTAAGAGCAGTGATTTAGTACACATCCATTCATTTGTTCTTAGCAGTTTTGGTAAACCAAGTTGTTTTAAGTGAGATAGGAGAAGGCTTGGGGATTGTTTGGAGGGAGAAGCAGGGCATTGGGTAAATTACCAGGTGACAGAAACCTGAGCCCTTCGGAGAAAAACATAGTAGACTGCCTGGTACCTGCTGTTATCCTGTTGTTTGTTAGTAAGAGGGTTGTTTGTACCCTGAATGTTGCACACATAACTTGATACTGTTTCTGTTAACTCATAGTTCTATACGACTGTGAATTAAGTAGCTTTAAATTTTCTAAGTGTGAGTTAACATTAATGCAGAAATATTTCAGTTACCACTGAGGAAAAAAACACACTGAGGTAAACTATTCTCTTGGCCACTAGAGGGCATGTACACCATCTGTGGAAATTTATGCCATACTGCAAATGGTGCTCACTTAGGAAAATAAATATTTTATGCTGGTGAGGATGTGCTGGCCTCCTATAAATAGCCTATTTCCAGCCTCCTCATTATAGGAGGTACTGAATATACTGTACATCATTAAATGGAGTTGAAACACACAGACTGGATCAAGTTATAATCTGGTACTCATGTTTTGTTCTTCACTAAATTGTAAACTTGGTGAGGAGGAGCTTTGTCTTATTTATCTTTTTACCCCATTCAGTCTTTAACAAATGTTTATTTTGTGCCTGCTTTGTGCCAGGCACTGTCTGAGCTGCAAATGTAGTGACGAACAAGTGAGAGCTTGTGTTTCATGGAATTAAAATATGGAGATAGGGGACTTTCCTGGCAATCCAGTGGTTAAGACTCCGCACTTTCAATGCAGGGGGCGCAGGCTTGATCCCAGTAGGGGAACTAAGATCCCACGTGCTGTGCAGTGTGCCAAAAAAAAGAAAAAAAAAATGTGGAGATAGACAACAAACAGGAAAATAAATAAACAAGATGTAGGGGGATGAGTAGTATCCCCCCAAAATTTGTGTCCACCCAGAAGCTCAGAATGTGGCCTTATTTGGAAATAGTGTCTGTACAGATGTCATTAGTTAAGGATCTCAAGATGAAATCATCCTGGATTTAGAATGGGTCCTAAATCCACAGGGAAGAAGGCCCTGTGAACATGAAATCAGGGACCAGAGTGATGCAGCCTTAAGCCAAGGAATGCCTGGAGCCACCAAAAGCTAGGAAAGAGGCAAGGAAGGATTCTTCCCTAGAGCCTCCAGAGAGAGCACAGTCCTGCTGCCACCTTGATTTGGGGCTGCTAGCCTCCAGAACTGTGAGAATAAATTTCTGTTGTTTTAAGCCACCAAGTTTGTGATAATTTGTTATGGCAGCCCTAGGAAACAACATACAAGGTAATATTAGGTAATAAGTGCTACAAAGAGAAATAAAGATGGGTCATAAGATAGATATGAGGGCAGGGAGGGTGGGCATAACTATTTTAGAAGACAGAGAAGACCTCTCTGAGGAAATGACATTTGAACAGATATTTAGAGTGAAGCCTGTGTGCTATGATCCATCCCTGAGGAAATTTGGGGAAAGCGCTCCAGGAAGCAGGAGCAGTAAGTGCCAAGGTCCTGAGGGAGGAACAGGATGGGGGGGGCAGAGCAGAGAGGAGAGCGGTAGGAGATGAGGGCACGGAGGTGTCTTGTGACTGTGGTGTGTCCTGATTACACCTTTGATTAGTTGGGCAAATGAAGGAAAGAGGAATGCTGGCAGTTAGGTTCCTGTGGCTGTTCTATTCACCTGGCAGCCATCCAGGCATTTGGGAGGGACTAATGGAAACACTGCAGCTGGAACCTGCGGTTGGACCGTCGTTACATGTTGGTGAGCATCAGAGTGAAGAGGGACAGCCTGCGTGCCAGCAGCCTTCCACTCCAACCTCAGCCCAGGGTCAGGCTGGCTCACGTGCTTGGCCCGCTCACCTGAAAGAGAACCTCAAAAGTAAGAGGCAGGGGCCAAGGTGTCTGCTTTGAACCAGCCCCTGGGTTTATTTGCAACCCAGCAAACAAGGGGTGTAGACCTGTGTGAATATGCATGTTTTGTTCCCCAAACTTCCCTTTTTCCAGATTTAAGAAGGAACTATGGAGGAAACTCTGAAATGTGTAATCATTTCTCAAATACAGCTTTGCCTGGAGAGACACTGAAACTTTGGGGAAATGATTGCAAAATTTATTTTACCTAACGTGTAACCAGAGCCAGTTTAATAACTTTTAAATGATAATTTGCAATAGAAATAAACAGATAACTATCACTTCACGTTATTTCCTCTTTTTATTATTTTGAAATATTAATTTTAAGTTATATCCTTAAACATGCCACTTTTCAAAATTTAATAGACTCACAGTATTGTGAATATTTGAAAAATAGTACCTAAAATATACTTTGCCTGTTTCTTGTGTTTTATTTTATATATATATATATTTTTTTTTAATTAATTTATTTATTTTTGGCTGCATTGGGTGTTCGTTGTTGCACGTGGGCTTGGGCTTTCTCTAGTTGCGGAGAGTAAGGGCTACTCTTCGTTGTGGTGTGCGGCTTTCTCATTGCAGTGGTTTATCTTGTTGAAGAGCACGAGCTCTAGGCGTGCAGGCTTCAGTAGCTGTGGCTCCCAGGCTGTAGAGCACGGGCTCAGTAGTTGTGGCACGTGGGCTTAGTTGCTCCGCGGCATGTGGGATCTTCCCGGGTCAGGATTCAAACCCGTGTCCCCTGCATTGGCAGACGGATTCTTAACCACTGCGCCACCCGGGAAGCCCGTCTTGTTTTTCAAAGAGCTAGTATTTTATAATTTATACAACTTTTAATCCTCTCATTTAGTTGTTTAATCTTATGATCTTCATTTCATTTCTTTGGCAATGAAAAGTAATAATAATTTTACTTATGGGGTTGTTTGTATTGTTTGTGGAATTTCTTTGGTCACACTACTTGGAAATTTTAGTACCAGGTCTTCTGAGGATACAGGCTCTTTCATAGAAGCTATGTAGCCCCTTGGAAAACTGTAGCAGTGGTACCATCAACAAGAATAAACCCTTATACTGTAGAAAGGTCCATAAAGGACCCCTGCAAATGGTCTAACCTTTATTCATTTTTAAAG
Source organism: Phocoena phocoena (assembly GCF_963924675.1). Lineage (NCBI taxonomy): Eukaryota > Metazoa > Chordata > Mammalia > Artiodactyla > Phocoenidae > Phocoena > Phocoena phocoena. Next base: position 28,603,469 of record NC_089233.1, read on the forward strand.
GTTTAATCTGGGTTTCTCATGAAGACTCGGAATTCACATCATTTTTACTTCCATTAATGTGTATTTACATAAACACATATGTAGTTGCATACATGCATGTAGAGAGATACATGTTTATGGGCCATATGTCTCCTCCTGTGAAGCCACCTGAGATAACAAGATGGGAGAAGAGGTTGAAACTCACCTCATTTAATTATTAGCCATGAAACATTTCTTAATATTTAGAACCAATTTATTCCATTTGGTTTTGGTTTAGGAGATTGGTCAGAATTGAAAGAAACTAATGAGTCTATTTTCTTTCTGTTACTTTTCATTTCTATCTTGTATCCAGTATTAACTAAGTGACTAAAATTTCTGAAGATCTTGTCTTCCTTTGTTCATGGTAGAAAGGCTTATACACCATCATAGCCTGGGTTTGAAACCTTAAGAACCCAAACACTGTATAATTCTACATTGAGCCAATTCTGGATCAGCTTGTTGAAAACATTTTAAGGAGTTTAGCAAAAGAAAATCCTGTTTCGGGGCTTCCCTGGTGGCGCAGTGGTTGAGAGTCCACCTGCTGATGCTGGGGACACGGGTTCGTGCCCCGGTCCGGGAAGATCCCACATGCCGCGGAGCGGCTGGGCCCATGAGCCATGGCCGCTGAGCCTGCTCATCCGGAGCCTGTGCTCCACAACGGGAGAGGCCACAACAGTGAGAGGCCTGCGTACTGCAAAAAAAAAAAAGAAAAAAAAGAAAATCCTGTTTCAATGACTACTTTCTGATTTCCTCAGTTGTTTGAGAAATTAGTTATTTGCTAGATTTTTTTAGAAGTTAAGATCAAACATTCTGACCATCTCAGTTTCTACCAGAGTGAAAACCAGTTAATCTATTTAAAATGGAATCTTACTAGAATTAACAGGTGATTTAGATTTGAAAGATAGTATGTTCCACTACAATCAGAAATTTCCCCTTTTATACAACATACCGATTTAAAACTTTACCAACAGGTTAAATTTCTGTTGTACTTTTTGGATCTGACTTTGTCCCAATGATCAAATCAGCTCCAAAATTATTTATTAAAAACATAGTGCTGTGTGTTTTAGGGCTAGAAAGAACCCTTTACATTTGCCAAGTGCTTTATAGTTCATCAAGCTCATTCTTCTCAGTAACCCCATGATGAATGGTCCCCATTTGCCAGATGAGGAAACTGAGCTTCACATTGAAGCATTCATTCACTCCAGATCATTTAACTGTCAGACTTGAGCTTAGGTCTTCTGACTCCAAGCCCAGCACTCTTTCCTCAAGAATCTCACAGTTGGGCTTTTAAAACATATAGAACAAAACCAGACAGAACGAGTGCCCACAAGGCCTTCTAAGAAGGAAGAAATTATTCTGCACAAGAAGGCAGAATGTGTCTGGTGAGGACAGTTAATTGGTTTGGCAGAATGGTGGGGTATTCTGTGCTAAGCTTAGAGAAATGGAATGAGCAGGTGGAGATTGGGGTGGAGGAGCGAGAGGGCTCTCAGCAGACTGACCTGGCAAGAGAGGAGGGGTGCCATTGTGGAATGCTGGGTTCCGCGTGTGGTGGGGAAGAAGGAGCCCCTCAAAGGATGACCTTGAGCACCAGTGGAGCCAGTCAGAGGTAGCCTGATTTCCAGTAAGTGTGAAGGTGTGTTTGGAGTGAGGCGGGGAAGAGGTTGAGGAAGAAATGTAAGAAAGGTTATAGATCATTGACCTAGTTTGCCTGGAGTTGCTAAACAAAAGCAAGTGAGTGCTTGAACTTGACAGTGAGGTTTCAAACCAGGGATGTAGGAGAACTGTCTACAGAGGGTGGAAAGACCTGCTTAGGAAGTTTCAGCTCTGAATTGCCTCTGTAAAAGCTGCTGCCACTCCATCCCCTGCCCTGTTTGTTGTCTAAATGAAGGGAAAGGTCAGCCCTAACCGGCAACTTTTTTCAAAGGCTTATTTAAAAATGAAATGCAACAAATTGAATTTGTTAAATTATAATGGCATGTCTTTCTTGTTTTGAAATATTTCCCTTTACGCAGTGACCAGTGATACCCCAGGCACCTAATTCTGCTCTTGTTCTGCAGCCTGGAGTACTCGGGTACTTTGAGTTCAGTGGCTCACCCCAGCCTCCTGGTTATTTGACCTTCTTCACTTCAGCATTACATTCATTAAAGAAAGGTAAACATGATTCATATTAAGACATTAGTACTTGAATAGAAATGTTTGTATATTGATATTTTCTGTTGCATATGTTATCTTTCTGATTATATATTTTAGTTTTCTTGATTCTTTTTCTCTGTATTTGTGTTAAATAATTGCATTATTTTATGGTGCACTGGCAAACAAAATTTTGTGCTATTTCAAGTATAGCCTCTTAAATGTTTAGAGACTATTATTTTTTAAAATGTAGCTTGATCACACAGCGTCTGCAATGATATATTTTGCACTTCAAATTTTATTATATCATAATCTCTTTTTTTGTGTGGCGTTACAAATTTTGGTCAAAGTTTTCAGTGGTTGTATTGTCAGTTGGATGTATCATAATTTAGGAATACATTTTCTTCAAGAAGTATTTCTATAAGGATGAAAGTCATGTCACGTTACAGGATAAGCCTACTGCCAGGTTCACTATTCTCAAATCCATATATATTTTTTTACTTAGCTAAATCATGTATTATTTGAGTGTCCTACTTTTTAAATTAAACGTTTTTCATGTTGCCCATTTTTTCGTGTTGCTCCATGTTGTTTCTCTGTATCAGCCATGACCTTATGTTAGTTCTCTTCTAGATACTTTGATCTGCTCCTCATCTCCTTGTTCCCACTCTGGTCCAAGCCCCTTTCCCACCTCTACCCTAGGCCAGTGGGCACTTAACTGGTATCCAGTCTCACCCCTCCTTCCTCACACTAGGGCCTTTGTGCTAGTCCTTCTTCCTGAAATGTGCCCTCTCCCTCCCCACTCCCCAGGGCCCAGCTGTCCACCTGTCAAACCCCTATTCATCCTTCAGATTCCAGCTCAAATATCACATCCACAGTCTACCCCCCTGGAGAGAGATTTGTTGTTTTCTTTCATAGCACTCAACATAGTTTGTATTTATTGTGTTGGCCAAAATGTTCGTTCGGGTTTTTCCATAACATCTTACGGAAAAACCTGAATGAACTTTTTGGCCCACCCAATATATGTATAGTTATGAGATGATTTGTTTACTGTCTGTCTTCTTCCCTGGGCTGGGAGATTTCTGAGGGTGGGGATTGTCTGTCTTCAGTTTAGTGTTCTTTCTCCAGCATCTGGCACATAGCAGGGGCTCAATCACTATTTGCCAAATGAGTGATCAGATTGATGGCCATGTCATCTTGCCCTCAGTAGGTCAGCCAAAAATATGTAGTCATCCTCCTATTACTGGATATTACATTGCTTCAATATTTTGGGGGGGTATTATAATAGTATACTATTAATACGTCAAATAATTATAGTACTGGCTATTTTAATATGTCCGTTGTCTTAAGGTTTTATACATAGAGAATCTACTGTATTCATGCTTTTCATGCAGGGGACTCTGGGAGAGGAACTGAAGCTGTCACATTAGGTGTGTCTTCTGTCCACTTGAAAGACTTTGAGCTGCACCGCTTCAGGTGACTAAGAAGGCTCAGTGAGTCAGAGTTTGAATTTTGAAAACAAAATACTATCAACTTAAATAAGCTTAAGCAGATAGATGTTCAAAAATCTTCTTAGAAAAAAAAAATCTTCTTAGAAAACTAAATAAAGTCCTTTGAAGATTTTGTATAAAAGGGTAGCCTACAGTCAGTCACTAAAATGATGACAGCATTCAAGTACTTGAGTTGGAGAAGCTATTTCAAGATTTGGAAGGATGTTTTGTTATCCAGTTGGCTTATATTGTGTGTTTATGATTCATCTTTTTCATTCAGAGGTTTCCAAAATTTTGCTTCTTTTTGGAAAAACCTTTCTAAGTATAAGAAATTATACTTTTCCTCCCTTTTTTTTTTTTTAAAGTTGACTTACCCTTGTTTTTTTCTTTTTTTTTAAGCAAGGAAGGTAATAAATGGATGAAAACGACTTGAAGGTACAAAATGAACCTTTTGGTCAAATCACTAATTTTGACAAATGATTACATGAAACTTCTTCTCAGAATAAATCTAGCTCAATTTACCTGTACTACATTTCTTCCCTCTCTTGTGATTCTGGTTGGGTCTTATAAAATCCTGCTGCATATGAACTTTGCAAGAACTGAGTTCATTCTAATGAATAATTTATACCCCATTTTTTTGGGTAAACTCCCACTTAAGCTTAATGAACCATTTTTAGAAGAAAAAGACAAATTTGGAAGGATTACCTAAAATAAATCTTGCCTTGAGCATCTGGGTTTTTTCCCCCTTTTCTTTCTCCTACCCTGGAGTCAAATGGTATTTTACTTATTATTAATAGCCAGTGTTAAGTAAGAGAAACATGTGCAGATTTTTTTTTTAATGGGACAGTTTGGAATGTAAATTCTAGGTCATTGTTGTGTTTCTATTGTTTACACAAATTGAGGCCTGAGGAACATTTGACACACTTAACATTTGGTTATAGAGAGCTTAACTGACGAATTGTTTAGTCTGTTGTGGTAGAAAGCAGATCTCCTGGTTCACCAAGCCACAAGCATATATAAAATACACATCTTTCCATTGCCTAAATGTTTTTTTTTTTAATTGTCTTAGAAATAGCCAGGACACTGTCTAACATTCGTTTCTTGAAGCTAGCTGGCCATCAGTCTACAGGTATTTTGAGAATGTACCATATATGAAGCATCCTGCCTGGGTGCTGTGGGGCTGCTGAGAGGGGACATCTCAGTTACCTGTGTCCTTTACCTATTGCTCTCCAACTTGGTCCTGATTTGTCAGTTGATGTCGGCCCTCCTCTTAGGTGGTGTGGGCAGTAACCCTTTTGTTATATTTCTGTCCATTATTTTCCTAACCATTTTACCTTTATCATTTTTTATTTAGCAGTTCTATATTTTCATGTAGTTAAATCTGTGGTTCTTTTTCTTGATTTTTTTTTTAGAAAAATCTGGTCACTAATTAGTTCACTTCTTTTTGAATTTTAAAGTTATTTGGCACTTTATGCTGCCTGGATTTACTTTGGCTTAAAATACAGAACATAATTGATTTTCCTCCCTTCTTATTGGCTAATCAATTAGCACCATTCACAAAATAATGCTTTCTTTATCCTTCATCTTGATGATGCCTGTTCTATCACAAAATATTTTCTAATATGTAATTGGGTCTATTTCTGTGTTTTCTCTTGGTCTAGATCCCTCTTTTTATACGAGTAAATATAATTTCATTTTTTACGTTGTAAGGAATTACCTGGTGAACTCTGGACTCTGTGTCCTCTAGTTCTGGTGTTTTATGGAATATTCTTTTATATCCATCTATGCATTTGGCTGAATTTGGGTTGGAATTTTATTAAATGTTTAGGTTGACTTAGAGGTAATTGACATGTTCATAAAACTTAGCTTCCCTTTCTAGGATCACAGCATGATATTAATTTATTCAAATCTTCCTTTCAGTTTTTTGTAAAAGGTCTTACACATCCCTCATTAATGGTTAATCCTTTTAAAGTGCTGAATGATTAACTGTGGGCTGGCAGTCTGTGTGTTTCAGGATCCTGGGGAAGCCCATCTCTTGTACTTCTTCACTCTTCCCAGACTGCAGAGCCTGTTCTTGGAGCCTTTCCACCTTTGATCTTGGCAGACAGGCCTAAAGAAAATTTGGTAGAGGGGCTGATATTTTTAAGTTGCTTACTTGATTTTCTTCCATCTTATGATTATTTCATTATTTACTGTAAAAATCTCTTCTGGTAAAATGTTGTTATATTCTGTTATGATTCAGTGACTTTTTTTTTTTTTTTTTGCGGTACGCGGGCCTCTCACTGTTGTGGCCTCTCCCGTTGCGGAGCACAGGCTCTGGATGCACAGGCTCAGCGGCCATGGCTCGTGGGCCCAGCCGCTCCGCGGCATGTGGGATCCTCCCGGGCCAGGGCACGAACCCATGTCCCCTGCATCGGCAGGTGGACTCTCAACCACTGTGCCACCAGGGAAGCCCCAGTGACCTTTTTAAAAGAGAAAATTTGCAACAAATTTTGTTCAAAAGGAATGCAGTGCCACCTGGGGGACAAGCAGTGGCCTGGGATCTGGCAGTATCTGGTCCTTAGCCTTTGTCTACCCCTGTCAGGGTTATAAACTTGAACAAAACATTTAACTTTTCTGTGTTTCAGTTTCTCTGTCTGTAAAATTGGAGAGGGTGGAGGTAAGGGTAAATGCTTGTTTTACAAGGCCACATCATGTGTGAAGTACGTTGTGTGTGAATAAAGTAATAGTCTGAAAATCTGTAGCAGTTTAATGAGAAAGCCATTGGCTGAAAGCGCCTGAAGTAAGTGCTGTGTCTGTTTTCTTAAAAGCATCTACACCAGATAGTATGTACCTTGACCGACTAGCAGACACAGGTCTTCCTCTTCCCTTTTCCTGGAGCACTCCATACCTGCTGTTTTTTGTGTAGTTGGCCCTCCGTATCCACAGGTTCTTTACTTTTGGATCCAGCCAATCCTGGATCGAAAATATTAGGGAAAAGAAAATTCCAGAAAGCTCCAAAAAGCAAAAATTGAATGTATCATGTACCCGGCAACTACTTCCATAGCATTATGTTGTAATTAGAACTGTTTACTTAGCATTTACAGTCTATTAGTTGTTATAAGTAATCTAGAGGTGATTTAAAGTATACCAGAGGACGTGTATAGGTTACATGCAAATACTATGCCTTTTTTTTTTTGCTGTACGCGGGCCTCTCACTGTTGTGGCCTCTCCCGTTGCGGAGCACAGGCTCTGGACGCACAAGCTCAGCAGCCATGGCTCACGGGCCCAGCTGCTCCGCGGCATGTGGGATCTTCCCGGACCGGTGCACGAATCCGTGTCCCCTGCATCAGCAGGTGGACTCTCAAACACTGTGCCACCAGGGAAGCCCACTATGCCATTTTATATAAGGGACTTGAACATCCATGGATTTTGGTATCCAAGGGGAATGGGGGGCTGGAACCAATTCCCTGTGGACACCAAGGGATGACAGTACTGCATGGTGTTCTCGCTGTGGAACTGACTGCACGTCTGTCCCACCAAAATTTGAGCTGGTTTGTTCAGACAGTATTTATTGAGCGCCTTGAGGCCAAGGTTTTGTTGTCTTTCTCCTACAACTCTTAACAATTAACTAAAAGTTTGAATGAATGACTAGTTAAATGATACTTTACCTTGAAATTGCTCAGGTTGGAGTGATTTTGGCAGAGGGATGTTGAGTCATTTTGGATCCCCTCCCGCCACCACTTCTCCTCATGCCTGGCCTTTCAGGTTCCATAGACCAGTGTGCAGGACTCACTCCCACTGGACTGGATGGAGTCCCTGCCTGGCTCATTCTCCTTACTCTTTTTTCTTGGCTTCTCGCCATCCCCTGACACTAGAGTTCTCATGAATTGAATTGAAATTCACATGATACTTAAATGTGATCTTCAAAATACACTAAACTGTTAACTAAAGACGTCGTTTCCACTCCCTTCATTCACCTTTAGGAATTCCTAAACATAGTTGACAGGGAACCTTGAGGCATTAGTTTTCTAAGGAACACCTTTGGAAAATAGTTGTAATGAATTTTTTAGAGGAAGAAGTAATTCCAGTGTAGGGTCCCTCTACTCCACTAGGTGGCGTCTGATGGTGCTGTGATTTGCTGGTAGAATTGAGTCAGGGCACAAGAAGCTCCCTCCTCCATATCCTTATTAACAAATAAAGCTTTTTTTGGAGCACTTTTCTGTTAGATTGTGAAACTTTGTACAACATCAAGAGGTATGAAAAGTAGGATTTTCTTATCCTGAAAGTGACATTCTTAAAGTCATTGGAAAGACAAGGGATTGACTTCTTAGGCAAGGTTGACTCTGAAATTGCTTTATTTTCTCAGGTTCCTGGGTCTCACTCTTGGGAGTTTGGACCAAGCGTTGGGTTTAACGATTCCCCGTGAATGAAACAGGTTCTAGGTCACTGGTTTTCCCACATAATGTCATTTGTTGTCACTATACTCGCTTAAAGAGGGAAATCTTTTTCTAACTAACTGCCTGTGTTCTGAGGCCCTCTGGGTACTGATTAATACACATTAGAAATTCCATACCTTTTGTTCCCATACCTAAAATTGACTTTTTAATTATGTTGCTATTATTTTAGCAAGGATGTAATCATATTTCATAGGAAATGCTTTTATTCCTATTATGACATCTCTTAAGCCTTGTAAGTGCTGCTAGATAAGCACTAAGGCCAAAAACAGACATCCCCGCACTTTGAATTAGCTTCAGAAGCATGATTTATTAATTCAACAAACATTTGAGGATCCACTTTGTGCTACAGCCGTAAAGAGGAGTAAAACTTGTTCCTCACCATCGGGGTGCCACCAGCTAGTGTGGCCAACAGGTGGGCTTACCCACAATGTGAGTGCAGTGACACATCTGTGACAGGCTTCGTCGGAGCACGGAGGTAGGGCGTCCGGATCAGTTCAGGGAAGACTGGAGGTGGGGAGGATTTCCCAGGAGAATGAGGGGTCAGCCTTCAGGTAAGTGTGTAAGGAACGGGAGAGTGGAAGATAGGCGGCGTTGAGAAGAGCAAAAGGTGTGCGGAGAGCTCAGAACTAAATTTAGTGCCCATTTGTAGATATTTTGATTCCTTGAACCCGTGTATTTGAAAAATTACACCATCTTTACTTTCTAATTGTCTTGTGGTATTTTCTACCTTTTTAAAGGTGTCCTGTTTTAGTAGTGTGTATGTGTGTGTTTTGATTTTTGATCCTATTTCTTCAAGGTTGTTGGGGGGTTTTGGTTTTTTTGTTTTGTTTAAGCTGAAATAAGACTCCTAGACAAAGAACCAAAAACTAAAATCTTAGAAACCTCTCAGGGATCACCTTCTAAAATAAAGTCACAAACTTATAGTGAAACGACTTGACTCAGTGCAGACAAACCCCATTCTGGTCTCCACTTGACCACTTGTTATGTAACATTGAGCGTGATAAGCTGATACTGGACGGAGGGCTTTACCTGGATGATCCAGTCTTCAGTGCCACTCTTTGAAGTAGAAACTGTTATTATCTCGGTGTTACTGTCTCAGGTGAGGAAGCTGAGGCTTGGAGGAGGTTGTTAACAGAATCCAGGACACTGTGAGGCAGAACATTGGCTCCCCAGAGATGTCCACATTCTAATCCCCAGGACCTGTGAATATGTTACATTACATGGCAAGAGGAAATGGAGGTTGCCTATGGATTTGGGTTGCTAATCAGCTGACATTGAGAAAGGGAGATTATCCTGGATTATCTGAGTAGGCCCAGTGTAATCAGAACGATTCTTAAAAGTGGCATCGAGAGGCAAAGAATATTGTCAGAGTGATGCAGTATGAGAAGGACTTGTCCGGCCATTACTGGTTTTGAAACGGAAAGGGCCACAAGCCAATACAGGTAGCCTCAAGCCAAGGAATGCAGGTAGCCTCTAAATGGTAGGAAAGGCAAGGAGATGCATTCTCCCCTAGAGCCTCCAGAAGGAACATTACCTGCTGTACCTTGATTTTAGCCCAATGAGGCCCATTTTGGACTTCGACCTCCAGAACTGTAAGATAAATTTATGTTTTTTTAAACTACTAAGTTAGTGGTAATTTGTTACAGCAGAAATAGCAACTTGATATAGTCATGTACCAGTAAATGAGGAGTGAGATAGGAATCCAGGACCACATCACTCCATCTGCCTCTGTAATCTCTGGAGGTGGGACAGGTGGCACAATATGGTGATTCCTACCTCCTGGTCTTTGCCCATGATACTACTTAAAATGCAATGCCTTGCCCTAGTTGTTATCTGCCTTCCTAATTTTTCAAGGCCTAACTGAAGTCCTCTGGGATTTGTAAATATTGCCCAGCCAGCATGATGTCTGGCACACTGTGGACATCAAGTGGAGATTTCCATCCACTGGCTCCCTTCTTGGAACTCCTGTTGCACTCGTTGGCTGTGTCTCCCACTTAGCAACCAACGTTGTTTTCTGATTTTCCCTTAGACTTTAGTAGTATCTTCCTAACAAGTAGTCGGAAACTGACTGTCCTGATCAGTCATGTTAGTGGCAGCTGTCCTGTGTGACCACAGCTCACCAGTCACCCCTTCTCACTGGTCTTCAGGTTCCCCATCAGCAGGATAAGGGAACTTTGCCCTAGTTGCCTCTAAAGGAAACTTCAGCTTGAAAATGCATTGGCCCTTGGCCTGTTTTTTTTTAGACCTGGGAGCTAAGAATTGTTTTTATATTTGTAAAGAGTTATTTAAAAAAGAAGAATATGTGACACCTATCCTAGACCCTAAGAGCAGCGTAAGAGGGGATGGAGGAGGGATTTCTAAGCAGATGTGTTTCTTTTGTGAAGTCTTTGCCTCCCTGAGGGTTTTTTTTTTTTAAAGGAATTTAATTGAAATACACACAAGGGACATATTTGAATTGATCATTTTAATATTATGCTCTGGTTAAATGAGAACAGTGGTGTGAGGGTGTTAAGTTTACTATCATGTTAGTATATAGAACAGTGCATATTTCTATAGTTTATGTTCCCCTAAAATGATGTATTTGGAACTATATTTTTCTTGCCCTCCTCTCTAACTCACAAGAAAGAGAAAAATCACAGCTAAGGAGTTACATGTTTACTTAGAGTTCAGCAGTATTTTGGCATGTACCAGAATGTGCATATTGTATCTCTGGTGCCCATATTGCCAGAGTTTTTTTCTAGATAATTGCTTTGTGCTTTATATTAAGAATTTTGAGGGAGTTCCCTGGTGGTCTAGTGGTCAGGATTCAGTGCTTTCACTGCTGTGGCCCAGGTTCAATCCCTGGTTGGGGAACTGAGATCCTACAAGGCATGTGGCGCAGCCAAAAATAGAAAAAAGAAAAGAGAATTTTGACAGTATACAAATCTCAGAGTCAGATTTCTGTGGAAAAAAATGCAAGCAATAGCTATAGTTCATACATTGAAAACAAACATTTCTATAAACTATTGCATTTCTTTGAAGATTTTTTCATTTTAATGAATGCATTTAAAGTGTGTGAAATCATCTAGCGAATGATGATGAATCACCATGTAAATGCTGAGTAATCTTGGAGGGGCTGTTGTTATTCCTTTTTATATAATCCTGTCGTTTTCCTTTTTCCTCCTTGTCCAAAACCTTGTAAAGAAGAGTTGGAAAGCAGAAGTTAATAAAAATGGCAGAGTATAGAGTAAAATGAGAATCGTTGCCAGGGTGGAAGGTACCACAATACAGGTTTGCCTTTGGGAGTGTCACTACTTCCCAGAGTAAAGAAGTGAGAGAGGGCTTCCCTGGTGGTGCAGTGGTTGAGAGTCCGCATGCCGATGCAGGGGACACGGGTTCATGCCCCGGCCCGGGAGGATCCCACATGCCGCGGAGCGGCTGGGCCTGTGAGCCATGGCCACTGAGCCTGCGCGTCCGGAGCCTGTGCTCCACTACGGGAGATGCCACAACAGTGAGAGGCCCGCGTACCGCAAAAAAAAAAAAAAAAAAAAAAGAAGTGAGAGAATTTTCCCCAGGGAGTAAATAACTTAGCCATGTAGATTAAAAGCCATGTGACTTAACCCAGTGGTATTCAGTTTTGAAGTATTTCATTTGTTAGCAGTTTCCTTTATCAGTATTTTTCTTGACCTGATATTCCATTTTGTCCTATGATCCCTCAGAGATTAGCTCACATGAAAGCCTCCTGGAGAGCAGATGGCCAGTCCTGATGTAAAAATTTCCATGTTGTTCAGTTCCAGCATTTCTGCTCATTATTTCATTGTATCCTTGGGTACCTTACTTTGTAGGACACCAAGTGCTGTTTACTCTAGCCCTCAGAGAGAATTAATTTCAGAAGCTCGGCAGTTTATACCCAGAGTCACAAGGTTTAGAGTCCCACCTTTTCCTTTCCGAAGGAGAGAGTGGGGCACATTCTTTAAAATAATCATTCTCTGCTCTTGGATTCTTAAAAATAATCATTCACGAAAAAATCTTTGTCTTACGTTTCCTTCCCAGATAATTGTCCATTATTAAGGTTTACTGGCTAGTGGGCTTATTATCTTAGCCTAATCTTCTTCCTGAGTTACATGAATCTTGCTTTTTCATCATTGCCACCTTGGCACAGTCCAGTAGAACTATAAGATGAACCACGGAGGTATTTAAAAATTTCCTGGTGGCTGTGTTAAAATTTAAGAAGAAATAGGTAAAATTAATTTAATGATTTATATTTTATTTAACCCAGTGTACCCAAATTATTAGCATTTCAACATGTAATCAGCATAAAAACTATTGAGATATTTAACTTTTTTTTTTTGAACCAAGTCTTTTATACTTAACAGCCCCATCTCAATTCAGCTGCTAAATGTTCATTGGACATACTTGATCTGTATTTAGAGTTCATAAAATTTACAGTTGAAAAAGTGATTTATATACCAAATATTTATATTGTTTCATTTTACTTATTTTATTGAAATATAGTTGATTTACAATATTATATTAGCTTCAGGTTACATACCCATGTTGTCTTAAACATACTTAAACATTTTCTGATAACTGAATTGAGTATCACTTTTAAATTAAATTAATTAAAATCAAATAAAGTTAAAATTTAGTCCCTCGGTTGCTCATATTTCAAGTGCTCATTAGCCACATATGGTTAGTGGCTACAACATAGGACAGTGCACTCAGGGCCTGGGCCTCATTATCCAAGTATCCCGGGGAAAACAGTTATTTCCTAAGATACTGAGTCTCCTTCCTGCAGGCACATCCTTGAGTTAATGCTTCAGAGTGTCCTCCTGGTAGTCTTGGTAATCTGGTAGTTGCTGAGTGCGAATTGTGTAGCTTTGCTTCTGGCAGGACGCTTTATTATTAACTTTAAAGCACAGTTAAAAATATATTAGTAGAAAATAATCTGAAATAAATATATATATATACATATGTACATATCTGAATCACTTTGCCGTACACTTGAAACTTATACAATATTGTAAATCAACTATACTTCAATAAAAAGAAAAAACTATTCTCTTTTGCTAACAAAAGAAACGAATTCTTGTTCTTTCTGGAATGTTTGAGAATTTTAATATTTTGCCTCACTGAGGTCTTGCCTCAGAATGTGTTTGCTTTACCTTAATACTGAACTGAAGTTTTAATATTAAAAATTGAATTTAAAGCAGTGGTTTTAAGCAAAATGAAGTAGTCTGATATTAAAACATTAGGCAGTGGCCAAAAACAAAAAACCTGAATGCACACCAGAAAGGTCACAAGTGAGCCAGATGAATCTGAATAGAAACCAGATGGAATTTCAGATCTTTCCATTCTCGATGCATCCTTGGTGGTTGCCATGAGGTAAATGGTGACAGTGGTGTGTGGAAGGTGCAAGAAGGTCAGCGGAAGCTCCACCTGTGGGGGCGTGGGAAGCAGGGGTAGAGCATTCTGTTAGTGGCAGAAAAGAACCCTAGTCTCATAAAAGATAGCAAAGGGTAAACCTACAGTACATCTAAAAGTAGACAATGTTTAATGGATCAAAGAAAGGCTGTTTGTTACTCAAAGCACACAGACAGCGAATCAGCATGACAGTATTCATTCTGCTCACCCCACGTCTCATGGGGAGCCTAGTGGTGGCTGTGTGTGCAGTGGGTTGCCTTGTAGCTGAGGGACACAGGGCCAAGGACTCAGCACCTTTTGTAGCAGGCAGCAGTCTTCATGCTGTGGTCACCTTGACCTACTTAGTGTCTGTGTGACCTGCTACAGAAACTGCTCAGTAACTACTGCCTTCACCCAGATGTTCTTTCAAGCTGTTGTTACATCTTGCAGGTGTCTTTCTGACACCTTGCACTGGATGGTTAATAGAGACTATAACTGGCCAGTTACCTGGCTAACAGTTTATTGAGATTTTTTTTTTCTTTATTATGTTGAGGTAGGTTTCCTCTTTGCCCACTTTCTGGAGAATTTTTATCATAAATGGGTGTTGAATTTTGTCAAAAGCTTTTTCTGCATCTATTGAGATGATCATATGGTTTTTGTTCTTCAGTTTGTTAATATGGTTTATCACATTGATTTGCATATATTGAAGAGTCCTTGCATCCCTGGGATAAATCCCACTTGATCATGGTGTATGATCTTTTAGTATGTTGTTGGATTCTGTTTGCTAGTATTTTGTTGAGGATTTTTGCATCTATATTCATCAGTGATATTGGTCTGTAATTTTCTTTTTTTGTAGTATCTTTGTCTGGTTTTGGTATCAGGGTGATGGTGGCCTCATAGAATGATTTTGGGAGTGTTCCTTCCTCTGCAGTTACTTGGAAGAGTTTGAGAAGGATGGGTGTTAGCTCTTCTCTAAATGTTTGATAGAATTCACCTGTGAAGCCATCTGGTCCTGGACTTTTGTTTGTTGGAAGATTTTTTATCACAGTTTCAATTTCATTACTTATGATTGGTCTGTTCATATTTTCTATTTTTTCCTGGTTCAGTCTTGAAAGGTTCTACCTTTCTAAGAATTTGTCCATTTCTTCCAGGTTGTCCATTTTATTGGCATAGAGTTGCTTGTAGTAGTCTCTTAGGATGCTTTGTATTTCTGTGGTGTCGTAACTTCTCCTTTTTCATTTCTAATTTTATTGACTTGAGTCTTCTCCCTCTTGATGAGTCTGGCTAATGGTTTATCAATTTTGTTTATCTTCTCAAAGAACCAACTTTTAGTTTTATTGATCTTTGCTATTGTTTTCTTTGTTTCTATTTCATTTATTTCTGCTCCGATCTTTATGATTTCTTTCCTTTTGCTAACTTTGGGTTTTGTTTGTTCTTCTTTCTCTAGTTCCTTTAGGTGCAAGGTTAGATTGTTTATTTGAGATTTTTTTGTTTCTTGAGGTAGACTTGTATTGCTATAAACTTCCCTCTTAGAACTGCTTTTGCTGCATCCCATAGGTTTTGGGTCGTCGTGTCTCCATTGTCATTTGTCTCTAGGTATTTTTTGATTTCTTCAGTGATCTTTTGGTTATTTAGTAACGTATTGTTTAGCCTCCATGTGCTTGTTTTTTACGTTTTTTTCCCTGTAATTCACTTCTAGTCTCATAGCATTGTGGTCAGAAAAGATGCTTGATATGATTTCAGTTTTCTGAAATTTACTGAGGCTTGATTTGTGACCCAAGATGTGATCTGTCCTGGAGAATGTTCCGTGTGCACTTGAGAAGAAAGTGTAATCTACTGTTTTTGGATGGAATGTCCTATAAATATCAATTAAATCTATCGGGTCTATTGTGTCATTTAAATCTTGTCTTTCCTTGTTAATTTTCTGTTTGGATGATCTGTCCATTGGTGTAACTGAGGTGTTATTAAAGTCCCCCACTAGTATTGTGTTACTGTCGATTTCCTCTTTTATAGCTGTTAGCAGTTGCCTTATGTATTGAGGTGCACCTATGTTGGGGTAATATATATTTATAATTGTTATATCTTCTTCTTGGATTGATCCCTTGATCATTATGTAGTGTCCTCCCTTGTCTCTTGTAACATTCTTTATTTTAAAGTATTTTATCGGATATGACTATTGCTACTCCAGCTTTCTTTTGATTGCCATTTGCATGGAATATCTTTTTCCATCCCCTCACTTTCAGTCTGTATGTGCCCCTAGGTCTGAAGTGCGTCTCTTGTAGACAGCATATATATGGGTCTTGTTTTCGTAACTGTTCAGCAAGCCTGTGTCTTTTGGTTGGAGCATTTAATCCATTCACGTTTAAGGTAATTATCGGTATGTATGTTCCTATTACCATTTTCTTAAATGTTTTGGGTTTGTTTTTGTAGGTCCTTTTCTTCTCTTTCCCACTTAGAGAGGTTCCTTTAGCATTTGTTGTAGAGCTGTTTTGGTGGTGCTGAACTCTTAGCTTTCACTTGTCTGTAAAGCTTTTGATTTCTCCATCGAATCTGAATGAGATCCTTGCTGGGTGGAGTAATATTGGTTGTAGGTTCTTCCCTTTCATCACTTTAAGTATATCATGCCACTCCCTTCTGGCTTGTAGAGTTTCTGCTGAGAAAACAGCTGTTAACCTTATGGGAGTTCCCTTGTATGTTATTTGCCATTTTTCCCTTGCTGCTTTCAGTAATGTTTCTTTGTCTTTAATTTTTGCCAATTTGATTACTGCGTGTCTTGGCATGTTTCTCCTTGGGTTTATCCTGTATGGGACTCTCTACACTTCCTGGATTTCCTTTCCCATGTTAGGGAAGTTTTCGACTATAATCTCTTCAAATATTTTCTTGGGTCCTTTCTCTCTTCTCCTTCTGGGACCCCTATAATGCGAATGTTTTTGCGTTTAATGTTGTCCCAGAGGTCTCTTAGGCTGTCTTCATTTCTTTTCATTCTTTTTTCTTTATTCTGTTCAGCAGTGAATTCCACCATTCTGTCTTCCAGGTCACTTATCGGTTCTTCTGCCTGTTATTCTGCTATTGATTTCTTCTAGCGTAGTTTTCATTTCAGTTATTGTATTGTTTATCTCTGTTTGTTTGTTTTTTAACTCTTCTAGGTCTTTGTTAAACATTTCTTGCATCTTCTCGATATTTGCCTCCATTCTTTTTCCGAGGTCCTGGATCATCTTTACTATCATTATTCTGAATTATTTTTCTGGAAGGTTGCCTATCTCTACTTCATTAAGTTGTTTTTCTGGGGTTTTATCTTGTTCCTTCATCTGGTACATAGCCTTCTGCCTTTTCATCTTGTCTATCTTTCTGTGAATGTGGTTTTTGTTCCACAGGCTGCAGGATTGTAGTTCTTCTGCTGTCTGCACTCTGGTGGATGAGGCTATCTAAGAGACTTGTGCAAGTTTGGAAATTTTATTGATTTTTTTTTTTTTTTTTGTGGTACGCGGGCCTCTCACTGTTGTGGCCTCTCCTGTTGCGGAGAACAGGCTCCGGACGCGCAGGCTCAGCGGCCATGGCTCACGAGCCTAGCCTGCTCTGCGGCATGTGGGATCTTCCCAGACCAGGGCACGAACCCATGTCCCCTGCATCGCCAGGCAGACTCTCAACCACTGTGCCACCAGGGAAGCCCATATTATTATTAACTGAATAGGATCATGCCGTTGTGTTGGACCATTGTTGGGGGAGGGGAGAGCATGATTCTGAATTTATTTTAAATTATTAACACATTCAAAGACCTTAATTAAAGTATTAAAGCTTCATTTTAGGACAAAATTACTCATTTTATAAATGACAAAGGCCCCTATTGTAGAAAGCCCTGGAGCCCTGCTTAACAGAATGTTCTGGATATGGAGATGAGAAGTGTTACTTTCTTGTGTCATTTTGACACTGTAAACTTCCTCTGCTAATTCATGTACTCCTTGTACACATGGGACTGCAAACTTAAGCTGCTTCGTCCAGCAAGATTTCCAGTATATGCAGGAACTTTAAAAATGTGTGATTTTTGTAAATTTCTCTGTAAAAAATAAAATTTTGAAATTATAACATGTTTGGGCATGTTAGAATCTGCTCTGTGCAGGCAGCTGTCCATTCTTTTTTTTTTTTTTTTTTTTTTTTGCAGTACGCAGGCCTCTCACTGTTGTGGCCTCTCCCGCTGCACAGCACGGGCTCTGGACGCACAGGCTCAGTGGCCATGGCTCACGGGCCCGGCCACTCCGCGGCATGTGGGATCTTCCCGGACCGGGGCACGAACCCGTGTCCCCTGCATCGGCAGGTGGACTCTCAACCACTGTGCCACCAGGGAAGCCCTATGCCATTTTTTTAAATTTAAATTTTGAACTAATTTTATGCTTGCAGAAAAGTTGGAAGAATAGAACAGGGAGTTTCCTAACGTCCTGCCTTCACTTAGCTTCCCCCATGGTTCACATATTATTTAACCATTTGTTAGGGTGCTTTTGCCAAAACTAAGAAATTAACATTGGTACAGGATTATTAACTAAACTGCAGACATTATTGAATTTTGCCAGTGTTTTCACTAATGACTGTTTTCTGTTCCAGGATCTGATCTGGGATCCTACATCACATTTAATTAGTCTCCTCCTATAACAATTCCTCACTCTTTCCTTGTCTTTCATGATATTGACACTTTTGAAAAATACTGGTTGTTTATTTTGTTGCTCAAATTGTTCTGGCTTTGGCCATTAGGAGCATCTTGGGTTGGCGCCTGTGTCCTTTGAACATATCTCCCTCCTTTTATGAGCACATCTTTCGTTCTGACTTGACAAGATGTTTCAGGCTCATCTTGTACTTCCTTTGCCCCAGCTCTGGGATCAGCCTCTTCTCCAAGAAGCCCTGGTTTCTTTTTATTGGAGAGTGACATTTAGAAACCCAGACCTGGGTACGAGATATGCTCTTCAGTATTAGGTGTCATTACTTCTAGGCCCTTTCAGCAGAAAGAGCTAGGACATATACGTATTTATACCCACACACATGCGTGCCTCCATAGTTCTATATCTGTTTTCTGTGTCATAAGTTGTAAGGTTATACAAAAGGTCATAAGTTTATACTAATTTTTTCTGATTCCAATCTAACACCGCAAAGTTCATTTTAGCTTTCCCCTCTTCGTATGTAACTTTTCTCCTGCCCTGAGAAGCCTGGCTCTCATCGTCTTTAGTTTTACAGTATTCAGTCAAGATACCGTTTGCTGTTCTCTTCTGGTTCATTCTTTCTCCCCACTCACCACCCCTTCACTGAGGTGTGATGCATTTGCAGTACAGCTAGGTTGGTTTGTTAGTGCTTGTTGTTCCCCACTGGATCCCCACACATGCTAGTTGGTATCATGATTTTAGTTTTTGCGTGTGTGAAGGCTGTGAGCTTTGCCGTGCTTCTGATACTCAGAGGAAGGTCAGGCTGCCTCACCCCTGTTCTCCAGTTCCCATTACCCACCCCCTCTTTGCCACCCACCCTGTAAGTAAGCCATTTCCGTCATTTCTGGTTTATTCTTCTTTTTCTTTAATATTTATTTATTTACTTATTTTTATTTGGCTGTGCCAGGTCTTAGAATTGCGACGCACGGGATCTTTGTTGCGGCACGCGGGATCCAGTTCCCCGATCAGGGATTGAACCCGGGCCCCCTGCATTGGGAGCGTGGAGTCTTAGCCACTGTGCCACCAGGGAAGCCCCATTTCTGATTTACTCTTCTTGTGTTTCTTTGGTTTTGTGCCATTTTAAACTCATCAGGTTTGTGCTAGATTGTCCAGCTGCCGTTAGGGACACGGTCACTCTCACCTCATCCTCAACAGCCACTCCTCCTCTGAGAGGAAGATGCCGCCACTGCTGGAAGATGGGCCGTGTGGTTAAGCTAGAAACTTCGTGTGTTTAGCACCTTCATATTTTAACTACTTAGATATCAGTTGGTAGCATTTAAAGTTTAACTGATATTTTATTTAACGTTTGCTAATAAAGCAGAAAGGGGATAGGAAAGAATGCACCTTTTCCTACACCGTCTTATCCACCTCCTTTAATACTAGATAGTTTAGTCAGTTCTTAATCACACAAATATTACATTAAATATACTCCTTGGGGGGGAAAAAGAAAGCTTCACACCTAAGGATAAAGTCCCCTTTGATCTCCATCCCCCAACATGAAACAATTTTTATTATCCTTTCAGATTCTGTATACATTTCTAAACATACGTGCCTGTAGGGGAAAACATTTTATGTGTGACGCTTTTTTCCACATAAAAGGTATACTTTATCTTTCTTCAGCTTGCTTTTTTACTCATATGTGTCTTAGAAAATCTATTCATGTTGTATAGATAGCCCTGCCCCACTGTTTTTAACAGCTGCAGAGTACTTCTTGGTGACTGTCCTTGCTTGTCTCTTGGTGCACATGTGTAGACACTAAGAAGTGGAGCTGTGGGGCTGCAGGCTGTGTCCCTGTCCCACTGTGGTCACTACAGCAGATGCTCTCCCAAGCGGCTGCCATTTTACCCTTTCCACCAGCTTTGCATCAGAGTACTCGTTTCTCTGCTGGTCATCAATATTTGATATTTCCTGTGTCTCAAATTTTGGGCATTTTGAAGGTGAAAAGTGGCATTTTGTTCTCATTTGCTTTCCTCTGAAATAGTGAGGTTGAGTGTATTTTTAGCCTTTTATATTTCCTTTTCTGTGATTTGACCATTTTTAACTGCTTTCTTTTTCTTACTAATTTATGAGTTACTATATATGCTAGATTGATTCATTTAACTAATATTTATTAATCAGGAGGTCAATATGCAGATGCCCAGACACTGCTTTAGGTGCTGGGGTAACAGCAATAAACAAGGTTTCTGATTTCACAGAACTTAAGAGGAAGTTGGACCAAAGAATATCTAAATAAATCAGTAGGATTATGTACCAGTTAATAAGTGCTATTAAAAAATTAGAGTAGGGCTTCCCTGGTGGCGCAGTGGTTGAGAGTCCACCTGCCGATGCAGGGGACACGGGTTCGTGCCCCGGTCCGGGAAGATCCCACATGCCGCGGAGTGGCTGGGCCCGTGAGCCATGGCCACTGAGCCTGTGCGTCCAGAGCCTGTGCTCTGCAGCGGGAGAGGCCACAACAGTGAGAGGCCCGCGTACCACAACAACAACAAAAAAAATTAGAGTAATGGTAGAGAGAGGACCTGAGTCAGGAGGGAGCCCCAGTTTCCCCTTCCAGACCATCCTCTGAGTGTTTTCCCGGAGGCGGGTGGTCAGGGAGGGCTTCTCAGAGAAGGTGGGGTCAGAGCTGAGATCTGAATGATGAGAAGGAATTGGCCGTGGAAGTGTCCAGACAGCACAGCATGTGCCTGGGTGGGGCTAGTGATTCGGGGGGACACGGACGGACACAGTGCAAGTGCTTGTCAGAGACAGGTGCACAGGAGTAGACGTGAGGTCTGTTTCAGGAGGTTGTTTCTTCGGCTTCTCCTTTTCTGTCTAGGCTAGGTGCCCAAAAAGAGCTTTGCTCTGGGGAATTTGTGCGTCAGGATTTGATCACTGGGTTTTGTGGTTGTTTTAAGGCATAGGCTTTTTCTTTTTAATAAAGGAAAATTTTCTGTTTCAGATTACCTAGGAACAGTACGATTTGGGGTTATCACAAATAAACATCTTGCGAAACTGGTATCCTTAGTACACTCTGGAAGTGTGTATTTACATAGACATTTCAACACATCACTTGTAAGTATTTTGAAATCACGTTTATATTAGCGCAGTGGTTCTTAACCTTGTTTGGATCACAGACTTCTTTGAGAATTGGATAAAATCTATGGATACTCTCTCTAGGGGAGCACACATGATTTTATATTGCAAACTGAGAGTCCCTACAGCCCCTCTGTGGAGCCCATGCCCCTGGTTCAGAACTCATGCATTAGAGGGCTCTTGGATTTAACATCTAGAAATTCTGTTTATATTCTTAGATTTTGATACAGCCTTGTTAGTTTTCCTTCTTGGATGAAATTGCAGAGTTACTCTGTTGGAGAAGTGTTACTCTGGGCCCATGTTCTCAGAGGTTAAGCTTCCTTTGGGCAATGTTCTTTCTTCATTTGTTCCATTTATCAAGAGTAGTAATGTGACATGCTTTTCTCCTTTAGCTGATGAAATGGATTTTGAAGTTCTTGTCAAGTCACAGTGAGAAGTTGTTGGCTTTCCGCCCCAGAGAGCCTCGTTTTCCATTGTTGTCTTTGTTCCCTGATTTTATTTGCTTTCTGGTGGACCAGCCCCAACTCAGCTGTTTCTGAGCTTTTGACCTGTATCCTGCTTAGTGCTGTGCTTCTGCTCTGTTTATTGCTACTTCCTCAGTCTCAGCACTGAGTTTATTTTTCTTCAGTATTTTCTCTCTCTGACTTCATTGATGGTGTCAGTGACTTACAGGTCGAGTGAAGACCAGATCTCCCGTACCCAGTGTGCCCAGCCCTTTAATCCCACGCTCCCCTCGGCTCAGTGTGCAGGCCTCATGCTGTTAGACCCTCCTGGGGGGCGCCCTCAGTGCCAGTCACCCTGGCTTCTGCATATCTCTATATCCCAGATGGCTTTACTTCTCGCAGTTTATATTCCCAAAGTCAAATGTATTTCTGTGTTTTCCAGATAGAAATGTTGATTATGTTTTTTAAGACTCCCACCATCCCACTTTGGGAATCACCGCTGTGATGGTTTCTCCGACCACCCACCCACTCTCCTTGTTTCTCTGTCTAAGCTTCTTTTGACTTCATCTGCCTTTGCTATCCTTTTCCTTCATCCTTCCTTTATAGCATGCTATACAACCAACATATATCGTGTTTATGTATAGTAAAGGGTACTGAGGAAGAAATTTAAAATAGACGGAGAAAAGAAGGTAGGACTGAGAATGATACTGAAAAAGATACTGGGTTTACTGCATCAGTTCCATACTTTTTAAGGTTGGTCGGTTGGTGTAGCAGCAGAATTCCTTTTAGCAAATGAAATAATACTGGGATACCAGTATTTTTTAAAAATAAAAGCAGTGGACATCTTTGTTGTAAGCCAATTTAAACCTGTATTTTGGGGAGTGTAAAATACCTCATTTTGTGGAACTCTCCGAAGCATTCTGTGGGGAGTTTTGTTTGAAAGAAACCCAGTGATTTATATCACTGGAATTTCAAAAATAATTTTGTGTTGACGTACTCTTGATTATTATAGGAAAACAAAGCAAAAAATCTAGGTGTATCTCTCCTTCATTCTGTACACATAAAATGTGATCCGTGGCCTTGTACAAGTTCTAGGTCACTCATG
The DNA here is from genome assembly GCF_963924675.1 of Phocoena phocoena. Lineage (NCBI taxonomy): Eukaryota > Metazoa > Chordata > Mammalia > Artiodactyla > Phocoenidae > Phocoena > Phocoena phocoena. The sequence continues at coordinate 28,626,227 of NC_089233.1, forward strand.
GATTCATGCAAATATTTGTTGAGTTCCCGCTCTGTGCCAGGTGTTCTGGTCACTGGGGGTACATGTGAGCAAGGCAGATCCAAACTTCGGCCCTAACAGAGGGTCCCCAGGGACCAAGTTAAACATGATTTTACCAAGGTAAAAATTACCCTTGACTCCATCATTTCTGTTCCCTTAGAGCTCCCCTTGCGCAGGGTGGTAGAGGTCATTGTTGCCAGCAGCAGGCAAGGAGGCTTATTTGTTGATAGACGAGTCTGTCTAAAGGGAAAAAGATGAACCACATGATATGCAAGTCACCTCTTACAGCTGCTTTTGCTTTTCCGAGCTGCTTGTGAGGAAGCGCTCTGTCTGGAGAAGTAGAGCCAGGGTTTAGCTGCACAGGCAGGGACAGGTCATGTCACTGCTCTGAGCCTCATTTTCCTCACCTGTGAAGTGTGGGGTTGAGGACGGGGCTGAGGATGTGCTTTGATCCTGCCCTGCTTTTTATCCTCTGTGCGTTTGTCCTTCCCAGGTCTTTCCCAGGGAGGTCATCAACTACACAGCTGAGAACATCTATAAGTGGGCCTTAGAAAACCGAGAGCTGCTCCTTCGATGGCTGCGGCCACACGGCGGCAAGAGTCTCCTGCTGAACAATGAACTGAAGAAGGGACCAGCACTTTTTGTATTTATACCTTTTAATCCCTTAGCCGAAAGTCATCCTTTAATAGATGAGGTAAGAGTCATAATGGTAAAAGGTGTCTCATGAGGAGTCGGAGAAACTCATTAACTTAGCCTTTTCTCATTCCGCGATCAGAGTAGTTTCCCCTAGCCGCCGAGCAGCCGCCAGGAGCAGCTGCTGCGTTTCTGTGGCGTTACTTCTTTCTGCTGTAAGTGAGCAGGAGAGCCCGTGCCTTGGGTAGGACTCACCACAGCCTCTCTGGCCACATTACTGACAGCTGCTCAGGTCTGCTGAGTCGGAGGGGACAGGGAAGGCAAACTGTGCCTCTCTGGAAAAGGACCAGATAGATGGCTCTCTTCCTGCGGTGACGGATGCCCGGGAGAGGGGCAGAGGGGATGGTAGGGTTTAGTGTGGCCTTTGGGATTCTGTTGTCGCGGGGGTTTGATCAGACTGTTGGCCCTGGCCACTCTCAGCCCAGCAGGCAGCAGCAGTGGTGGTGACCTTGGGATCCCATGTTTTTCTAAACCTTGCATGTCTCACAGAGCAGTTTTCGGAGACAACCGCCATCAGGAGTCAGCCCCTCCCTGCTGCCTTTTCTGCTTCATCTGGTGCATTCGCTGTCTCTGGGTGTGAGTTTATTTTATACATGGGATTGTTCGAGGCACTTAGAGCAATAACAATCAGCCGAGAACGCCTGGGATTGCTAAATTGGATTTACTGGGAGTTTTATTTTTTCCTTCCCTCAAGGATCCCTTAATTGGCCAAAACCAATTTCAGGCAGCCAGTGAATCACTGGCCCGGCTGCCTAGATGCTGCCTCTCCCAAGCCCTCCACATGAGCCTGATGGCCTGCTTTCCTGAAAGGGAGCCTGCTTTCCTGAAAGGGAGCCGGGAGGCAGGATTCTTCTTTCCTGAGGGAACCGGGAGGCCAGGCCAGACCCCTCACTTGGCTGCTCTGGAGCCTCTTTGTTGAAGTTATTATCCCTGCCGGGGGCCTTCTGAGTGAATGCTGCTACCATGGCTTAGAGGAGGAAAGAAGAGAAGATGAAATAGCTTTGTTTATTCTCTGATTAGGGAGGACTTGAAGTAATAAGACTTAATTTCTTTAGAAAATCTTCACTACACAGTTATTTTATGAACTAAGACACTCTAGTATTAAGAGCCCTTAAAGCTCTTTGTAGGAAAGGTGGGGTTTTCAACCAAGGTATTAGCCATGGTTGTGGATTTTTACTTTAACTTTTAAAGTTTCCTCCTGGAGAATTCTGTCTTGTCTGGCTTGGGCATGTCGGGGTTCTGGGTTGTGTGGTATTTTGTGACTGGAGCCCAGTTCCTCTGGGGGGTTGTGCTTGGATTTAGACACCTGGTGGGAGACACTTGCTTTCCAACTCTTTGCTTCTGGGTGAGTGTCTCCCGCATCTCCCTGTACTCCTCTGTCTTTGTTTATCAAGGTTTTGCCCACAGCTCCTTTCCTCCGGGCTCTTAGTGTCCCTGTGAGGTGAAGAGAGTCCCTTAATCACAGCCTGTGGTTAAACCAGGTGGCATCTTAGTGTTATGGATTACTCAGCCAAGTGCAGTACATTTCCCTGTTCATTTCAGGCCCCTTTAGCAAACGTTTATGGAGCACTGTGCCAGGGAGCCACGGTGGAGAAAAATGGAGAAAGCAGAGCCTTGGTCTCATGGTCTCAGAGGCCTGTCTGGTAGAGGAGCAAGAACCTGCTTGTAATTCAAGGCAGAGTGTGCTCAGCCCCGGGAGGAACTGGAGGAGAGTGGGTGCTGTCCCGGGAAGCTGGGGGCTGGACAGGAGGGAGGCAGGAGGGGGCTGTGGGAGGGATGAGTGTTTTGAGACAGGCCTTCAGGGGTGGCTAGAATTGTGATGGGCTGAGAGCAACTTAAGGGAAGGAATAGCCTGAGCAAAGGCACGGGGGTGGGCAGGGGGCGACGGGTTTAGATATTAGGAAATAGGACAGGTTGTATGGTCTCCATAAGGGACTGATTGAAGAAGACCCAGAAAAAAAACGCTGGAGGAGAGGCTTTTGGGTGTTTCTTTGAGGACTCCAGGATTAATCGTAGCCGTCAAAATCTGATAATGGAGCGCTGTCAGCAGAGCTGTGTTACCATTATTAAAGTTTTCCTAGCAGCCGTGTTCCAGAAAAGTGAGAAGTAGGAAGATGCTGAACTTGGACAGTGGTGTTGGGGATGGGAAGTGGGGTGGGATGGGAAAGAGTGACACAGTGACTAGAAGTAAGGAAGTCATCCTTGGGGTTGGGCGGGGTGGGAGGGGTGAACACCTCCCTTACATGAGGGTGAGTTCTAAACTCAAAGGCTCCTTGACCCCAAAAGAATTTAAGCCTTAAGCCTTATTTTTCCATTTATGCTTTTAGGCCCAACTTTGGGCAGGCGATGGAGGAGGCCTGCCTTGTCGAGAAGAGAGTGGTCATTGTAGAGTCGGGGCAGGGGAGTCAGTCAGTAAGGGACGGCCATGTGGGGACTGCCCTGTGAGGCCCAGGCCAGCACCAGGCAGCTGTTCTTCCACACATGTGCCCCACCCTTCCCCCAGGAGAGCACGGCGTGCACCGCGCACGGCATCAGGCCCCTGACCCCAGCGTCTCCAGAGAGTCCCGGAGAGCTCATGAGACATCTCAGTGTGCTTATCAAAAGAAATTCTTAGCGCAGCCAGAAGAGACTCTGTGTGGGTTCTTAGCTTGTTTTTTTGAATTATTTTTATTATTAATTAATTAATTTTATTTTCGGCTGCATTGGGTCTTCTTTACTGCACGGGGGCTTTCTCAAGTTGCAGCGAGTGGGCTTCTTACTGCGGTGGCTTCTCTTGTTGCGGAGCACAGGCTCTGGGCGCACGGGCTTCAATAGTTGCGGCACGCAGGCTCAGTAGTTGTGGTGCACAGGCTTAGCTGCTCTGTGGCATGTGGGATCTTCCTGGACCAGGGCTCGAACCCGTGTCCCCTGCATTGGCAGGTGGATTCTTAACCACTGAGCCGCCAGGGAAGTCCCGGGTTCTTAGCTTTCACAGCGCTGCTCTGAGGCGTCCACTGCGTACGAGTCTGGGGGACAAAGGCACCTTGTCCAGACTTACAGATTTCTCCGATTAACAAAAATGGAAGGAAGCATTTATAGTGCAGACATTTAAAGTTTTTTGCCAAATTTTCCTTATTAGTTCACATGAAATTAAATGTGACATCAAGTGATTCATATACGGGATGTAACTGGAGTGCCTTTTCAAAACTGCCTGTTATGAAAAAGGAATATAACAGTAAAAACTGGTTCAGTTTATAGGAGAAAACTAAGAACTCCTCACTTTTCAGGGACATTAGTGTATAAAATATTTTCTTCACTTAAGAATATCCTTTACACGGCTGCTTTGTTTGTGAGAGACATTAAGAATGAAAGAGATGAGGAAGGAAGACCTCGTAAGTTTTGCTCTCCTCAGTGTACTCCTACTTGGACTTTTCATAAAAATCCATGGTAAATACAGACATCCCCTGGTATCCACATTGGGGTTGGTTCCAGGCCCCCTGCAGATACCAAAATCCAACATACTCAAGTTCCATGTGTAAAATAGCATAGTATTTGTATATAACCTATGCACATCTTCCGTATATTTTAAATCATCTCTAAGATTACTTATGATACCTGATGTAATATAAATGGTATGTAAATAGTTGCCTACGTGCAGCAAATTCAAGCTTTCTTTTCTGGCATTTTTCCCCCTGAATATTTTCGATCCATGGTTGTTGGAATTGTAGATACAGAACCTAAGGATATGGAGGGCTGACTGTACTTGAATTTTTGTGGGTTTTGGTGGGGGGGACTGGGGGTGGTAATCTATTATGTCTTTGAATATAAAGTAGTACCAGGATGGGGCATGAGGGCAGCTGGGCTATTTATGAATCACACGGGCTTGACCTTTTTAGTGTAATGTGCTGTCAGAGCCTTATCCTTTAAAAAGGTCTGAGATGTTTTTGTGCGGGGGGGAAAAAACCAAAACACTGGTTTATCATCTGAAGTAACCATTTTTATGCCGAAGAACCATTCAAACAATCTGTTTTTCTGTACAAACGCATATGTCTTAAATTAACTCTGTCTATAAGTATCATGTGTTATAAAATTTGGGTTTTCTTTTAAATTGGAAAAGCACTTATTAAATGGTTTTCTCACACACAAACACACACACTTTTTTTTTTTTGCGGTACACGGGCCTCTCACTGTTGTGGCCTCTCCTGTTGCGGAGCACAGGCTCCGGATGCGCAGGCTCAGTGGCCATGGCTCACGGGCCCAGCCGCTCCACGGCATGTGGGATCTTCCCGGACCGGGGCACGAACCCGTGTCCCCTGCATCGGCAGGCGGACTCCCAACCACTGCGCCACCAGGGAAGTCCCCCCCCCACACTCTTTAATGAAACAAAATCCTGAGTGACTTGACACCTTTTAACTAACCTTGGTGGGATTTAAGTTAGCACACAGTTCTATTTTAGGGAGTATAAATGCCTTTGGATTATAATGACTTGCTCATCTTTTTCATTGACCTGGGGTGGCTGTTGGGTGGTGAAAGGTACTCAGTTCGGAAATGGAAGAGCCTTGGAATGAAATGTGAAATGTGAATCTAAATGGCTAACACTGGTCTGAGTGTAAAGCGGTTCATCTCCCCAAGAAGCGGGAGCATGCACTTATCCTGAGATGCCCTTCGTTCACCAGCTGTTTATCGACCATTTGTTATGTTTCGGGCTCTGAGCTAGGCTGCGGGGATAGCAGGATAAATCAAACATGGTCCCTGCCCGTGAGGATCCTTAAGCCTGTGGGGAAGAGGGATGTCTTGACAGACAGTTGGGAGACTGTCTGGGAAGGGCTTCTGGGACTAACCCTGAAGATGTAGACTCTTCATGGGGGAGGGTGGGGGTGTTAGCTTTGTTGGAGCAGCCATCCTGGTGCAGGGTCTTGGGGAGAGTGTTGAGGTTTGTCAGATGGAGGCGGCCCCGGCCAGGCCTCTGAAGGCAAGGCATTGTGGAAGGGCCTGGCTGGTCTAAAGGTGGTGGGGTGACACCGGAAAGGCAGACTCAGGTCAGATTATGTTAGGGTTACCCTCCAGGTAATAGGGAGCCGTCGAATGTCATTTAGCAGAGGAGTCTCCTGCTTAGGGCTGTACTTTTAAAAATAAGTGTTGGCAGTGTGGAGGCTCAGTTAAGGCGGGGGAGAGAAAACGGCGGCACTCTGTGACACGTGAGGGCCTGAGTTGAGGCAGTGACTGTGAGGGTGCAAAGGGCGGCCGCTTCGTGATGCTGAAGTCAGAGCTGGCTGGATTGGAGGCTTGGGTGATGCAGAGGAGAAATTGAGGGTTAGCTGATTTTTCCAGTTTGTTGATGCCATTTTCTAGAAAGGGTGGTACAGGAGGAGGAAGGCGAGATGGTTGAGTATGGTTTGGAAGAGGCTGAATTCGTAGCCTCCTGTGAGGCATGAATTTATTTGGAAACGTGCTGTGAAATATTTGATCCACTTGTTAGGTGGATCAACAAGTGGATCAAATATTTGGGAAATTTTTAGACTGTTACTTAAGATGAAGACATCGTCTCGAGGAGTTTTAAGGATGTAAAGGAAAGTGCACTCAACTGGGCGTTGAGATTTAAATTCTGTTCCTGGTTCTTCGATGTGTGTCGTGGCGTGAGCCACTTCACCCCATCACGGGGTAGACTGACATCTCCCTCTAAGACCCCTTCCGTCTCTGAACAGGTGGTTCAGTATTTGTTAACAGAGTGACAGGATCTGAAAAATAACCCAAACCTCTTTATTAATAGCTTTTGGTGTGACAGCTTCCTGTTTGATGCTGTGTTTCCAGCCAGGGTTCCTTCTTGTGAATCAGACAAGATGCTTTCCAGGTCTAAGAGCCACGGGGTCTGTCCCTCAGTCACCCCCACACCTCTCATGAGCTCCGCCCTGTGTTTCAGATCACCGAAGTGGCCTTGGAGTACAACAACTGTCACGGGGACCAGGTGGTGGAGCGGCTCCTTCAGCACCTGCGGCGAGTGGACGCCCCGGTGTTCAAGTCTCTGGCGCCTGAGCCCCCGGCCCAGCTGCCGGACCCGCCACTGATAACGGAGTCCCCCTGCTGCAACACCGTGGTGCTGCCCCAGTGGCACTCCATCTCCAGGACCCACAACGTGTGTGAACTGTGTGTCAACCAGACGGCCGGCGGCCTCAGGCCAAGCTCGGTCGGCATGCCCCAGTGCAGCTTTTTTGAGATGGCAGCAGCTCTGGATTCTTTCTACCTCAAGGAGCAGACCTTTTATCATGTGGCATCAGACAGCATAGAATGCAGGAATTTTCTAAGTTTCTATAGCCCTTTCAGCTACTACACTGCATGTTGCAGGACCATAAACAGGGGCGTGACAGGCTTCATTGATTCTGAACAAGATGTCTTTGAAACCCCGACCATTGCATTTTCTTCCCTTGAGAAGAAATGTGAGGTTGATACCCCAAGCTCCGTTCCTCACATTGAGGAGAACAGGTATCTCTTTCCTGAACTGGACGTGGATAACACAAGCTTCATAGGCCTGAGCTGCAGAACCAACAAGACCCTGAACATCTACCTTTTGGATTCCAATTTATTTTGGTTGTATGCAGAGAGGCTGGGTGCTCCGAGCACTGCTCGGGTGAAAGGATTTGCTGCAATTGTTGACGTGAAAGAAGAGTCTCATTATGTCTTGGATCCAAAACAAGCTCTTATGAAGTTCACCCTAGGTACTGTGGGCAGTTTCCTTCCCCAAACCTAATGCTTTGCTTAACTTAACATAGGTAACTTTTATTTAGGGATCTCATTACGGTTGGCTCTTAGCGCATTTGAAATCTTTAGACTGTAGCTGGTCATAATTTTAAAAGAAGCTAATTTTGTATATTAAATGGAACAGAAACTTCCTAACTCCAAATTTTGGATAAGTTTTTCACTTAGCCCTTGGGGGCTAAGAGTCCAGCGTTCCTGATCGGCAGCGCCTGCCGCATTTCCATGGTGGCATGAGCTGCGGCGGGGGAGAACCTGGCCTCTGTGACAGACAGGGTGGTGGAGAGCGGGTCGGGTGCTAACTCCCCAGGGGCTGATGAACGTGAGCCCCAACAGCGGCTTCATTCGAAAGGTACTTAAACAGAAAGCAGTGAAATGATAGAACCACCTGGCCCCCCTTTTTGTCTCACAGGTTTAACTGTCTAGGCATCAAGGCCACCAGACCTAGTTCTGCTGCTCTTTTATAACAAGTTGAGAAACACTGCTCTGACCTTGGGTGCCTAGATTGTAACAAACAAGTGTCAAGTGCAATAAGTGTCAGGTTGCAAACCAGCAAAAGCCACTTTTTGGGGGGGGGGGGCGGGTAAGTCCCCATTATGGGAGTACATCCTAGAGCTTGCCCTTAGGCTTGGCAGCAGCAGTGAACTAACCGATGCTGTCCTTTTCCCAGGGCTTTGCTGCCATCCTTGATGTGCACACAGGGAAGTGAGAATTCAAAAGCCGTGTTAGTTCACCCTCGTTGGAAACATGGGGGAAAGTTAGCATTTGCCAAATGGAGACAGGAGGAATTTGGTGGGGAGGGAAACCTTTTATTTTCAAGTTTTGGAGAGTATGAAAGCAAGAGTAAACTCAAAGCCCCTAAATGATAGTCATTTTAGCTGCCATCCTTTAAGTCCAGGTGAAGCTCGTTTCTTACATTAGACACGTTAAAAGGCTTATGTTAATAAAAGGCTTTATGTTATAAACACGAAGCCTCCTGAGTGCTTAGAGGAACCCTGTGACCAGTCACTTTATGAAGTGTGTACTCTTTTGATACTACAAATTGCTCCTAATTCATGTTTCCTAGTTACATTTTACTGTACTGAGTTTTCTGAAAATGAAATAAGCCTGTATCTTTAAGTGTTTATTGGATTTTCCTGCATTCTGTTCTAATACTCAAGCGTTCAGTGAGCTAGCTCGTGATGTGTGCGTCCTGAATTTAATGGTAATCTGAAAGAAGCCTTCTTCCGATTTCTTTTCATCTTCTCATATCTCCTCTGAAACATCTAGCTCCGTTGTTCTTTGTGCTGTGGTTGGTGACAAAATTTGTCAGGGTCCTCGTCCAAAAACATTCACTGTGCATCATTGTTGTTTTGGAGAGTTGACTCTTAAGTCAGCTGTCTCTGGGTCAGTTTCAGAATTTAGGCTTCATTCAGATTAGTAAATAATTCTTGGTTTTATGTTTCAAAAACATAGCCAACTAAGTATCAGTCAGATGTTGATGACGGATTCTCTTCACAAGACCTTCCTTCTGTCCTCCGCCCTCCACGGAATATATCATTGTTCACTAGGGCCTCGCAATGGAGAGAAAAAAGAAGAAAAAAAGAAGTGCAACTCAGATTAGTGCTGCTTCAGATGATACAAAGGAATCTGAAGATAGTAGAGTTGGTGGGGAGGGTAAAACTGTTGGTTCAGGTTAGGGTTTGGGATTATTTATGGATTTTATTTATGTGTTTTTCCACTAAATATAATTGAGTTTATTTTTCTTAACCTTTTAAGAAAGAAACTTGAAGGACTTTAATAAAGGAAACAAAAACCATAGCTCCTTATCCTTAAATTAATGAGTATTTAAACACCTTCCCCATTACAGTAGCTTGTGCAATTACTGCATCGGTAGTTATGCTTAAAGGTCTTGGTATAGTTGAAATCTCCATGGTGGCGTGTTGATGACTTATACAGTCTCAGGTGTCCATTTGTGGACCAGTGTTGTTTTTAAAAGGAGCATCGAATTCCTAGTCCCTGCATAGTAGAACACGGAACACCGAGTGGTGCTTTGTTAGCTAAAGTGCTGTCTGCTGAGTTACTACTGCCAAAGCTACCCCCTGTCCCCCCGGGTGGCTTCGTTCAGGGTTTTGCCTGTAGGTGAAGTGTTAAAAATGTGGGCCTGCGAAGCCAGCCCAATTTTTTAGATGTGGAGTTTAAAGTAGGCCAGCTACTCTCCTTGTACTGAGAGAAGAACTGATCTCATTTTCTCCTTATTTTCAGAGTCTTTCATTCAAAACTTCAGCGTTCTCTACAGTCCCTTGAAAAGGCATCTTATTGGAAGTGACTCTTCACAGTTCCCATCTCAGCGTTTAATCACTGAAGTGACAACTGATACCTTTTGGGAAGTAGTCCTTCAAAAACAGGTATAGAATCATGAGCGAGGCAAAAATCAAGCCATCTGTCCCTATTATAATAATTTCCAAAGCTGCAGTCATCGGGGTGAGCAGTTGGGTTTTTTTTGTTTGCTTGTTTTTTAAATTAATTAATTAATTTATTTTTGGCTGTGTTGGGTCTTCGTTGCTGCGCATGGGCTTTCTTTAGTTGTGGCGAGCAGGGGCTACTCTTCATTGCGGTGCGCGGGCTTCTCATTGCAGTGGCTTCTCTTGTTGTGGAACACAGGCTTTAGGCACGCAGGCTTCATTCAGTAGCTGTGGCTTGTGGGCTTACCTGCTGCGCGGTATGTGGGGTCTTCCCAGACCAGGGCTTAAACCCGTGTTCCCTGCATTGGCAGGCGGATTCTTAACCACTGCGCCACCAGGGGGTGGTTTGTTTTGATGTACAAAAGATTGACCACATGACAGTCTTACTGCAGAACATGTGAATTACATGGTGTTTCTGTGATTGTAAAACGTCCTTAAGAAAGCACATAGGGCTTCCCTGGTGGCGCAGTGGTTAAGAATCTGCCTGCCAATGCAGGGGACACAGGTTTGAGCCCTTGTCTGGGAAGATCCCACATGCCACGGAGCAGCTGAGCCCGCACGCCACAACTACTGAAACCCAGGCGCCTAGAGTCCGCGCTCCGCAACAAGAGAAGCCACCGCAATGAGAAGCTCGCGCACTGCATCGAAGAGTAGCCTCTGCTCGCCGAAACTAGAGAAAGCCCGCGTGCAGCAACGAAGACCCAATGCATCCAAAAATATAAATAAATAAATTTATTTTTTAAAAAACCACATAATTGAAAATACCTGAAGATTAAATTCTCACTGTAATTTGTGCATGAGCAACATTTATTGAATGCCTGCCCGGTTCTAAGCACAGTGAGGACCCGAGCAGCCCAGTAACAGCCGTCTTCCTCTTCCCATAGGATGTGTTGCTGCTTTATTATGCACAGTGGTGCGGCTTCTGTCCAGCCCTCAATCACATCTTTATCCAGCTAGCTCGGCTCCTGCCCGCGGATACGTTCACTGTGGCAAGGTAAGGAAGCCCGTGCTGCAGTGCTGTGTGCCTGCCTTCGCTCCTCCTTACAGCTTAGCCATTATGGCCTGCAAGGGTCTGCCCATTTTCTGTTGACCTTGGGTAAGATTTGGTTGATTGTCAGCTTAATGCTGTGAGCAAAACCTCATTGGAGCCAAAGTTTTCCTGATGAATGCTAAGTGTTTCTTCCATGATGTTGAGTGTATTTAGTCCTGATTGAATTCATAGGAGGGTGAGTGCAGTTCTGAGGGATTAGTGCTGACCTGGTTGCTCGGATAGCCCCCCAAGTGGCCAGCTTTCTGGAATACATGGCACTGGGGCCTTGGCCCAGCAAAAGGGGGCCAGTCCCTGGTGTGCTGCCAACCAGCCCTGGGACCTGGAGCAAATCTCCCCACCAGGTCTCCTTTCCCTCCTCATTCCTAAAAGTAAGAGGCAAGATTGGCTGATACCTGCATGTTCTAGTTTTGTGATTCCTTGGTACTGTATGTGTATGTGTAGCAAACAAAAAAATGTTAAACCATTGTTTTGTAAAAACAAGGCTCAAAGAGTTTTTGGATCAGGTAGTAGGCAGTCTGAGATGAAAATTATTTAGATTTAAGCTATATCTTCTCCCCACCACCCAAAAAAAAAAAAAAAAAACTTCAGATAGAATTTAAATATAAAAGATCAAATCATAGAAAAAAATAACAGAAGCTAGAATATTGGATTTGCTAGTTCCTTTGAGTGGTGAAAACTTGCCAAAATGAAGCAGTTGAAAAAATAATGCAAGAAAGGTGAACAGATTTCACTAGAAAAATGTGCAATGAAAATAAAACTGACAAAAGGACGATAGCTGTATTTTACAGCATATATGTCTTACCTTTTGTGTATGCTGTAAGTAATGATTAGAGCCACACTTGAGGAGTTACTATGCTGTGAGATTTTTATATATACGTATTATCTGACTTAATCCTTAGAGCATTCAGTGGGGCAGGTATGATTACCACTCTCTTTCTACTGAGGAGGAAACTGAGGCTCAAAAGGATTAGGCAGCTTGCCCAGAGTTATACAACCTGTAAATAAGGGAGCAGGATTCAGAATCAGGTGTTCATGCTCCAGACCGTGAGAAATTAAAATGGTTTAAGAAAACTGCTGAGAGCAAAATGTGGTTTGTACATATAATGGAATATTATTCCACCCTAAAAATTAGGAAGGAAATTCTGACACATGCTGCAACATGAGTGAACCTTGAGGATATTAATGCTGAGTGAAATGAGTCACAAAATGACAAGCACTGTATGGTTTCCCTTATATGAGGCACCAAGAGTAGTCAGATTCATAGAGACAGCAGAATGGTGGTTGCCAAGAGATGGGGGGAGGGGAGAAGGGGGAGGAGTTGTTTAATGGGGTCAGTTTCAGTTTTGCAAGATGAAAGAGCTCTGGAGATGGCTGGTGGTGATGGGTGCACAGCATTATGAATGTACTTAACACCACTGCACTGTACACTTAGAAACGGCTAAGATGGTAAATGCTATGTATATATTTCACCACAATTTTAAAAAATGGGGGATGGAGGGGGAAACAGCTGAGGACTGCCATGTGAAGAAAGGTCATGAACAGCTTTTCATGTAAGAGAAGAGAGTAAATAAACAAGTGGGGAAATTATAATCTAGTAAATGTAAATTGAAATAACAAAGTGTCATTTATACTTATTAAATTAAGGAATACTCTTAAGTGGTAGAATCTTGTGTTGATAAAATAAAATTGGCACAGTCAGATGTAGCTAACAGAATAAGTAAATTGGCATAAACTTTTTGGAAAGCATTTTAACAACATTTTAGCAAAAATGGTTATACATTTTTGATCCAGCTAATTTCACTTTGGGGAATTAAGGAAGTAGGACTTGCAGAGAAGCATGTGCTGGTCATTGCAGCATTATTTATGTCCAACAGTAGAAAAATGGTTAAGTAAATTATGGTTGGGCATTTGATGGGATTTTTACCCCTTCGTTAGGACAACGCTTTTTATACAATTAACTGAAAAGAATAGAGTATGAAATATGATTTCTGCTCTTATCAGTATGTAGGCATATACACCAAATCCTGAATGAGAATCCCAGAAAGAAGGTCCCAATCAGCACAATGGGATTCTGAGTGGATGTTTACAAATGTTTTTCTTTTAATTTTACAGTTTGGTTTTTCTTTGAAGTAAAAATCAGGAGAAAGAAACACTTGATTATAGAATAAACTGTTCAACACCATTTGTTTAAAAAATAGAAACTCTGGGCGTCCCTGGTGGCGTAGTGGTTGAGAGTCCGCCTGCCGATGCAGGGGACACGGGTTCGTGGCCCAGTCCGGGAAGATCCCACATGCTGCAGAGCAGCTGGGCCCGTGAGCCATGGCCGCTGAGCCTGCGCGTCCAGAGCCTGTGCTCCGCAACGGGAGAGGCCACAACAGTGAGAGGCCCGCATATCGCAAAAAAAATAAAATAAAATAAAATAGAAACTCTGATGTTCTAGGTAGGCTTTCACAGACAGAGAGGCAGGAGTACTGTTCTGTTAATGAAGCTATTTAAAACCATTATGATTTGGTTATGTCAGTTTTTTGTTTTTTTTTTTTTGCGGTACGCGGGCCTCTTACTGTTGTGGTCTCTCCCGTTGCGGAGCACAGGCTCTGGACACACAGGCTTAGTGGCCATGGCTCATGGGCCTAGCCGCTCCGCGGCATGTGGGATCCTCCCAGACTGGGGCATGAACCCGTGTCCCCTGCATCGGCAGGCGGACTCTCAACCACTGTGCCACCAGGGAAGCCATGGTTATGTCAGTTTTTTTTTAAAGTGTATTTCATCCTTTTGGACAAACTGGAGGCACTGATTTCCCCCCCTCCCCACTCTGCCCCCAGTTATACTTTTCTGAAAACTCCTGTCAAGTTAATGATTCAAAACATTTCCACCTTTTTTATGCACTATTTGTGAATATTGACACCTGGCCTAGCAGCCCTGCTGCTTCACTTCCTCCTGGGATGTTCTTTTTGCTTCAACTGAGCAGTCCCTGGGGGCAGGTGGGGAGACATTCCTGCAGGCCCAGCTTAGTGCGGACTGCAGGAGGGGCCCCCACCTAGTTCGGTGGTAATTAAGCACAGGTTGGCTCATTTAGCACAGATGTCATTTCCTGTATTAGAAAATTCATCTAAAATCTGTTAAAGTGCTCGCTTCGGCAGCACATATACTAAAATCTGTTAAGAAAATGCAGCTTTCTTTGCCTCTGTCTAGACTTAACAGAATATAGAATATAATCTTCCTTATCTTATTTTCTTACGTTTTCAGAGGCTCAATGTGTTTTGCTCAATGATTTCCTTTTTCCAGAGCTGATCCAACGGTTAAGGTACTTGCCCAGATTTGGTCAGGTGCGTGGACTACTCCTGAGGTGTCAGCGAGGCTTTTTTGAGGGGGGATTCTACATTTACTTTCAAGACATGACATTTCCCTCAGTGAGTTAGGTGGACAGTTGCACGTCCTGGAAATCTCGCTGCTTCTCCCACAAGCTATGCCTGCCTTATACCCAGTTGTGCACTCACTGCCAGGGGCCAGTCTTGTGTGGGCGCAGACAGTGCCCTGGGTTCTTCAATTATTTGAGAAGATCCTTTCAAGTTGGAGTTTCTTCGGCTGATCTTTTGCTTTTTCTGTTCTTTCCCTTTGCCAGGATTGATGTATCTCAGAATGATCTTCCTTGGGAATTTATGGTTGACCGTCTTCCTACTGTCTTATTTTTTCCCTGTAACAGGTAAAGCTGAATTTTTTCAATATTTGGGCAGATGGGATTCTTTTGCTGAACATGAAATGGGTTTAAGGTACTTCACAGAAGTGAAGTGTACATCATTACTTATTACTATTTAGAATAAAATGTATTGTTCAAAATGTGCCACTGGGAACCAAGGGTAAAAGGGCTTTGGTGTCATGATGTCAGGTGTGGTAGTTTTTTTAAGTTTGCCCCCTCCCAGAGTGTGTGTTACGCAAGTATGAATGTGGCCACTGGAACTTGTTCACCTTCTTGGCCTTATGAGCACACAGTGAGTGCTGAGATTGACAGCAAAGAGCCCCAGGTTCACGTGGGGCAAAACAACAGCTTACTGTTGGGCCTCACAGGGAGTCAGGCCCGGCCTGCCCGCTTCCACATGAGTCATTTGTCATTGAGCCCTGCGGACGGCCACCTCGGCCCCCTGGTACAAAGAGGAAACAGAGGCCCTTCTACCCACTGCACCCGCATACTGGGGCTCAAGAAGCCTTCTCCCCAGGTGTGCAGACTTCTGTGAATGTCACCTGACGGGGCTGTCACCTTGATCTCTTCACATTTGTCTAAGTGGTCCTCCAAGGTGAGTGATCAGGGCAGCTTCCCTGAAAGCCCAGCGAGCAGGGATGGGCCGTTAGCAAGGGGATGTGACCTGGCAGTTAGCGAATGTGGATCCAGATGTTTTGGTAGAAGGGAAATTAACTCTTGGCCTTTTAAAGCCTGATAAACCAGATGTTCTCTTGGTACAGATTCCTGTTTGTTTTTAAAAGGATGGGTCCTCAGGGACCCAGTTACATGGCTTTGACAATATCTTTATGGGGAAAAGCATTTGCAGGATGATTTTAGTGACGTTCCCTAACTCACATGTCTTTTATTCTCTGGCGCTCGCTTTTACCGTTTATTGCCGCCACTGCCATGTTCTTCATGCTTCTCTAGGAGAGTGCTTCCTTCATGTGTACTGAATCATTTCCTTGGTTTTTCCCCCTTATCTCAAAGAATTTTTGCTGGAATACTTCCTGTGGTAGTAGGGTCTTGTCAAATCACACACTAAAAACAGAGTGTGACTCACCCAGTTCTACTGCTGACTGTATTGTGACGAGCCTTTTTCTTTTTAAGAAGTGTCTCAGGCAGGTGCCACACGGTCCAGGAACCGTGAACAATAACACAAGTAATTTCATTGTGTGTGGGACAGAGGTGGGGCATGAAGTTTAACACACCATAATTTTCAAATTTCAATCATAGTTGGAAAAAACATTGACGTCGTAACACCCAGCACATGCCTTTGCACAAAGAGGTTCTCAGCAGCTGGAATTGTTTCACGTTTGGGTTGAGTGCCTTTCATTCTGAGGTTGCCTGATGGAGTCAGCATAGAGATGAGCTCATTTTCCATGCCCTGCAGGAAGGTCGCTGCTACAGCCTCTTCCTAGTTCCCTTGTGTTGAAAAGTCAAGAAAGTAAATACTGAATAGTAGACTGTCCAGTTCCATTCTAATGCAGTGAGCTTGGTAAACCAAAGCCTTACTGCTTTGGAATGGAATTTTTCTTATTTCCTAAAAATAAATGGTAATCAGAAGTGAAGCAAGCTCTTCATTAACTGGTCTACAGTGAGTGTTCAGTTCACTCAGAAGGTAAAGGGCAAGAAGCTGACAGCTCACAAAAGAGGAAACAAAAAACTGATAACAAGCAGTAAGACCTTCTTCACAGGGCACATGCTTATTTTTAGTGAAAAGACTATAAGAGTATATATGCGTTTTGGTAAAATATAAATTTACACATGCACTGGGTTAAAATGTGTGCAGAAGGGAAGGTGTCAAGATGTTGACGATAATTTTGGAGGAGTGAAGGTTACCAGTGGTCACAGGGGTGCCTCTTGTATGCTTTTTATATCCTTTGCAAATTGTCCTCAGTGTGCACGTCGTTTGTATTTTATGATCATGAAAGAAACCATAGGAAGGAGCTTGTCCTCTGCCACAGTGCACAGCCTGGACTACCTCTTGCTCCCAGCAGGGCCGCCTTCTTGTGCAGGGGCACCTTAGAACCACTCTTCTTCCCCCACTCTGTGTGACGTTCCAAAATGCAGGTGCTCTGGCCCGGCCCTGGGCCAGGAGATCAGAAGTGGGTGGGGGGTTCATTCTGATGTGCCCCCTGGGGAAGAACCTTCTTTAGAGGAGCAGCCCACCCTCCCTCAGTATTATAGCCCCTCTTTGGAGCAGATAACTTATACCCCATTGGTCATTTTGTATTTAGCCTTTTACACACTAGAGGTGCGTACACATACTCCTGGTGAACTTAGACCAGAGTCAAATAAACAGTGGGACCTTTTACCACTACACTTTCAAAATGATTACCATTTTGGAAGCAGTTTGTTGACGCTCTGTATCCTTGCTACTTCTAAGAAGTTTGAAAGCATTTTAGCACACCCATCAGGTAGGTTCATGGAGATTGCTCCAGAAACTCTAAAATAGCATGTTTACCAGTATCGTTTTCTGTCCTGTAAATGTCTCCAGATACACACACTAAGCTTTTTGCTGGGGATGATTTACATTTCCTCTGTCCTAGAAGACCAGGTTGTGTTGCAGAACTTAGGGGTGGATCCAGCCTCTGCTTGTCCATCCTCACCCACACTTCACAGGGGCCAGGATGTTCTTAGTTGTCAGTTGAATGACTGGGAGGCCCCACTTGGAGAAAGCTTAGATGTTAAGAAAACTATGCTTTAAAGGAAGACGTGGTTATATACTTACCCCCAAAGTTTAAAAATTGTTCCATTTACCTGAAAGTTTCCATAAACATATAAAATGGGACATATCTGATTTTAATTTCCCTGTGATTTTTATTTCATAGAAAAAGGGCTACCCTTTAATAGAACACCTTTTGTCTTTTCTTAGGTGTTTGGCCACTGGCTTTGTGTGTGGAGAGGGTGTGCAAGCTCTTAATGAGGGATTTCTAGTCAGTTTCTCTAAGGAACAATGTGGTTGGGTTTTTTTTTTTTCTTTTTTTTTTTCAAGCTAACATTCCCTGAGCCTTCAGGTAACTCATGCAGTCCTTACAGCAGTCCTTTGGGGTAGATGAGACTCATATTCCCCCCTTTACAGACAAGGCAGTGCAGGCCACAGAGGAGTCCTGTGAGGCCCCGGAGGCGGGTGGGCCCCAGAGTCGTGCCCTTCACCTCCACTCCTTTAATACTGGATGGTGTCTGCCCCCCTCATGCTAAAGCTGCTGGTTTGGATTTATTGCAGCCAGGTGGTGTATACACAGGTAAATGTATCTGTGGTAGAAATTTTGGTCATCAGACAATTGGATGACAAGTTCTAAAAAGGAAATTTGTACATCAGGACTTGCAGCAAAGCTTTGGGGAAAATCCCCTTCATATGTCACCCTCCTTCCTTATTCTCTGCTCTCAGGGCCCGGCAACCTTAATTCCTCAGAGCCCCTTGGTCTGTTTGTCAAGGGTGGGGCTCCAATAGCACCTCCACCATCGTGACAATAAAATGTGTCTCCAGATGTTGCCCAGTGTCCCCTGGGGAAGGGAGGGTACAGTTACCCCAGTTGAGAACTCTTGCCTTGGATAACGTGTAATAAATGCTTGCTGAAGAGCCAGGCTGAGTGTTGGAGGTTTTTCCCATCTCGCCAAGCATTGTCGATGGCCACAGTAGTGACATGGGTGGCAGTCCTGCCCCCGGACACCCTTCCTGACGCGCCACTGGGCGTCTGAGAGCACACGGAGGCCCCTCTGCCCTGAGTTCTTATCTTTCTTGGAAGGTTGTGAACAGAAACTGAGCTCTTTGTCCTCAGGAACAGACACACCTTTGAGATAAACCACCTTAATTACAGAAGCAGCATATGGGACATCCTCAGCTTTGTAGAAATTTTTTTGCCAGATAACATTTTCCATGCTGACTTCCTTTTGGTAGGAAATAAGCAGCTTGACCTTCGGTGGCAGTCTGGTTTTGGACTAAGAATGTTGGTGTGACTCTCTTATCTTTGACTCCTTTCCCTTTCTCTCCAGAAAGGACCTAAGTGTGAAATACCCCGAAGACCTTCCCATCACCCTTCCAAATCTGCTGAGGTTCATTTTGCATCACTCAGACCCTGCTTCTGCCCCCCAGAACTTGGTTAACCCTCCTACCAAAGAGTGTCTTCAGAGAGAGGCCGTCCTGCAGCAGGGGCACATTTCCCATCTGGAGAGAGAGATCCAGAAGCTGAGGGCGGAGATCAGCGCCCTGCAGCAGGCGCAGGGGCAGGTGGAGGCCCGGCTCTCGAGCGCGCGTAGGGATGAGCAGCAGCTGCGGCGGCAGCAGCACACGCTGGAGAGGCAGCACAGCCTGCTCCAGCTGCACAGCGAGCAGCTGCAGGCCCTGTACGAGCAGAAAACCCGGGAGCTTGAGGAGGTGGCCCGCAAGCTCCAGGAGCTGGCCGATGCCTCGGAGAACCTCCTCACCGAGAACACGTGGCTCAAGATCCTGGTGGCCACCATGGAGCAGAAACTGGAGGGCAGGGACGGGGCCGAAGACCGTGCTCCCCTGGATGAGGTGCGATTGGACTACCACAAGCCCACGGGCGCCCCCCGGCTACCGGCCAGCACCCCTCCGCCTTCCAACGTCAGCTCCACGCTGGCCTCCGAAAGGAGCACTGAGAACAGGACAGACTAACTTTGAAAATGACATGAAGAAATCAGAGGTGAAGACTATACATTGCGAATATATTTATGCAAATTTTATTGAAATTTATTGTAAATAAAGATT
The DNA here is from genome assembly GCF_963924675.1 of Phocoena phocoena. Lineage (NCBI taxonomy): Eukaryota > Metazoa > Chordata > Mammalia > Artiodactyla > Phocoenidae > Phocoena > Phocoena phocoena. The sequence continues at coordinate 28,645,612 of NC_089233.1, forward strand.
TTCTCAGTGGTCTAGAAAATCAGCTTGAATGTCATTCAGCTTTTATTGAACAGGGATGACATCCCCTCCACTTATTGCACAAACTTGGTAGCTTTGAGACAAAAACAGTAGCACAGTCCACTTGAAGATTTGTCTGAAAAGTTAGTCCATATTTTAGTGGCTCAGTGTCGGCGTTCCCTCCCCATCCCCCTGCTGTTGCTTCTGCGATGACATGCAGAATGAAAGGCTAATGTCCTGACTGACTAGTCAGAAAACTTGGACACAACAGTTGGGCTATTCAGAAAGAATTCAATGAGAGGTCATAACTTAACTAAGCCATTTGAGTGTGTGGCTCTGGTGTCTATGCTAAAAAAAAGTAGCTGTTGACCAAGAACAGTGAGAGCTGTTATGTGGTTGGTCACCAGTTCTGCAGGCACTTCCACTTGCCTCCAGAGACCCCACTAGTGCCCCACCATGCCCGTGACCCTCACCTGGCACTGACACCGTGCTGATGGGCCTGATGCAAATGGCACAGATGTCGTGGGATAAGGAACCTCCAGGACTGAAACTGAGGAGAAAGTGATGCCTCATCTTTTCAAAACCGAAACTGCACCGGCCATGGTAAGAAGCTCAGGGCAAGTTTGACAGTCAAGCAATGGTCATTTTCAGGGTCAGGCTCAGGGACTGAAGATGCAAGTCCCGGGAGCTCCTCGGTTACTTGGGTAAAGGACAGACAGCCTTAGGTGCAGGCTGCTGGCTGCAGAAAGTAGAGGTAGAAAGCCTGAAGTTCTGAAATGTGAGGGGAATGGATTGAACACCCCTACACCTGCCCCATTTTTCTTATGTCCTTCATTAGGAAACACACCTTCTCCCTGACCTTCCAGTTGACCCCTTTAGAACTTCTGACCCCTCCTCCCGCCCACACCCTGGGTGCTGCTTACAGGGCCTTCTGCTGGTCTCCAGCCTGACTCATGCTTGGCCATCCCCAGGTGGGGGCCAAAGGCATTTCCTCCCCTGTACTAAAGCCCAGCTGCCTTCTAAGGATTCCTTAGTAGGCCACCTGTGCTGTCTCAATCCTGCCTTCAGCTCAAATGGCCTAACTAGCTACTCCGCCCCTCCCCCCAAGCTATACACCTTAATGTTTGACCGTTAATTTAGGGGTACGCCGCTAAAAGGAGTGTTCCTTAAGCTCCCTACTAGGGGTTCTAGAAAGTTGATTAGTTCAACATGCTTTTTAGAGGAGATTTGGATGAGGCCAGAGGAGCCGCCTTCTGCCCGACCAGGAGGCCAGAGCTTTGAGGGGGAGCTGGGAATAGGGGGCAGCCCCTGGCAACCTGGGAGCTCCCTGCCCATGCTGCTGGCAAGGCAGCTCAAGTGCTGAGGGCCAGCGCTCCCCAGCTCACCCAGAGCTGGCCTCCAGTTCATTCCCGAGGATGCAGACACAAATCACATTTTAATCATGATAGTTTAGGGTGTGCTTACAGTGGTGGGATTAAAAACCTAAGCAAGTTCACTGAAGTATACACAAGGGACATCTCGGAGGGGCAGGGTGGGAATCACTGGCCTGACCAAGAGCCCCCAAACTCCTCACCTTTTCGAAAACCAAATCCTGAACCTGAAACTCCCTCTTCCCCCAGCCCCCTCCCCTGGGTGCCCACTAAGCACAGGCTGCTGGGGGCTCCTGTGTGCACAGGCACACAAGAAGTGACACTTGGCGCTCTCAGAGTAAGGTCAGGGGACCCTCCTAGGTGGCCCATTGAGGAAAATGAAATCCAGGACCCAGCAGGTGGGTGGGAATCTGGGAGGAAAGGAAGCGAATTTGTGAAAAGGACAGGGGGAAGAAACCAAGCACCCCACCACCACCCCGTCCAGTGCAGAAAATATTAAATACAACAACAAACAAAAACCACAATGTTCTCTCCTTCCTGGGCCAACTGGGTTTGGGATGCAGGTAGCCACCGCGGCTCTGGTGTTTCTAGCGAAGCCTGTGCTCAGTAAAGCTGGGTGGGGGGCAGGGTGCTCAGCATGCTCAAGACCACGGGGGCCAGAAACTGCTCGGCCACTAGGACGCCTGGCAGCCTTGGGACTCGGGCCTTGGGCCCTGACTCGTCCTTCACCGGCTCCCAAGCAGCTGCAGTAGCTTCCTTGCAGTCACTCCACTAGCAACAGGAACTGGCATTTAACAACCTCATCTACCTAGAGCAGGAGGGGGCGGGACGTGCTGCTGCTCCCATTCATTGCTCACGAAGCAGAAATCGCCAAAGCACCCCAACAGGTTAGCTGCGAGACTTAAAGTCGACGTGTCACGTCCTCTACATACACACGTGTATCTGAGGCCCCTGCCAAGTGCAACGTGGGCCTTACAAGTCTAAGACCCCCCCCCCCACCGCCTTGACTCAGCTCAGCGTTAGTACGGACAGTCCCATGTGCTCTATATTTTTAAAAAAATCAGCAAGAGAGGCTTAAGCACGTGCTTCTGGGGCCTATTTACAGTTCACAGGCTTGTGAGTTCACGCGTTACAGTAGTAGCTCCATCAAAAACAGGCTCAGCTAAACATTCAAGTAACAAAAGCGCTGTGGGGCCGTGAGCCCCAGCAAGGTCAGGCCTGCCCACTGCCTGCAATGGGCAGTCCTACCAGGAGGCTGAGGGGTTGCCCAGTGCCACTGAGCCCTGGCTCAGGACCGCCAGGACCCCAGGAGTCGGTGCATGCGATGACGAAGTCCGGTGAGGCCATGCCAGCAAGCATCAACCCTTCCTCTCAGATGGCAGCACGTCTGTGGTTTCGCCCCTACTGCGCCTCTTGGCTGGCGGCAGACAGGTCCAGGAGCCTCTGCATCCCGGCTCAGCCGTGGACTTCAGGGCCGTTGGGGGTCAGCTTGGCCTTCCTCTCCACGCACGGTCCCTTGGCCGAGTACTGCACCAGCAGGAAGGGCTCCTTGGTCTCGCCATCCCCCACGATGCTCTCCTCATCCTCTGACTGGCTGATGCGCTGCAGCCGCAGGTAGCACCAGCAGCCCAGGATCAAGGCCCCCAGGGCAGCGATGGCGATGAGGATGACGATAACCGTGACCACACCGGTGGTGGGGCTGTGGTCCATGATGGACATGGTTAGCGCTTGAGCGGGGGGGGCCCCTCTGCAGGAAGGTCTTGGTGGGGACGGCTCAGTGAGGCTGGAACCCAGGCTGGACACGAGAGCCCTGAAAGAAAGAGCAAGATGAGGCTCCACTAGGGACTCCACTGGGGACCCTGACAGCTCACACGCTCGGGCTTGCTCTTCCATGGGGTCTATTTTTAATCAGTTCTTAAGCCTGACTGTCCTGCCCGCATCCTAGTGAGAAACAGACTGGTTGGCATTTGCTGGGTGTTTTTGTTCATGATGCCACCAGCGTTCTCCTCACTCAACCCAGCCACTTCCATTTAATATAACCTTCAGTGCCTCTGCTACCAGACACGCAGTCATCCTCGCTCAGCCAGGAACCTGACAGGCAGGAGAGGGGGCACCCGAGACCTCCATCACCACTGCAGCAGAGGCTGAAAGAGGGTCTGTTTAAGGTGAATGTTCTAGAAGTCCAGCACCACTAGGTGTTCAGTAACTGCTCACAGATTGAAAGTGCTTCAAGGACTTCCCTGGTGGCGCAGTGGTTAAGAATCCGCCTGCCCATGCGGGGACACAGGTTCGAGCCCTGGTCCGGGAAGATCCCACATGCCGTGGAGCAACTAAGCCTGTACGCCGCAACTACTGAGCCTGCGCTCTAGAGCCTGTGAGCCACAACTACTGAAGCCCGTGCGCCTAGAGCCCGTGCTCCACAACATGAGAAGCCACCGCGATGAGAAGCCCGCGTACCGCACCGAAGAGTAGCCCCCGCTCGCCACAACTAGCGAAAGCCTGTGCGCAGCAACGAAGACCCAATGCAGCCAAAAATAAATAAATTAAAATAATAATAATAAAGTGCTTCAAGACGGCCAGAGATGAGGGATTCAAAAGCAGGGAAATGACATCAGCCCCTCTTGTGAACGGGACATACATAGCTCAACGAGTCTTCAGGAGCACCTGTGAGAGAGTGCAGCCCACAACAGCCTTTGCCCACAAAGAAGCTGTAGCTGACCTGGCTCTGGAAAAACTTAGAGGAGGGCAGGGGAGAGTGGGACAGACCAGCCTCTGCCGGCGTCTTGGTGCAGGAGCCAGACTGCAAACGGCTCAATATGCCAAACACCTGTCTCTACAAATGCAGGAATGTAATGCTGGGAACATAGGGGACCAGATGCCTTGATGCTAAACTGGGCGGGGCAGGCAAAACTCAGGGAGGTGATGCTGATGCCGAGATGTGCGGGAAAGCCAGACCCTGAAGAGCTTCCCGGCAGGGGAACACTGTCTGCTAAGGCTCTGAAGGCAGGCGGGCCTGCTGGCAAGTGCGAGGAGTGGCTGCAGCTGGAGATCAGCTGGTTTGGGTGGCGGCAGGGAGGGGTGTACATGCCCCAAGGCCCAGACAGCAACAACCCACTGAGGTTGGAGGTGGTGGCACCCCTGGGTCCCAAGACCTTGCACTTTTAAAATTTCTCCTGCCTGACCGTAAACAGAGCAAATAATAGTAACTAACACCCAGGTGGTTACGAGGATGCCTGCAACGCCTGGGCACAGGGTGGGCAGAGTCGATGCTCAGCTGTCTGAATCTGGTTTTTCTGGAGAAGACAGACATCAGTGCAGGTAGACATCATTGGAAGCGGAAGGTTTTCCCTCCAGACAGGATGGAACCTGCCCTCCTTGAGCAATGACAGCCTTAATTAGAAATGATTCTTATCCACACCAGGGAGCCCTCCACCCCCACCCCAAGGCCAGGTTCGCCTGAAGGTCAAAGGCAGCTAAGTCAACGCCCCTGAGTCTGTATGGGGACCAGGCCCTGAGAAAACCCTACAGACCCCCAGAACTGCCCTGCTCCCACACCCACCTGTGCAGAGGGGTCCTAGTCGGGGGAGGGGGCGACATCCCTGGAGTCTTCCCCCTTCTTACTGCCCCCAGGGTCAAGCCGCTGCCATCACTCTCAACAGGCTCCCTGGTCCACCTGTGGGGGCCATTGTAGCCAGTGCCCCTGTCACTCAGAGGAAAGATCCCAAGTCCCTACAGTGACCTACGGGACCTGATGAAGCATCTCCACCCCTGTTCCTCCCCTGCTGACCCCACGCTCCTTCCTACCTGCAGACCTTTGCCCAGCCAGGTCCCTCTGCCCAAATGCTCTGCTCCCCTTACCCTTGTGCAGTGGTTCTCAAGTGGGGGCAACCGTGCCCCCCAGGGGACACGTGGCAACGTCTGGAGACATTTTTGATTATAACAGCTGGTGTGTGTGTAGGTGCTACTGGTATCAAGTGGATGGAGACCAGGGATGCTGGTAAACCTCTCACATGGCATGGGACAGCTCCCCAAAGATCCCAGACAAACATCAACGTGTGGAGGCTGCCCTGGTTAACTCCAGCTCAGGCGGGGAGCCTTCCTGATCCCGCGGTCCAGGAAGTCCTCTTCGTCCTATGGCTGCACTCCCTCCTTCCCTCCCTCCAGGGCACCAGCCTCAACGTGCAACCCTGGCGTCTGTGTCAGGGCCATCGGGTTGGCACCTGCCTCCCCTGTTGGGCTGTGTGCTCCGTGAGTGGCCCTGCGCACTTCTGTGCCCACCCAGTGCACAGGTCCTCCTGGCCTCTCCCCTGCCACCATCAGGGCTACCATCAGCTCCCACAACTCTGCTCAGCCTGTCCTCTTGGGCCTCCGCATGGAGCAGGTGATGCCCCAACCCCCAGAGAGCCTGCTGGCTGCAGCTGGGTGAACCTGCCCCAACCCCTGTGCCCTCGTCCCGCTTGGGAGCACACCTAGCTGCCCCGCCTCACCCTCTCCACTGGCCCTTGTGTCCAGCGCCTGCTGGGGTGCCTGCCCTCCCCCTGGGTTCCTGGACAGGAAGGCAAGTCAGTATCAATTCAGAAGGGGAAGTGTGTGTGTTTGGGGAGCAGGGGGGTGGTTCAGAGACAGGAAGTAGGAAATCAGACAATGGCAGCAAGACCTGGGGAGGGGGGACCCCAGGGGCCAAACCAGCTGAGGAGCCCAGGAAGTGCCTCTGAGTCCTGGGGGAGGGGGAGAAGCGGTCCCGGGACCAACGACCAACCACCAACCAGCAAACTGAGGCAGAGGTAGCCCCAGCTCCAAGGAGCCTCTGAGAGGAGTGGTGACCTCAAAACCCTGTCTGCTGCCCCTGCCCCAGGTCAGGAGGAGGGGGTAGAGCCAGGTGACCAGGCCACAGTCATGCCTTGCCTGCGGTCCCTGGCCCTCCCTTGAATGTGTTTCTTCCTTCACTCAGCAAGTATTTCCTGAGAACCTATCTGTTAAAAAATCTGATCATGTCATCCCCTGCTCAGAACCCTCCCTGGTACCAGCAGAGAATCCAAATTCCCTATTTCCCCAGCTTCTTCATACCCTTCTGCCTCATACCTCAAAGCCTCTGCACTTTCTGTTCCTTCTGCCTGGAGTGTTCTTCCCTGAGTGTCCCGTGACTGGTTCCTTCCCATCAGACGGGACTTTCTCAGAAGGTGCCTCTTGGGGGCTGCCTTCCCAGATCACCCAGGAGCCAGACACAGCCCACCCCCACTGGCCATCGTCTCGTACTACTTCCTCTTATTTCCTGGCGCTCTGCCACCTGAAATTCTCTTGGGTGAGGGAAGGTGTTTCCCTGGCTGCCGTCTCCTTCCCGCAGTGGACTCTGAGGCTGTAGGAGGGCACTGTCCATCTTGCCCACTGCTGGATCCCCAGCCCTACTACCAGCACACAGCAGGTGCTCAATAAATGTCTGCTGACCGACCACTCCAAGCCCGGGGAGGCAGTAATCAGAGGAGACCTTGCTTGCATGGGGATCATGGTCAGCAGCCCCCACCCCAAATGCCCCCGAATCTTGAAGCCACCATGGGTCCCCTCAAGGGAGCTGGCGGCCTGCGTGGAAGGACAGACTGCAGGCTGAGCATGGGGGTAGGAGCCACGTGTGCAAGTGGGTTCCAGGCAGGCCTGGCCCAAGCCCATGGAGGGGCAGCTGTCCCTGCACCAGCTGTGGGGAGGGGAGGGGAGGGGAGATGCCACTGAGATACAGATCCCAGAGGAACCTGAAGCATGAGGGCGGCCGGCCAGTTCCCTCTGAACCCTCTTGGCCTGGGCTGGACCCCACCCCTTGCTTCATCTCTTCAGGGCCTCCCTCCTACCCACTCCGAGCTAAGATGTCTCCTGCAAGTCAGCTGACCCCTCACCCTGATCCAGGAAAGCACACAGGGCAGGACGCGGAGGACCACAGCTTGGGCTGGGTAGACGCCCAGGATGGCACATAGGAAACCTGGACACCCTTAGAACAATCACCAAAGCAGTTAACACTTATTCCATACCATCATCTACTCCTCCCAACAAGCCCGTGGCTAGCGCTGCTCACTGCTACCATCCAAGTTTCACAGGTGAGGAAACTAAGGCGTGGAGAGCTTGAATGGATCGTCCAAGAGTGAACTTGGACAGAATAAAGGAGGATGGTACCCAGAAGTGGGGCCCAGCAGAATAAAGGGAGGGGTCTTCTAAGTGCAGAGGGTCAGGCCAGCCTGGGAGCCAGAGCACAGCCGAGGACTGTAGTCTCCGGGCACTCTAGGGGTGGGCGACGGGCCATGCTCCCCCAACCTCTGTAGCATCTCCTTGCCAGCTCCCTCAGGACGAAAGCTGGCACTGGAAGCCCAAGGCCATCTGGATCCCCCAAACACACAGTGCCAACCCTCCACCCTCCTTCCACCCTCCCTCCACCCTCCCGCTCCCACCTCCCTCAGATGGATCTCAACAAGCTTTCTAAAGCCCAGCGTCTGCGGACACCACCCCTCTGACCTCTCCCCGTGCCCCACCCCCAACCACCGATGGGTTCAAAGGACAGACCCTGCATCAGCCACCAGCAAGCTGAGCGCAGGCGTCCCCCACTGTCCTGCTGCCCTCGTAGGCCCACGGCTTAGGTCTTCCCCAATGTTGGGTTGGGTTCTAGTTACCCCTGCCTCTTCAGGGGACCCCAAAATGAAGCCTTAACCCCACTCACAGGTCCCTTCACACACTTAAGGCCCAGTGGAGCCCAGCCAGCAGCAGGGCAGATTAGAGTCCCCTCCTTTGCCCCACACCATCCCTCCACTCACTATAATTAGCTGTTGTGACCCAGCCAAGCAAGCTGCTCCTAATGGCCTCAGTTTCTCAGCCTGCAAAATGGGAAAGAGGCCTTGACCTCAGCAGCCAGGTTGTGGGGAGGCTGAGAAGTGATAAGAAATGTGAAAACAGAAGGGCTATGGGGCCACCGGGTTTGTGTGTCACCAGGTACCACACCTTCCTGGGTGTTACAGGGTCGCCCCTCACTCCCCCCGAAAGGACCTGCTCCCAGGAGGGTACAGGGCCTGGTCCAGGCCCAGTGCCACAAATAGCGCCTTCCTCAGGGACACGCTGCTACCTTCTTCTCGCTTAACTGGGCACATCATGAGTGTCACCCAGCCCAGCTGGATGCCAGCTTGCCACCCCTCCCCCCCCTGCAGCCTCCACCTTCTGGGGCTGCCCTGCTTACAGGGGACGCACCACCTCCGCAGGGGTGAAGCCATGCCCCTTCCCCCAACAAAGCCATCAGGTGTGCCAGCAAACCAGGCTCTGTCTCTTCGGGGGACCCCAGTTCACAAACCGGAAACATTTCCTGCCCAGTTTCTGATTAGAAACATAGGACTGTGGGGAGGACGGGCCATGACAAGGGGGCAGGTGGCATATCTGCTCTGTGCCAGGCCTGAGCAGGCACTGGAACCCAAGGAAGCATCACACAGGCCCCTGCCCTCCAAAAGCCAGGGCAAGAACAGTGGGGATGCGGATAGGAGACTGACAATCACTGGGCTGTGCCCAGCTCTGCAGCCAGTGTCACCTCACCCTCCACCACCCACCCATTACACCACGGTCCTCCCGGAGAGGAAACTCGCACCAGCACCCCCCAGGTTCCCCTGTGCAGAAGAGGAAGCTGGCACAGGCAGAACCCCAGGGACTGCCCCAAGGTCAGTGCGAGTCTCCTGTGCCCCCACCCTGTGAATCAGCCACTGGCTATTCTCACAGGCTGCCCTAGGCTCAGCTCACTTGCCAAACAACTTCAGTAATAACAGTAGATGCCTGGCAAAAGTTGGCAATAATTACTATGTGCCAGACACTGGGCTGAACACTTCACACAGATAATCTCCTTTCAGCATCAAAACAACCCTAGAGTTATTACTATGCCCGCTTTGCAGATAAAGAATCTGTGGCTCAGAGAAGTTAAACCAATTGCCCAAGGTCACACAGCCCGAAAGTAACTGCGCAGGGATTCAAATCCAGGCAGCCTGGATCCAGAATCCGGGACTTCAACTCTGACACTAAAATGTCATATTATTTGACCCCCGCCTCCCCGCTCCCTTGCCTGAGGGGACAAGGGGGACAAGTGAACCCCAGTCAGCCCCCACCTGAAGAGTCTGGGTGACTGGGGTGGACGGCTCTATGCTGGGGACACAGGGATGATAAGCGCCCTGGCAGCTCCCGCGTGCCAAGCGCGGGCGACGTGCAGGCTCAGTGCCAGGCGCGCTCCACGCACCCTCTCATTTAACCCTGCCAGGCGACTCCGTTGTCTCCCCGACTCTACCAAAGAGCTAAGCGAGGCTGGAGGGAGGAGGGAGCTCGGCCCAGGGGGCGACAGCTGGAGGGGAAACGACAGCTGGAGAGGCAACTCCAGTCGGCTTGACTTGGCGCGGGGGAAGCTTAGGTGACGGGGGACTACGAGACTCAGTCATGCCCACGCCGCGCAGTCACCACCGACGGAACCGGGCACCAAACGCCGCAGCCTGTCCTCAGTTTCCCCACCTGCGAAATGGGCGCCAGACGTCGCCAGAACCCCCACCCCTAACCTCTGCAGCTCTCCTGACCACTCTGGAGGTTGCCAGGATCCCCGCCTCCTGTTATTTTTAAAAATCCCTAAGTGTCCGGAGGAGACCCGCGGCCAGCCTGGGGCGCAGAACTGCGGGCCGCGGTGAGGGGTATGCACTGGGTTGGGGGGACACCAGCTCCCTGCAAAGCCGCCGCCGCCCCCCGCCGCCTCCTTTGTCCCGATCTCGCCGCAGCGCAGCGGACAAAGAACCCCCGCCCGCGGGCGCGGCCCCCCGGAACAGACCCTCCCCCCGAAGCCGCGGCCCCGCCCGGGCTGCCCCTCCCCCGCCGCAGAGACACCCCCCCCCCCCACCGCGCGCCCCCACCCCATCCGGGGCGGCCCCTTCCCCTCCTGCAGGCCCCCGCCGGGCCCGAGCGCCCGGCCGCCCGACCCCTCTCACCATGGCGCCGCCCGCAGCCCGGCCCGATCTCCCCGATCGTCCCGCAGCCCCGCGGGCCCGGCTCCGCCCGCCCGCCCGCCCGCCAGCCAGCCGCCAGCCAGCCAGCCAGCCCGGTCCGGCCGCAGCGAACAGTCCGGACGCAGGAGCCCCTCTCTGCGGCGGGCGGGGTATCTCCGGCTCCGCTCCGGACGGGGGCAGGGCTCTCCTAGAACAGCCAATGGGAGTCCGCGCTGGGACGGCTGGGCGGGGCGGGCTGGGGCGGGGTCACGTGCGCGCGGGGCGGGGGCTGAGCGCAGCTGGCAGAACTGGGGGCGGGGTGCGGGTTCGACCTCCTAGCGCGCCGATTGGGCGCGGGTGGGTGCGAGGCCCGGACTGGGGGCCCTGCCTTCAACCCCCATCAGAGGCTCTCCTTACTCCCGCCAGCTTACGAAGGGGAAAACTGAGGCGCACAGCAGGTAAGAGTGTGGCACGCTGCCCGGAAGCAGGGAGCGACAGCATCCCGGGCAGGAGCAAAAGATAGGCAGGACCCCTAAGTTAAATGTCCTTCCGTGGGGAGGGAGCTGGTTGTTCACTCGTTTATTAGTTCATTAATTCATCATCCATCTGTCCATTCATTCAACATTTATGGAACACCGACCATGTGCCGGGTACACCAGTGGTCGCGGGTACAGCCACGAACAAGACAAATAAGGACTCTGCCCTCACAGAGCACTCATTTTGCTGCGGGCTGAAGCTGTGGGGAATTTGCAGCCTCTTGGCCTCTTATAATCATGGTTATTTAATTTAATAACCCCGCGATTAGGCCCTCACCAAGAGCTATGCCTTGTACTCAGCTCTCAACACATTTCATGGAGACAACGGGGAAAGGAAGAGCTACTCATTTTCCAGACGCTCCAAAGTGCTGAAGTACCACAGCCCGCATATAATGAAGACAGGATTGGAGGCCACGCCTGTCTGCCTGGGAGTTACTGCCGGTTAGTCCACTTGTCCGCCCAAGAAGGCTGTCCAGCAGGAGGACATTCCCCCTTGTGGCCAGCCGGGGCCCATAAGAGGGGCAAGGGTGGGTACTTCAAGGCCTCTGTGGCCCAAGTTCCCTTTATCACCACCTCTGGCCTGGAAGGCAGGAGGGGGGAGGTGGAGCCCCTCATCCTGGCAGCTGGGAGTCTTGTCTGGAAATGTCTTTGCCAGCCTCAAGCAGAGGACTCTGGGAGAAGATGGAGGGCCCAGCTCTCAAGGCCATCGTCGCCACGCTGTCGCTGGTCTCTCCTTCCTGCTTCAAATGTGCCAAGCTGTTTCCCACCTCTGGGCCTTTGCCTGTGCTGTTTCCTTCAACCGAAACATTCTTCCACTCCTGTCTTTCAGAGGGCCCTCCCTTATCTCCACCTAGCGCGGTCCCTTTGTTATTTTCCCGCCTGTGCATTGCAGAATTGTACGTTTGCAAGAGTATGATGCGTGCCAGTCAAGTAAATGAATGAATGGGCAGACTGCAGACCTCCAGGTCTGGCCCTGCTGTGCCCTAGCCAAGAGGCCAGGCCCAGGATGTGAGCTGTAAGAGAGGAAAGTAAGAGGGGACAGAGAGGCAGAGGAGCTTCCAGCTCCAGGCCAGGTCTGCAGAGACCAGAGTCAGACAGCCCAGAACAATTCCTGCTCCTGAGTCTGGGCAGCGCGGCCCTCAAGGGCTCCTGCCTCATTAGCCACACCTGGGAGCCCAGGGTGAAAGGAAGCAGGTTCTTCCCACAGAGACAGTTTCAGCGGCCTCTGCGGTTCCAGCCTCAAGTAGCCAAAGACCTCATTAGTGGTGAGCACTTGGGAGGAGCAGGCTCAGAGCCCCAGAGCCAGGGTTGTCAAAGAAATGACAGGGGAAGCAGGGACACTTTGGGGGAACAGGTTCTGGGAGGAAAAAACCAGAGGGGGAATGCAGCATAGCATAGAAGATGAGCGTCAGACTGCCCGGCTGCCGTGCAGCCTTTCCTGCTGGGTAGTTTTAGAAAAGCACCCTAATCTCTCTGTCCCTCAGTTTCATCATCTGAAAAATGGGGGTGACAGTAAGTTGACCTCACAGGGTGGTTGTGAGCACCACAAGTGCTTGTGCAGAGGAAACAATTTCACTCACTCTTAACATTAGTAATAGGGTTGAACAGTAATGGGGTTGAACCTGGGCTCCCCCATTTGGTTCTTGGGCAAATCACTGCATTTCTGTGAGCCTCAGCCTCCTGGTCTTCACAGTGACAACCCATCTCTGGGCCCCTGAGAGGTGGGGGACTGGGAATAGCCCACCTGGGTCCAGCCATCCCTCTTGCCCAGAGTGAGTTGCTTCAATAATAATAACAATGAATGAATAATAATAGCAGCAAACCCTGTTCTAAACACTACGTATGCATAAATTCATTTTAATCCCCATTTTACAGATGGGGAAACTGAGGCACAGAGTGACACATGTGCACAGAAATCACCTGGGGGTCTTGTTAAAATGTAGATACTTAGTAGGTCGGGGCCCGAGCTTCTGCATTTCTCACAAGCTCCCAGGTGGTACTGATGGTTTGGGGACCACACTTTGAGCAGCAAGGGGCTAATGCATTTGCTAAAGGTCACAGGTGGCGCGCAACAAGCCTGGATCTGAGCCCGCATAGTAGGCTGCCGAGTCCTGCGCTTAACCGCCACCGTAACTGCCTGCCCCAGCCCTAGCTTTCTCCCCTACAAAGAGGCAGGAAGTGTAGTTCTCCTCCCCAAGTCCATTTCCTCTCTTGGGGCCCCTACCACCTCCCTCCACTGGTGACATCTGGCCCGTAGAATCTCCCTGCCCCCAGCATCCCAGGGGTCCTCCTATAGATGACATGGAGGTTTTCAGATGCTCATTAGCCAGGAAGATAATTAAGGGCAAGGGCTGAGATCACCCTGGCTCCCTGGGGCTTGCTGGGGCCCAGCCGGGCCTGCCCTGTGCCAGGCTGGCCCTGTGCCTGCTTCCCTTGGGGCACTGGAGGGACTGGGACAAGGGAGGGGTTTGCTGGGGAGTAGAGAGGCCTCAGCCAGCCTCCGGGGAGACTCCAGTGGGGCCTCCTTGCCAAGCCCACAGCTCTTAGGGTTCCAGGCCTAAAAATGAAATGAAAACTGCTTGGCCAGAGGGAAGTTCCCCAAAGGGAGAGAAGTGAGCCGCTGGTGAGTTCTGCAGGGCGAGGTTAGATGGGACACAGAGAGGGCACCATCTTGTTCTGAATCACACAGCAATCCTGATCAAGGAGAGAAATCCTCCCTTGCTGGTGGGTGGCTTTAACATCTCTCTAGCACTGGCTTGGCTCCCTTATAACCAGGAGGGAGCAGACCTTGGGCTGACAGTCTTGGGCAATCCACAGTCTTGATCTAGAATTTAACAACGTGTTGTTTTTCTGCAGTTTATGTTACTTTCTATTTTGGGCACAGATACTGCTTTTCCATTTTTGATAGTGACATACCCATTTCTTTTTATTTATTTATTAAAAAAAAAATTTTTTTTTGGCCGCTCCGCATGGCTTGCGGGATCTTAGTTCCCCTACTAGGGATTGAACCCAGAACCACAGCAGTGACAGCACCAAGTCCTAACCACTGGACTGCCAGGGAGTTCCCCCCTATTCCTTTTTAATTCAGTCTATTCAGGGGAAAAAAATAAGTGAATTAATTTAAAGCAAAATGTAGTAGAAGTAACTGGAGATGGTACAGGGGTATGGAAGCAGTGAGTTCGGTGGAAGACGGATGGCTGAAGTGGGGAACCTGCCAGAGGTGAAGCCCACAGCCGCTTGCAGCCCAGTCCTCTTACTGCAGGGCCAGACAGAGCCCCTGGCCGGGACGGAGATATCCCATGGGCTCCTGTGTTGACCGGAAGAGTCCAGCTGGGTTGTCATGGGTTGAGGGCGGCCGGGGTTGGCTCCGGTCTTCATTCCTGGAGTCTGTGTTATCAGTGTGATGAGGGGCAGACTTGGGGAGGGGGGAGGGCAGGGCTGTCTTGAGGTGCTCCCTGCCCTGAGCCTGCCCTGCATTCCCACGTGCGGTACCCACCCCCCGAAACACACACGTACACCTGGGCACTGGCGCCCCTTAATCACCCATTCACTAAATCATTCATTTATTCACTCACTTTTTCATTCATTCAGCCAATCTTTATGGAGCACCTCCTCTGTGCCAAGCACTGTGCTAGTTCCCGGGGAGACAGGCATGAATCAGATGGGAAACTCAGCTCTCACGGGGTTCACAGTCTCCTGGGGGAAGACAGATGATAAACACAGAACTGAGTACACTATAGGGGTTATCAGACAGTGTATGCGCTAGGGAAAAAGGGAAAGACAGCAAGGTGAGAGGTGTGGTGGCAGGGGCTCTCTGAGAAGGTGTGCCCCGAACTGGGAGGATGCAGCCTCGTCCTGGCACCAGAGAAACTCACAGACGTGGAAGCAGGCAGACAGCGAGCTGTGCAGGGATCCCTTTTATTTTGATTTTAAGTAATTTTCTAATGAAACTTCAGGTGCAGAGAACGATGGACTGATCATAATCCAGATCATGGCGTATTCTCTTTGGTCTTACATGACCTGCTTTGCTTAAAAATTTCCACAGTTATTTTAATCACGTGATACACACCAAGTAACCCATTTATCAAAAGCCAGAACCCTAACAATGGCCCAAGTCCAGTCTTGAGGTTTCCCCATCCCATCCCCCACCCCGTGGTCCCCATCACCTTGGGTCCTGTCTTCATTACTCCCTGCTTTCCTTCTTGTATGGTTTTATCCTCAAAGTGTGTGTGTGTGTGTATATGTATATATATAGGGTTTTAAAAAAATCATTTATTTATTTATTTTTGGCTGTGTTGGGTCTTTGCTTCTGTGCGCAGGCTTTCTCTAGCAGTGGCAAACAGGGGCTACTCTTCGTTGCGGTGCACGGGCTTATTGCAGTGGCTTCTCTTGTCGCGGAGCCCAGGCTCTGGGCGCGCGGTCTCCAGTAGTTGTGGCGCAAGGACTCAGTAGTTGTGGCACATGGGCTTAGTTGCTCTGAGGCATGTGGGATCTTCCCGGACCAGGGCTCGAACCCGTGTCCCCTGCGTTGGCAGGCAGATTCTTAACCACTGCACCACCAAGGAAGTCCCTCAAAGTATATTTTTTTATGTTAGTTTCTTCTTACTAACTTTATTAAAAGGCTATAATATTAGCTTCCCCTGGCTGCTGGAAGCAATTCCCACAAACTGGATGGCTTAAAACAATAGAAATTTATTCTCTCACAGTTCTGGAGGCTAAAAGTTCAAAATCAAGGTGCTGGCAGAGCCATGTTCCCTCTGCAGGCTTTAGGGAAGGATCTGCTCCATGCTTCTCTCCTGGCTTCTGGTGGTTGCCAGCAATCCATGGCAATCCTTGGCTTGTAGGTGCATCACTCCAGCCTCTGCCTCTGTCTTCACATGCCTTCTCCTCTATGTGTCATCACCTCTTCTTTTTTCCCCCAACATTATTGAGGAATAATTGCCAAATATGATTTAAAGTGTACAGTGTGATACTTTGATATAATACACATTGCAGAATGACTACCCAGATCAATATAATTAACCTGTTCGTCACTTCACATAGTGTGCACGCACACCTGTGTGCACGTGGTGAGAATGTTTAAGATCCACTCTCAGCAACTTTCAAGTATACAATAATGAATTATTAACTATAGTCACCACGCTGTACCTTAGATCCTCAGAACTTATTCTTGTAACTTATTCTTGTACCCTTTGACCTACATCTCCTCATTTCCCCCCTCCCCCAGCCCCTGGCAACCACCATTCTGTTTTCTGTTTCTATGAAATCAGCTTTCTCTCTTTCTTTCTATCTCTCTTTCCCTCTTTCTCTCTTTCTTCTCCACATATAAGTGATAACCATACAGTATTTGTCTTTCTCTGTCTGGCTTATTTCACGTAACATCTGGTGGAATAATATTACAGTGTGTATGTATGTGTGTATATATATATGTGTGTATGTATATGTATATATGCATATATATGTGTGTATGTATATGTATATATGCATATATATGTGTGTATGTATATGTATATATGCATATATATATGTGTGTATGTATATGTATATATGCATATATATGTGTGTATATATATGTATATATGCATATATATGTGTGTATGTATATGTATATATGCATATATATGTGTGTATGTATATGTATATATGCATATATATGTGTGTATGTATATGTATATATGCATATATATGTGTGTATGTATATGTATGCCACATTTTCTTTATTCATTCATCCACTGACGGACATTTAGGTTGTTTCCATATCTTGGCTATCATGAATAATACTGCAGTAAACATGGGAGTTCAGATATCTCTTCAAGATACTGGTTTCATTTCCTTTGGATATATACCCAGGAGTGAGATTGCTGGATCATATGGTAGTTCTATTTTTAGTTTTTTGAGGAGCCTCCGTAATGTTTTCCACAGTGGCTGCACCAATTTACATCCCCACAAACAGCGCAAGAGGGTTCCCTGTTCTCCGCACCCTCCCCAACATTTGTTATCTCTTGTCTTTTTGATGATATCCATCCTAACAGGTGTGAGGTGATATGTCATTGAGGTTTTGATTTGCTTTTCCCTGATGATTAGTGATGTTGAGCACCTTTTCACGTACCTATTGACCATTTGAATGTCTTCTTTGGAAAAATGTCTATTCGGGTCCTTTGCCCATTTTAAAAATCGTATTATTTACTTTTTTTTTTTTTTTTTTTTTTTGCTATTGAGTTGTGTGAATTCTTTGTATATTTTGGATATCAATGCCTTGTCAGATATATGGTTTGCAAATATTTTCTCCCATTCTGTAGGTTGCCTTTCATTTTGTTGATTGTTTCCTTTGCTGTGCAGAAGCTCTTTAGTTTGATGTAATCCCACTTGTTTATTTTAGTTTTTATTGCCTGTGCTTTTGGGTGTCATCCAGGAAATCATTGCCAAGACCAATGTCAAAGAGCTTTTTCCGTATATTTTCTTCTAGGAGTTTTATGGTTTCAAGTCTTACATTTAAGTCTTTGATCCATTTTGAGTTAATTTTTGTGAGTGGTGGAAGACTGGGGTCCAGTTTCATTGTTTGGCATGTGGATATCCAGTTTTCCCAGCACCATTTATTGAAGAGACTGTCCTTTCTCAAACATTGTATGTTCTTGTCACCTTGTCAAAAACCAGTTGACTGTATGTCAACTGTATGACATACAGTATGTGTGGATTTATGTCTAGGCTCTCTATTCATTTTTACTGGTCTCTGCACCTAGTTTTATGCCAGTATGTTTTATTATAGCTTTGTGACATAGCTTGAAATCAGGAAGTGTGATGCCTTCAGCTTTGTTCTTCTTTCTTAAGATTCCTTTGACTATTTGGGATCTTTTGTGGTTCCATACAAATTTTACGGTAGTTTTGTAAATTTCTGTGAAAAATGCCATGGGAATTTTGATAGGGATTGCATTGAATCTATAGATCACATTAGATAGTTTGCACATTTTCACAGTATTAATTCTTCCAGTCCGAGAACACGAGAGAGCTTTCCATTTATTGGTGTCTTCTTCAGTTTCTTTCATCAGGGTTTTGTTTGTTTGTTTGTTTTGTGTTATCGTTTTTAGTGTACAGGTCTTTCACCTCCTTGGTTAAATTTATTCCTAAGTATTTTATCGTTTTTTGATGCTATTGTAAATGGGATTGCTTTCTTAATTTCTCTTTCAGATAGTTCATTGTTAGTATATAGAAACACAAATGATTTTTGTATGTTGATTTTGTGTCCTGCAACTTTACTGAATTCATTTATTAGTTCTAATAGCTTTTGGATGGAGTCTTTAGGGTTTTCTATACATAAGATCATATCATCTGCGAACAGATAATTTTACTTCTTCCTTTCCAATATGGATGCCTTTTATTTCTTTTGTTTGCCTGATTGTTACGACTAGGACCTCCTCTTCTTCTTATAAGGACACCATTCATTGGATTTAGGGCCCATTGTAACCCATAGGACCTCATCTAAACTTAACTAATCATGTCTGCAAAGACCCTATTTCCAAGTAAGGTCACATTTCCAGGTACCAGGGATTAGGACTTCAGTGTTTCTCTTCAGGGTCACAATTCAACCCATAACAAAGAGAATCCAGATAACCTAAAAAAGAGTATCAAGCTGTCTGACTGTTTTGGGGCTTAATTTCTTTAATAGTCTATGTATAGCTAAGATTGGCCCATATTGAAGTTCACTTGTTTTAACTGTTGTGTCATATATCCACTAGGTCTGTGTACCATGGCTGACCCATCTGCTGTCCTGTGGGTGGCCTTTTGGGTAGTGTCCAGGTGTCTGCTAATTTACAGTGCTGTTTGGGCATTCTCATAAGTGGCTCTTGGTGTGCGTGCAAGAGTTTCTCTGGGATGTTTACCCAGAAATGGAATCACTGGGACTCAGAATACGTGAATGTTTCACTTTAGGAGATGATAACAAGGTACTTTATGTAGCAGTTGCACTAATTACGCTCCCACCAGCAGCATGTATGATCCACATCCTCTCCGACACTTGGTATTATTAGATTTAAAAATGTTTTCCAGTTGAGTGTGAAATTGTTGCCATCTGAGATCTTGATTTGCATTTCTTTTTCTTTTTCTTTTTTTTTTTGCGGTACACGGGCCTCTCACTGTTGTGGCCTCTCCCTTTGCGGAGCACAGGCTCCGGACGCGCAGGCTCAGCGGCCATGGCTCATGGGCCCAGCCGCTCCACGGCACGTGGGATCTTCCCGAACCGGGGCACGAACCCGTGTCCCCTGCATCGGGAGGTGGACTCTCAACCACTGCGCCACAGGGAAGCCCGATTTGCATTTCTTGATCACTAATGATGCTGAACATCTTTGTCAACACAGGTCTAAAATATATTCACCTATATTTCCTACTAAGGGTTCTGAAGCTTTGGTTTTGACATTTAAGTCCATAATCTGTCACCTTTCCATCATTAAGTTCCAAAGGATATTTACCTCTAATTCCTACTAAAAATTTTAAAGTGGTTTTTATTTATTTGTTTGTTTTTGGCATTTAAGCCCTTAATCTGGAGTTGATTTTTGTGTAAGGAGGGATGGGTCGTATAATCTTAGGAGCTTTTGTAAGGTGACAAGTGTATTTTGGGGACAGTGGGGCAGGATGTTTGACTGGGACTCTTGAGTGTACTGGGAATTGTTCACTGGATGTTGAGTTCAAATTCTGCTCCTCCCATGGACTGCCTTTGCGATCTTATACTTCATCTCCATGATCCTCGGTTTTCTCATCTGTAAAATGAGAATTATAGCAGATACTGCCCTTGGTTGCCATAAGGATTGCATAAGACAAATTACACAGGAAGCTTCCCACATTGCCGGGTACACAGCATAAGAACACTAACTAGCATTTATTGAGTACTTACCATGTGCCAGGTGATGCCAAGCACTTTACATGTGTTATTTACTCACTTAACCCCTGACAACTCCATGAAGTTGATGGTATTTTCCACACTTTACAGATGAGGAAACTGAGTCTCAGCTAGGATGAGTGAGTCCCCCAAGAGCACAATGCTAGCATATGTCAGAGGACTTGAACCCTGGCAGTCTGGCTACAGAGCCCTCATCTATCACCACCACACATCAAAGCCATTCCCTCCCTCCCTCCCTCACCCTCCAGAATCTAGTCTCTGGGCCCTGCTTCTACAGGAGGAAGGGTCTAGAGGTTGAAATGAGGAAGTAATAGGCAGTGGGGTTGACCCCTGATTCCCCGGTGGGCCCTACCTTTGACTCTGAGGCTGGAGAGAGGCTGGGGATGGAGGGGAGAGGTGGGGCCTCCTGGTGGGGAAGTCCATCTGTCTTCCCCAGCCCCAGAGGTAGTTGTCCATCACAGTGGAGATGAATCACAGGCCACAGTGTTCTCCCTGGTGTCATCCATTATTCACAGCTGCCATCCCGGGCCTGGGGTGACTTTGGGGTCAGGCAGGAATTATTCCCAAGGCCCAGCTCTTAGGCGCTTTTATCCACAGCTGAGCCTGACCACAAGCAACTTTCTTCTCTAGATCTGAGGGCAGAGGACTTTCCATCAAGAGGGGACGGAGACTCCAGCATGAGTTACAGGCCTGCGACCCACTGACAGACAAAGTACTTGGGGCTGTGTTTGAGCCCAGCTCTGCCACTTTCCTGTTACCTTCTTGGGACCTCAATTTCCTTTTCTGTAAAATGGGAATAACTGGCCCCACTTTGCTAAAAGATTTAGAAATAATCTACAACTAGATGCATGAGTGGCCCATAGCTGGGCTTGAGCATCAGAGTTGCTATTGTGACATTTGCTTTTTCAGTGATTGTCTCCCAGGCCCTGCTGGGGATGTGGAGATGGTGTGACCCTTTAAAGTTCACCAAGTAATTTTTTTTCAATTTTATTGGTGTATACTTGATTTACAATGTTGTGTTAATTTCTGCTCTATAGCAAAGTGATTCAACTATGTATATGTTCTTTTTTATATTCTTTTCCGTTATGGTTTATCACAGGATATTGAATATAGTTCCCTGTGCTATACAGTAGGACCTTGTTGTTTATCCATCCTATATATAATAGTTTGCATCTGGTAATCCCCAACTCCCAATCCTTCCCTCCCCCACCCCCTTCTGCCTTGGCAATCACAAGTCTGTTCTCTATGTCTGTGAGTCTGTTTCTGTTTTGTAGATAGGTTCATTTGTGTTGCATTTTATTTATTTATTTATTAATAAATTTATTTATTTATTTATTTATTTATTTTTGGGTGTGTTGTTGGGTCTTCGTTTCTGTGCGAGGGCTTTCTCTAGTTGTGGCGAGCGGGGGCCACTCTTCATCGCGGTGCACGGGCCTTCTCACTGTCGTGGCCTCTCTTGTTGTGAAGCACAGGCTCCAGACGCACAGGCTCAGTAGTTGTGGCTCACGGGCCTAGTTGCTCCGCAGCATGTGGGATCTTCCCAGACCAGGGCTCGAACCCGTGTCCCCTGCATTGGCAGGCAGATTCTCAACCACTGTGCCACCAGGGAAGCCCTGTGTTGCATTTTAGATTCCACATTTAAGTGATACCATATGGTATCTGTCTTTCTCTTTCTGACTTCCTTTGCTTAGTGTGATGATCTCTAGGTCCATCCATGTTGCTGTAAACGGCATTGTTTCTTTTTTCTGGCTGAGTAGTATTCCATTATATGTAGGTGTGCATGTGTGTATATATACCACATCTTCTTTATGCATTCGTCTGTCAATGGATATTTAGGTCAAAAGGCCATTGTGAATAGTGCTGCTGTGAACGTAGGGGTACATTTGTCTTTTTGAATTATACTTTTGTTTAGATATATACACAGGAGTGGGATTGCTGGATCACATGGCAACTGTATTTTTAGTTTTTCACCAAGTAATTCTCATTTGCATCCAGGATTGAAACCATTGTCTTCACCTTGGACTTCTTAAGAGTGGCCCCTCAACAGATAAAATGCAATGAAGAAATAAAAGATTAGAGAGGGGGGTACCTATAATTCTGTAGCTCTCAACGTGTGGTCCCCAGCATCACCTGGGAGCTTGTTAGAAATGCACATCCTGGGACGTTCCTGATAGTCCAGTGGGTAAGACTCTGTACTCCCAGTGCAGGAGACCCGGGTTAGACCCCCGGTCAGGGAACTAGAGCCCATATGCATGCCGCAACTGAAGAGTTTGAATGCCGCAACTAAGAGTCCGCATGCTGCAACTGAGAAGCCCACATACTGCACCTAAAAGATTGTGCTTGCCCCAACGAAGATCCTGCGTGCCACAACTAAGACCTGGCACAGCTGAAATAAAATAAATAAATAAATGTTAATTTTTAAAAAATGCACATCCTTGGGCCCCACCCAAGCCTGCTGGATCAGGAGCTCTGGGGATGGAGCCTAGTGAGTTGTGTTTTAACAGGTCCTCTGGGAGAGTCTGGTGCATACACAAGTGTGAGACCCACTGCTCCCTCTCCTTTGCTCACTTTGATGACACAGGTTGCCATGTTGTGAGCTGCCACGTTGGAGAGGCCCACGTGGAAAGGTGCTGAATGCTGCCAACGTGCACTGAGGGAGCTTGGAAGCTGGATCCTTGCCCAGTCATGCCTGCAGGTGAGACCATAGCCCTACCGACACTTAGATTGCAGGGAGAAACTCTTAAGGGTTCTCACTGGAGGAAGTCACACCCAGATTCCTGCCCAACAAAAACTATGGGATAATAAATGTTTGTTGTGTTAAGTGCTACGTTCTGTGGAAATTCATCATGCAGCAGATAGATAACTAATATGGTGGATATTGGCAGGCGGGGGAGAGATGGGCCGTGGGAGGGAATAGAAGGATATGCTGGAGTAATCTAAAGTCTACTTTAATGTATACGGAGATTCATTTTGCTGTACACCTGCAACTAACACAACATCGTAAATCAACTCTACCCCAGTAAAAATTTTAAAATAAAAAAATAAAATAGGAGAACCACCACCACAACAAAATAAAGTCTACAATAAAAGGGGTTTAAGAAACATAAACTGAAAAAAAAAAAAAAGAAACATAAACTGATTTCAATGTGCAGACCTTGTTTGGATCCTGACTGAACATATTAACTGTTTTGTTTTAAGTTGATATTTAGGGGATGTGACCACCAAGGGGATCCTGGATGATATTAAGCTGTTATTGTTCACTTTTATTTGGTGTGATAGTGGTTCTGTGGTTATGTTTTGAAAAAGAGGCTTTGTCTTTTGGAGAAACATATTGAACTAGTTACAGATGAAGTGATCCTCTGTTGGGGAATTGCTTTAAAATAGTCAGGGTGGGGAGGGGGTAAATATGAAAGAAAATGATGAGTGGATGGTTGGGGAGGGGAGGGGACAGTGCTTGGAGGCTCCCTTTACTATTCTCTGTGTTTTTGTATATGTTTGAAATTTTCCGTGGTAAAAAGTTTGAAAAATGGGAATTCCCTGGCTGTCCAGTGGTTAGGACGCTGTGCTTCCACTGCAGGGGGTGTGGGTTCGATCCCTGTTTGGGGAACTAAGATCTTGCATGTCCTGCGGTGTGGCTGAAAAAAAAGTTTGAAAAATGGAGTGAGCCCAATATGCCCATTGTATAGAGGGACAAAGCAAACCCCAGGCAGGAGGATTGGAGGGACTCGGGGGGCACCTTAGGTTGTTGACACTGGGGGGCTGTCCCTGGGCCCAGCCCTGTGTTTTGTTCATCCTGGGGAGGGGGCTTGTGCAGGAGACTCTGGGACCTGCTTCCCTGCCTGAGCCTGGGGTGTGGAGAGGAATCTCCCCCATCATCCGAGACTCAGCTTTCCGGCAGTTCGTGGCTGACACACTTATCCATCTGAGGGCACCTTGTGGCTGACTATTATGTGCATAACTGCGAGAGGCATCTTTTATTTTATTTACTTATTTATGTATTTATTTTTGGCTGTGCTGGGTCTTTGTTGCTGCGCGCAGGCTTTCTCTAGTTGCGGTGAGCGGGGACTACTCTTCGTTGCAGTGCACGGGCTTCTCATTGCGGTGGCTTCTCTTGTGGAGCACGGGCTCTAGGCGCATGGGCTTCAGTAGTTGTGGCACAAAGGCTCAGTAGTTGTGGCTCGTGGGCTCTAGAGCACAGGCTCAGTAGTTGTGGCACACGGGCTTGGTTACTCTGCGACATGTGGGATCTTCCTGGACCAGGGATCGAACCCCGTGTCCCCTGCATTGGCAGGCGGATTCTTAACCACTGCGCCACCAGGGAAGTCCAAGAGGCACTTTTAATTGTATGAGGGCAACTGTTATTTTGTCTTAATATATTAAGTCATCACAAAAGGAGTGTTTGATCGTATTTTATTTTAGATCTCTCGTTCTCTCTCTCTCTTTTTTTTTTTTTGCGGTACGCAGGACTCTCACTGTTGTGGCCTCTCCCTTTGCGGAGCACAGTCTCCGGATGCGCAGGCTCAGTGGCCATGGCTCACGGGCCCAGCCACTCCGCGGCATGTGGGATCTTCCCGGACCGGGGCACGAACCCGTGTCCCCTGCATCGTCAGGCGGACTCTCAACCACTGCGCCACCAGGGAAGCCCACTCTCTCTTTTTTTAAGAAGATACTTGCTCATGGTAAACTCAAAGGGAATACAGTGCAAAGCCAGTCACTCTTCCTCCCGTCTTCCAGTCACTTCCCAAAGACAACTATTTTAATTGATCTATTCAACAGATACTTATTGAGCACATACTATGTGCCAGGCACTGTGCCAGGCTATGGTATCAGAAAGTATGATGTCAGCCACCAATGAGAGCTGCACATGAAATTTAAAATTTTCCAAGAGCCACATTTAAAAAGTAAAAAGAAACAGGTGAAATTAATTTTCTTGAAATAATATTTCTTTAACCCAGTATATCCAAACCTAGTATATGGAATCAATACAAAAATTATTAATGAAATTTTAATGATCTTTTCATGGTGTATTAGTTAGCTCAGGCTGCAATAACAAAATACCACAGGTGGGGAGGCTTAAATAACAGAAATTTATTTTCTCACAGTTCTGGAGGCTGGTAGTCCAAGATCAAGGTGCTGGCAGGGTTGGTTTCTTCTGAGGAAGGCCTCTCTCCTTGGCTTGCAGACAGCTGCCTTCTTGCTGTGTCCTCACATGGTCTTTTCTCTGTGTGTGTGGTCCCTGGTTTCTCTCAGTGTCCTAATCTCCTCTTCTTGTAAAGACACCAGTCAGGTTGGATTAGGGCCCACCCTAATAGTCTCATTTTACCTTAATTACCTCTTTAAATACCCTGTCTCCAAACGCAGTCGTATTCTGAGGAAATGGGGGTTAGGTCTTCAACGTATAAATTTGTAAGGGGGGACACAATTCAGTCCATGACACACTGAGTCTTCAAAACCCAATGTGGATTTGATTCACATATCACATCTCAGTTCCGACCAGCCCAGTGTCAAGGGCTCAAGCAACACGTGGCTGGTGATTGACCCGTTGGACAGCAAAGTTCTGGGTGTGGGAGTCACAACAGCAAACACAACAGGCGGACATCCCTGCCCTCATGGGGCTTCCATTCTACTGGAGGGGATGGACAATAAATACAGAAGTATCATGCATCATATACCATACACGTTTGGAGAAAACCAGAGGAAAAGGGGAGGAGGTGGGGGTCCAGTTGTGCCTGCTCCATCTTCTCTGTGTGTCCTTCCAGAGCTATCCTGTTTGAACGCAGGAGATGGATGGGTGGATGGATGGATGAATGGATGACTATATGGATGGATAAAGATATATCCCTATTTGAAAAGCACAGATGGTAATATTCTATACATGGTGTTCTATTCTTTGCTTTTCTCACTTGAAAATATATCTTGAAATTCACTCCTTATCATCACACATAGACGTGCCTTATTCTTTTTGATTTACTGATTTTAAAGGATAATTTGAAACATACGAAGACACAGTTCTGCTGAGCCAGAATGACAAGCTGGTGTTTGTTGAGCGCTGACTGTCCTTAGCGCCAGTCACCTCATCTGACCCTCCCCACAACCTCGTAAGGTGGGTGCTGTTTCCAGAAAAGAATTTCAGTTCATGGGCAGCTTTTATAAACAGGTGGATAATAACAACTACTGACTTCAGAGAAATTTTAAGTCCCAGATTGCGGTACTGACAAATGATAGGGTCTGAGAGATCTTCCTGTTGAAGTTAACAGAGTAATAAAATTCTACTGTGTGGTGTTATTGTTACATTAATATGCGTTATCATTATAATATATAGGAATATCTTAACATAATATATTAACCGATTATATTAATATATAATGAAAATAGCTATGTAATTTATTGAAAATATTTAATATATTATATCTATAACAAAATCTATACAGTAATATTTAGAGGAAAAGAAATAATTGAGAGAAAATACTGGGAAAACAACAAAGCCAGGAAGAGCTGAGAGGTTGCTCACGCACAAACTGAGCCTGGAGCCCGCAGGCTCAGGGCTGGCCCTGGGGCTGTGCTTGGGGATGAGGTTGTGGATGGGGCCCTGGGGTCCAGGGGTGCAGGCAGGACTCTGCCCCCTTGGATCTCACTCCAGTCAAGGAGAAGCTTCCGGAAGGGAAAGTGGTACCAGGAAGTAATATGGAACTGCCTGCCAGCCTCCCCATGTGAGGTGAGAGGTGGGCAAAGGCCACAGCCCACCCTCTGAGCCCCAGAACCCTCTGCACCCGGCAAGGTGCTCCCTCCTGTTTATGGGGGTCCTGCACCAGCAGCTCTGTCAGGGCATCCTCAGGGCCTCTGCAAAGACTGGGATTCCAGGCAGTGTGCCTGCCTGACAGAGAACCCCTGTAACTCTGGAACGGGCTGATGCGGTGTGCAGCCGTAGGACCTGCCTCAGAACAGAGCCAGCAATCCCCTCAGACAGGGAGCTGATGCTGTTTTGATAGTCCTGAGCCTGATGGGCGCTGTGCTGGAACCAGACTGCCCCACGTGGAACAGGCTCTGCAAGGAACACGTTCTGGGCTCTGAGTCACAGAGCCTGTGGGTTCAAGCCCGGCTCTGACTCATCTCAGCTCCAAGACCCCAGTCTCCGAGCCTCAGTTTCTCTATCTGTAGCATGGACATGGTACACAGGCAGCTGAGCGCTTGGTGAGAACTGGCTGAGAGCGAGGGTTGTGCAAGAAAATGAGAATCATTTCTGAGCAGAGCTGGTGCCTCCTGGGGCTCCCTGGTTCCCAATGCATGGAGGAAAATCCTCCCACACTGCCCTCGGCCCCTGCCAAACCCGGCTCCTGCCAAACCTTGCCCCTGCCAAACCCTGTCCCTGCTGCTTTGGCCCCAGAGGGAGGGAGTTGGAGCTGGTGAGCGTGATTCTGGCAGGTCCTGACCTGTCCTGGGGGGAGACCACAGGGGAGTGAGGCAGGAAGGTAGCTCTGGGTCCTGAGCATCTCCATCAGCCCTTGTATCCTCCACCCCTTCCTCCCTCCCTGCACTGCAGCCATGCTCAGCCACTGCAGTTCCCTGATGCCTCCTGTCTCCTCCTGTCTCAGGACCTTTGCACAAGCTGTTCCCACGACTGGGGTTCCCTTCCCCCTCTTTTCTCAGATTTCCACTCACTGTTCAAGTCTTGAGAAGCCCTCCCTGAGGTCCTGCTCTGTGGCCACTGCCCAGCCCGGGTCTCACTGTAGTGTGTGATCCCCAGCAGGCTGAGCCCCCTGAGGGTCAGGATCAGGTCTATGCCAACTTGGTAGCCCAGAGACAGTGGATTCTCAGCAAATGTTTATGGAGAGCAAATACACGAAGGAACACGCGTGTCTCTGCTGCGTCCAGACTTTGATGCACCAGGTGCAGTGCTGAGAGAGGCAGGTAAGAGAAGGTTCCCAGTCTCAGCACATTTCAGTCTAAGGGGAGGCAGACATTAAACGTAATTATACAGTCACCCAGAAGAATCCCCGAGGGCAAATACAGTGCGGTGAGAGTGTGTAGAGGAATGTGACCTTGACAGGGACCTGAGGTTTCCTGGAAGATGTGAGGTTTGAGGCCTGATCTGAAAGCTGAGCGAGGACAACTAACTGAGCAGAGAGTCAGAAAGATCTTTCCAGGCAGAGGGAACCACATGTGCAAAGGCCCAGTGGTCAAGAAACACCCAGAGGGGAGTAATGTGTGAGACGCTGCTGGCCGCGGAGGTCGAGGTCAGGGTGGAAAGGTCAGGTAGCGGGGAGGGTGGCTGAGCTTTATCCGCAAAGCAATGCAAGGACGTTAAAGGGCTTCATCCTCCCTGGGAAGATGGGTGGGACCCAAATTAAATTTTAAAGAGCTGGCTGTGTCTGCCTCGTGGAGAACAGATCAGAGGGCCCGGGAGAGCAGGGAGGAGGCCCCTGCAGCCCATGAAGAACTTGGACTGAGGCAGGGATGGTCAGGTGTGGAGGATTTTTAGCAAAGAGCCAGCCGACAGGCCCAGCCGTGGGGAGTCTGCAGAGAGAGCAAAGGGGGGATTCAGGGTGAGGCCTGGTGTCCTGCCCTAAGCAGGGCCGGGCCAGCTGGGAGCAGCCTGTTCTCAGGAGGAGGGTCTGACGAGCCTCCAGGGCCCTGGCTACCCACTGGCCACCAACAAGCCAAGAGCCCCCTGGCCAGAGCCATGGGCCTGGGGACACAAGGGGTGCTGCCCCTGCCTCTGTGGATGACACATTCCAGGAGGCAAGAGTCTTCTACCTCCTTTGAGCCCCGCCCTGCCCTGGAGTTGCTGAGTGACCATCTCTGGGCTGGAGCCTTGCCTGCCTTGCTGGCTGAGAGCCAGAGGCTCATTCCCTTCCTTGGGGATCAAGGGCTCCTAGAGGCCTCCTCCCAGGAAGCCCCCACCCAGGCTCAGCCCAGCCCCACCCCTGGGAATGTCCATTAGACCACTCAGGATGCACATGCCAAGTTCTGGGGACAAAGCATGAAAAAGGAGACAAGATCCCTGCCCGTAGGGGCTTGGCAGTCTAGACGGGGAGGCCAGGAGCACGAAAACACATTGATAAATACATCATGCAATATAACTTCAGAGACAGAGAAATGCTGTAATGAGTGATGTGATAGAGACTCGGGGAGGTTGGGGTGGGGGCTACGTGAGAGAGGGGGTCAGGGTGATGCCTCATCTGAGGATGCAAAGAAGACAGTCATGGAAATGCATTGTTTGGCGGGGGAGTGGGGAGAACAGTCAAGGCAAAGGCTTGAGGGGGGACCAAAGAGGCCAGGGCATCTGGGAGGAAAAGAAGTGGTGGGAGAAGGGGACCGAGGGGTGGACCAGGCCTGGACGGCATTTGTGAGCATGGCACTGGGGAGGCCTGGCGGGTTTCAGGCAGGGGTGATGGGCTCCATGCCCCTGACATACCAGAATCTCCCTTCTTGCTCAGCCTGGAAACCCCCTTACCCGTAGTTCCCTATTTTAGCTCTTTCTAGCCCCTCTGCTTCCTTCACCCCCATTACAGGTACTCCCTGGGCTGGAATTTCCCCAAGATGTGCAGCCAGGGAGGGGAACTAACACCCATCATTGTCAAGGCCACTCTGCATGGACCTCCTACCGTGAGCCATGCCTCATGCTGGGTGTGCTCTGACCTGGCCCCTCACGGGACCCTTCAGGTTTTACAGCCCATTTTACAGACCAGGAGACTGGATGCAGTGTGACTTGCCCCGGGCCATGTGGCCCCGAAGGCAGGAGCCAAGATTTGAGCCCAGCTCAGTCTCATCTGGAAGGTTTGTCAAATCCTATTCAAGCCCTGCGAGAGTTTCGTGATGGTGGGAGATCCAGATTCTTCCCCCCCTTTCCTGCCTGCCTCCCTTCATTCGGTAAATGTCGCCACCAGCTCCCCAATTGCTGGGCCAGACGCCCCAGAGCCATTCTGATCCCTTGGCTGCCCCCCTTTCCCAGGGGCCGGTCATTAAATGCCCCTTGACGGGCCTTGTTGCACCTTTAACACCCAGCATATCTGGCTAGTGGTTCTCTCTCCCTCCCTCCTGAGAAAAAAGGAGGAAATTAAATTGTGGCAGGCTATCATCGACGTAGAGAGAGCCGCACGGAGGTCTGCAGTCACCTTTCTCTAAAGTGGTACTTCGCATGATTGCAGTAAATGCAGTGGGTCTGGAGCCCAGGCCGGCTGGCTGGTCCCTGGTGTCCCTAAAGAACACTGCAGGACGGGCTGGCTGCTCCCACCCCAGAGGAGCTGTGGGGAGGTGGTGGTCCCCACAGCCCACCCCTTCTGCCAGAAGAGAAGTCACAGGGGGCTCAGAGTCACTACCCCACCCCTTCCTTGAAGAAGTGGCCTCTTTGGGGGCAACGTTCTAAAACCGATTATGGTGATGGATGACACAAGAAAAACCCACTGAACTTTACTCTTTAAGTGGGGGAATTGCATGGTATGTGAATTATATAGCTGAATATATCTATTTAAAACAAGAACAACAAAGCGAGGTATTCTGTGTCTTCCCCAAGGGGTCCAGATCGGCTCAGACAAATGAAATGTGAAAAAAAAATCATGGGAACACTCAAATATTACCTGATAGCAATAATCAGAGCTAACGTTTCTTTAGTGCTGGTGACATGCTGGTTAACTCCTGTGACTCTCACCACCATTCTGTCAGGCAGACATTATTACGCCCCCCTTGACAGATGGGGAAACTGAGGCACACAGTGGGACTGTGCCTGGCCAAGGTCACACGCAAAGAAGTGTCAGCAAGGTTTGAACTCCACAGTCTAGCTCTAATATCCTCACATCCGTCCCTGATTTAGACAAGAGTAAACAGGATAAGAGTTTAATCAATAAGTGTCCCCAGCCCAAGAGTGCTCCCCCCATGTTCAGCATCGGTAAACCACAGGCTGCTCTAGTTCTAGACACTGTGCTTTTACTGGAATCATGTGAAGTATATCTTTTTCTAATGATTTTTTAAAAATTTTTTTATTGGAATGTAGTTGCTTTACAGTGTTGTGTTAGTTTCTGCTGTACAGTAAATTGAATCAGTTATATGTATACATATCCCCTTTTTTGGATTTCCTTCCCAGATCATTGAGTAGAGTTCCCTGTGCTATACAGTAGGTTCTCATTAGTTATCTATTTTATACATAGTGTTGTATATATCTAATTACTTTTTAATTGAAGTATATTTGATTTACAATGTTGTGTTAGTTCCAGGTGTACAGCAAAGTAATTCAGTTATACATACATATATATCTGTTTTTTTCAGATTCTTTTCCCTTATAGGTTATTACAAAATGCTGAATGTAGTTCCCTGTGCTACACAGTAGGTCCTTGTTTATTTATGTTATATGTAGTAGTGTGTATGTGTTAATCCCAAACTTTTAATTTATCTCTCCCCCCGACCCCTTTCCCCTTTGGTAACCACAAGTTTGTTTTCTTTGTCTGTGGGTTTATTCCTGTTTTGTATATAAGTTCATTTGTATCAAATTTATTTAGATTCCACATATAAGCAATATCATATATTTGTCTTTCTCTGTCTGACTTACTTAACTTAGTATAATAATCTCTAGGTCCATCCATGTTGCTGCAAATGGCATATTTCATTCTTTTTCATGGCTGAGTAGTATTCCATCTTATAAATGTACCACATCTTCTTTATCCATTCATCTGTCAGTGGACGTTTAGGTTGCTTCCATGTCTTGGCTATTGTGAATAGTGCTGCAGTGAACATAGGGGTGCATGTATCTTTTCAAATTATGACTTTCGGCCAGGAGTGGCATTGCAGGATCATATGGTAGCTCTAGTTTTAGTTTTTTAAGGAGCCTCCATATCTTTTGAGAAAGGTGCACCTTCCTCTAAATCATCTGGTTGCAGCTCTGCCCCCACCCATTTCCCCGCTGGATTCTTCTATCACAAATCATATCATCTAAGCATTTCATTCGTAAGTTCTTCAGAATGTATCTCTGTGATGTGAACTTTCTTAAATAACTACATTTTCTTTTAATCACCACTTTCACATCACACCTACAAGAAGTTCATGGTTCTGTAATATCCTCTCAAATCCCATCTTCCCACCCGACCCCGTTTGTTTTCTAAATGTGTTTAATGGTTCAAATCAAGAGACAAAGTCTGTACATTGCATTTGGCTGGTATTTCTCTTAAACCCCTTGTAAGCTATAACGATTCTCTCTTTTACTTCCTTGCCTTTTAGTCGCTGCAGAGAGTGTGAGATCCTTGCTCCTAAGCATTGATTTGCTGCCTCTTAAACAGCCTTCAGCAGAAAGTGGAGGGCTGGGCTGGGGGGGTAGAGTGGGCAGGGAATGGTGGGGGCTTGGCCCAGCCTCCAGGCCTTGTGGAGAGCCTGGTATTTCCACCTTACTGGTTACCTAAAAAGAAATAAAATCAGGCCTAGGTAGAAAAGGGAGGCACATTGATGATGGCAGAAACTAAATATATTCATGTTCCCATTTGTCACAAATGCTGTCAATCCCACCTTCAAAACACGTCTGGAATCTGCCCTTTCTCTCTTACAGTGGATTGGAGGAGATGAGGGAGGAAGCGGGGAGGGGGGGGGCTGGGTGGGAGGCTTCCAGAGTCCAGGTGAGAGCTGATGGTGGCCTGGGCCAGGGTGGTGGCTTTAGGTGAAGAGGGAACAGATTCCAGGAGTGTTCTGGTGGTAGAACTGGTTGGGTGCAGTGGCTGTATGGACACGGAGGGCAGGAGATGTCCAGGGTGCTTTGGATGGCAGGCTCCTTTCTCTTTGGGGAAAGCAGCCTTCTTGCCTCAAGCTCATGTACGCAGACCCCTCCTCCAAGCTCCCAGCTGAAGCTGGGGAGATGACACACACCAAAATGAGGGTAACTCACTCCTCACCATGGACCACCAGCACCCCATGCTCAGCCTTCCAAAGAGAACGAGCCAACAGAGGAAAGAGAGAGGGTGGGACAAGGGCACGGATGCCAGAATCAGCCTCTTCCCAAGCGCCATGAGCTTGGAAAGCTCAATACCTCTCCGAGCCTTAGTTTCCCCATCTGAGCAATGGGAATGCCCATTCCCACCTGGCTGGGCATTGTGAGGAAGTAAATGGTGAGCTGCTCTGAAGTGGTGGTCTTGAGGAAGAGAGCCCACGTGGCCCCAAGAGAGTCAGCAGGATGTGAGGAGTGGCCGTAGAGAGGCTGAGCATTATGGGAGCGTGGTCTGCAGCTGACCAGGGTATGGGGCCGAGCACATCACAACTGGTCCTTGATCCCCACTGGGGTCAGCCTCTGAGCACCCTGGCACAGGTGGCCCAACAAGGAGGGACTGGGGGTACTCTCTGTGGTTCTAAACAATCCCCAGACTGGCCTGTACCAAGCCTTGGGCCATTTTCTTGATTTTCCTTTTCTACTTCGATGCTGATCATCCTGCATTAATGAAGAGACAGCTTAGAAGATGGCTAAGGGCATGGATTCAAATCCTCACTCAGCCATCTAACTGCTGCGTGATCTTAGGCAATTTCCTTCATCGTCTGGCACTCAGTTTGCTCGTCTGTAAAACGAGCATAATCGTACAAATCTCATAACAAGCTTATTGTGAGGATTAAATGATGTCAAGTAATTTTCCCAAGGGTGAGTTAATACTTGTAAAGTGCTTAGAACCGTACCCAGCACAAGTAAATGGGAGTCTCTTCCCCCTGCACCCTGCTTCTTTTCGACATGACCTCTGTAGTCTTTGACAGTTTTCTTGATTTATGGATGACATGTCCCAGATTCATCTCATGCATTTTCTACCTGGAATCAGCTGTTTCTCAGAGGAGCCCTGTTCCTTTTGGCAATAAATGGGAGTTAGGAATCACAATCTAGACATTAGGGATGTTCATTCCCACTGGGTTATCACTGCATCTAGGCTTAAAGCTGGAGGCAATGATAATTATCATTCACATTTAAGATTACAAGGTTTTCAGTTAACTTATTTGATTTCATGTATCTCTTTTTTTATTTTCACACAGAAAATCTTTGTTCCTAACAATATTAATCCAATTTCTTATCTCCTTTATCCTATATTATAAAGCAGACAGTTTCAACCTAATAATACCGATATAATCACTACCTGTAAGATAACTGAGCGCTGTTGAAGATTTCGTTGTGTTCCTGTTTCTTTGTGATTCTGTGGTCCTTAGGTTAAAGCCCATTAGGGATGTACAATCAAAATGCTGTTTTAAAGTCACTTCCAATAATCCTTCTTAGTGTGTTTGCCAAGTTGACATTTAGTCAGGTTTACTCATTTCTGTTGGGTATTTTTATTTTAAGGGATTGCTTTTTTTGTCTTGGCTTTACAGTTTTGTAAGTTTGCATTTACAAACTAAATACTCTAAAACCAGATACACTCAGTGAAATCCAGCTTCCACATCTTTCCCTTTGGTTAATTACCTCTCTCCCCATAGGTAACAACTTTTGTTAGCTTCTGCTTCATCTTTCCATTGTTTCTTTTTGAAAATATAAGCAAATGTATACACACCCCACACATATTCAGAAGATAGAATACTTTGCATACACAGTTCTGCTCCTTGGATTCTATTTTTGCTTTTTTCACTTAATCATACATCCTGGAGATCACTCCAGTGCAGGATTAAGACAGCATCTTTGGGGGGCTTCCCTGGTGGCGCAGTGGTTGAGAGTCCGCCTGCTGATGCAGGGGACACGGGTTCGTGCCCCGGGCCGGGAAGATCCCACATGCCGCGGAGTGGCTGGGCCCGTGAGCCGTGGCCACTGAGCCTGCGCGTCAGGAGCCTGTGCTCCGCAACGGGAGAGGCCACAACAGTGAGAGGCCCGCGTACCGCAAAAAAAAAAAAAAAGAGCATCTTTGTTCCTTTTCACAGCTGTGTAGCGCTGTCTTATGTGGATGTCCATTTTATTCAACCAGTTTCCTCTTGGTACATGTTTGTATTGTTTCCAGTCTTTGCTGATACTATTAGTGCTGCAGTGGCAACAACAAAACCTTGTGCATACATGGATTTGTATTTTGGGGACAGATTCGTAGATACTCTCGTGGGATTAAAAAAAAAAACAAATGTCTCTTAAGACTTTAATTTTTTGAAGCAGTTTCAGGTTCACAGCGAAACTGAGAGGACCTCGTGGGATTTTCAGTCATAACTGTGATACATGTTACCCAGGAGTTCATGGTGCTATGGGCGTGCATAACAGCTGTGCTCGTGTGTGGGTGGAGGTGCCACTTACTGAGACAGGAAGCACCGGCGGGCTCCTTTTAACCTTGTGCTGTGTGGTTTAACAAGTGAGCTAGGCTTTGTGCATGGTGGCGGGAGCAGGATTCCGGGTGTGGGAACTGAGGCTGAGGTATGGAGGAGCATGCAGACAGCAGCGGAGCCCCAGTTTCATCTGATTGGGAGACCCCAGACCGTTCTTGGAGAAGGGGGCAGGGTGGGTCTGGCACACCTGGCACTCCCAACTCCAGCTCCTTCTGAAGGGACTGTCTGTATCTCCCAGGCAGGAAGCAGGTCGGGGAGGGGACCAATGTCCACCACGGCTGACTGCAGTCCTCTCTGAACCCCGGCTGGGATAAGTGACCCCCCTGCAGACCAGGGGAAGGCAGACTGAACCTGGACCAGACTTGGGAGACACACTGACCTGGGTTCAAATCCCAGCTCTGCTCTGTGACCTTGGACAAGTTGCTTAACCTCTCTGAGCCTGTTTCCTCCTCTGTCCAATGGGGATGAGGCAGGACCTGCCTCACTATGCTGAGGACACTGTGGGAGTGTGCATGTGAAGTGCCTGGCTGGGGTCTGGCACATAGTAGGTGCTCTCCACTGAGGAACAGCCTCCCCTACTGCTCTGTGGCAGGGCTGGGGCTTGGCCTTTGGGAGCCCTTGTTCCTACCTTCTCTGAGCTGGAGCAGCTAGAGAAACCCACTCACTTGTAGATAGTGGAGGAACCCATGGGCACGGGAGTCAGATGGCTGAGGTTCAAATCCTGGCCTTAGCATTTTCTCTCTAGCTGACTTTTTCTCCTCTCTGATCCTCAGTTTCCCCATCTGTCAAATGGGGGGATGAGACCACCTGCCTCACAGCAGTGTTGGGAGAAAGAATCGATCTCAGACATTTAAATTGCTCAGTCCAGTGCTGGGCGTGTAGTAAGTGCTGACTAATGTCACAAGAACCATGATTGGTCTGGGCATCCCACAGGGGGGCATACTGTCTGTGGTCAGCTGGACAGGCCAGAGCCTGAGGGGCAGCAGGGTGGGGGGCAGGGGGTGTGCAGGCTTTGCAGCCCCTGAGCAGGCAGGCACATGAGCCCTGGTAAAGGAACATATTTTTAAGAAAGGAAACTCAGGACTCTCATACAAATGTAAAATCTTTGAACATATGTCGAAGATTTTATTTGACTCATGAATTTATGAGGGAACTAGTAAGATGTTACAGCCAATTCAAAGGAGGATTAAAAAGTGCACGCACACACAAACGCAGGCAATTAGGAGTGCTGAAATGAACTTACAAATAGGTGCAAAACTGGTCAGTGTGCCAGGGCAAAAATCAATTGTGTCTCTACCGGATGCAAGTAATTTGCATTTCTATGGAGAATAATTTGCATTACAGTCGCTTTTCTACGTCGTGTGAAATACCTTGAAGATGATGAAAGGCCAAGATAACCCAGAAGGGTGCACTAGGCAAGACACCAGTCATCTTTTTTGCCCATTTCAAAGCCTTTCAAAATTTTACACACACACCCACACACACACAGTCACAATCACTAACAAATGCAGTCATTCACACACATCCACATCACCTACAAGCCTCACACTGTGTGTGTGTCTTGTGTATCTCGCTGACTCTCGCTCTTTTGCACTGATGGTGGTTCACGCTCCCACCTCCATGCCTTTGCTCAAGGTGCTCCCCCTGCTAAGCACACGTCCCCATCAGTCCTCTGCCCACCCACATCTTGCCCATCTCTCAAAGCTCCCAAGGAATGCCTCTCTGAGCAGGAATCCCTCTTTCCCCTCCACCCTGGTCTTTATTTCCCTCTGTCTTCGATGTACTTCCACTCAGGCATCTGTGTAGGGTAGAAGGAGCGTGGATTCCAGAATCGTTCGGTCTGGGTCTGAATCCCAGCTGTGGCACTTCCCCGCCACGTGACTGTGGGCAAGTCACAGCATCTCTCTGAACCTCTGTCTCCCCACCTATGAAGTGGGATGATAACAGAACCAACCTCATGGGTTGTTTTTGTTTGTTTGATGTGGACCGTTTTTAAAGTCTTTATCGAATTTGTTACAGTATTGCTTCTGTTTTATGTTTTGGTTTTTTGGCAGCGAGACATGTGGGATCTTAGCTCCCCGACCAGGGGTCGAACCGGCACCCCCTGCATTAGAAGGCAACGTCTTAACCACTGGACCACCAGGGAAGTTCCCCCTCCTGGGTTGTCTTTGTTTTGTTTTGTTTTGACAATTGAATTAGCAGAGGCAGGGAATGCGCTTGGCGGAGGATCGGAACACACAGTAAACACTCAATAGAGGTCAGCTGTCATTGCTGCTGTGAAAATCAGGCTCCTAATTCCCTTTGACTGGGTGGCCTGCAAAAGGCCTCTGTCAGCAGGTCAGTTGTAGGGGTGTCCCCTCCTAACAGCTGGAGTGGAGGGTCTTCCCTACCCGCCCCCACCCAGCTGCTGTCCATTTCCAGAATTGGGGTTAAGCAGAGAGGCTGCTGGGAACCCCAGCCCCGGGGTGGGTGCTGGGGCTGATGGCTGCAGCTGGGCTGAAGTCCCCTGGGCTGCAGTGATGGATGGGGGGGCCGGTCGGAAGTGGCTGCTCTGGACAACAGCTGGCCAGACGCTGATGGATGTCCCGGGGGAGCAGGGATGCAGGGAGGATTGCAGAGACTGAGGGGCCGAGAGAGGCTAAAGCCCAGACCCTGGAAAAGCCTGCCTGGGGCTCAGCTGGAAGAGCAGACTGGTGGCCAGTGTTAGGCACAGAGGGCCCAGTGGTGGGTGGAAGGGGTGGAGGGTGGGCACTGGAGACTTTGGGCACTGTGTGTCCTGGACACTCCCTCCTAGAATCCCATCATGAAGCCTAAACACCTAAAGGTCCCATGAGCTTTGACATAAGGCTTTTGGGTTCCAGGCTATAAACCAATAGCAATGTGATCCCAGTCAATCCTTATAACCACCTGGGCAATGGCTTAATATTTTCCCAAGTTTGCCTGTGGAGAAACAGGCTTAGATGGGGTCAAAGGAGCCATGATCTGTGTCAGAGCAAAGCCTTTTCTACCTCCCATGAAGCCAAGGGGTCCTCCAAGTAGCACTCAAGGACCCTTCCTGTGATCACCAGTTCTAACTTGCTTGTCCAAATTCTTTCGTTCATTCATTCATTTATTTATTCACCCATCCACCAAACCCCAACTGACTTCTTCCTCCATGCCGAGCCGTGGTTGGGTCAGGGATACCCGAGTACTCAGACACAGCCCCTGACCTCACAGCGCTCAGTACCCAAGGTCAGACAGACCAAAGGCACACTATCCCAACTCAAGACCTTGGGGGTATGGGGTGGTCAGGGATGGCTTCCTGGAGGAGGTGGATCCCGAGCAGATGCCTGACGGACAAGTCAAAGGAGGGACCCACTCTTCTCTGGGCAGGGCAGGGCAGGGAGTGGGAAGGAAAGAAGGCTTTTCAGCAGTGGGGACATTTGAGCTCTATCCTGAATGACAAATAGTGGACAGAGATACAGGCAGTGTCTTCCAGCAGCAGGAATAGCACATGCAAAGGCCCAGATTCGGGAATCACCATAGGATGAGGGGGTGCAGAGGGTGCCAGTGGATTCATATGCAGGAGCCCAGGATGGAAAAAGAAATGGTAAATGACTGGATCAGAGACAAGGCAAGGCCCCGGTCTAACAGGATTTTTGGTTTTTGGGGTTTTTTTGTGATACATTTGACATGTAATATTGTATTAGTTCCAGGCATACAACATAATGATTTGATATATGTATATATTGTAAGATGACACCACAATAAGTTTAGTTAACATTCATTGCCTCGCATAGTTACATTTTTTTATCTTGTGATGAGAACTTTTAAGATCTCCTCTCTTAGCAGCTTTCAACTATACAATACATTATTGTTAACTATAATCACCATGCTGTATGTTATATTCCCAGAACTTATTTATCTTATAACTGGAAATTTGTACCTTTTGACCCCCTTCACCCATTTCATGCCTCCCCAGTCCTACCTGCCCCCCTGGCCTCTGGCAATCACCAATCTGTTTTCTGTATCATTCAGCTTTTTTAGATTGCACCTATAAAGTGAGATCATACAGTAGTTTTCTTTCTTTGAGTTATTTCACTCAGCATAATGCCCTCAAGTTCCATCCATGTTGTAACAAATGGCAAGATTTCATTCTTTTTTATAGCTGAGTACTATTCCGTTGTATATGTATACCACATTTTCTTTATCCATTCATCCATCGATGGACACTTCAGTGGTTTCCATGTCTTGGCTACTGTAAGTAACGCTGCAATGAACATGCAGATATCTTTTCGAGATAGTGGTTTAATTTTCTTAGGATATATACCCAGGACTGGAATTGCTGGACCATATGGTATTTAGATTTTTAATTTTTTGAGGAGACTCCATACTGTTTTCCACAGTGGCTGAGCCAAGTTGCATTCCCACCAGCTATGCACTAGAGTTCGCTTTCCTCCACATCCTTGCCAGCCCTTGTTATCTCTTGTCTTTTTTTTTTTTCTCTTGTCTTTTTTATAATAGCCATTCTGACAGATATGAGGGAAAAGGTTTTGAATGTTGTGAAGGGTGTGACTTTATCGGTAGAGGACCGCTGAGTATTGCATGCAGGAGAGTTACTCATGAAATCTGTGTTTTAGAAAGAGAACCCTGGGTGGAGTTAGGAGGGTGGATTAAAGTGGAGACTGGAGGCCACTTGAAGGTCTAGGCAGTGATTCAGGAGAGAGGATGAAGGCCCAGCCTGGGCAGAGGTGGGTGGGTGGACACAACAGCATTGAGGATGCAGAGTGGACAAGGCTGGAGGCAATAATTTCCTGGGCAAATGTTACCACAGAGACGCATAGATGTCCTCCTCACCTGTTTATATGCATTTTATAAATGACAGAGCATTGGGTTAAGTTTTGAGGGGTTCAGTGGCACACTTGAGTTTCCATTAGCAGGTGGTAGAGCCGGGATGGGAACCCAGGAATGCCGGTCTAGAAACCTAGTTCTCAGTCTTCTTCTGGGTGCTTTCAGCCAAGTTGCCCTTCCATACATGGCCTGCAGGGGGTGGCAGAGAGCAGGGGACGCGCCACGGAGGCCGAGAGGACCCCGTCAGAGACGGCTGGGCCAGCTGCGTCCGGGTTGGAAGCAGGGGACTGGGCAGTTCCCTGCGTCCGGGTTGGAAGCAGGGGACTGGGCAGTTCCCAGGGAGTCAGCTCTTACCCCCAGTTTACAAAGGAGGACCCCCAGGCCTACAGATCAGGAAGGGCTCTCCCAAGGGGTAGATCATCCTCTCACGATACCCCCCAGTCCAGTGGGTGGGGGGGGACCTGAGCTGCATTTCCCAGGGCACCAGGGGAACCTTAGAGGTCAAGAGTGGGGTCCAGGACTCCCAGACTTTCCTTCAGGAGTAGCCCCCCGGGTTTCACCACTGCCCAGCCCAGCCCCGCTGGAGGCAGGGGGATGATGAAGATGAGCCTCAGGCTGTGGTCCAGGGAGTAAGCCAAGACTCCCATAGAGACATGTTCAGGCTTCTCCCAGTGGGTGGGCGCCCACCAGGCCCCGTATAAAGGGCGCTGGGGGGGGGCGACGCCAGGTGGCGCCCTTCTGGTTGGGGCGTCCTGCGGTTCATCTCCAGACCTTTTCCATTTTCTAACTCCAGGTTTCCGGAGCAGCAGCAGCTGAAGGTCCGCGCCGTGGGATGTCTCCCTGCGGGTGGGGGGGACCCCGTGGGTTGAGAGCGGAGGATCCAGGCTGGTATAATTTCCCCGCCTCCGTGGCCTGGGTGTCTTCCTGCTGCTAGCAGTTATCTTTAGCAAGCCAGCTCAGGGGTGGCTGGGGAGGGAGGTGAGAAGTGGGTTCAAACCCAGCAGCTGCCACTCACAGCATGTGACCTGGGGCTCCATTCGCCTCTCTGAGCCTCTTCTGTAAATTGGGGAGGCTGAGCCCCATTTTGCCAGAAAGCACCCTTTTATGTGAAATAAAAATACCCCACATCGGCCTGGCACACAGAGGGGGCTCTGTCTCTCTCTGGCAAATCCCATATGGCCAGCTGGAGCCTGCAGTGGTGAAGCCAGGATTAGGGC
The DNA here is from genome assembly GCF_963924675.1 of Phocoena phocoena. NCBI lineage: Eukaryota > Metazoa > Chordata > Mammalia > Artiodactyla > Phocoenidae > Phocoena > Phocoena phocoena. Next base: position 28,686,661 of record NC_089233.1, read on the forward strand.
TTTGCTGATAGAAAGTTAAAATATATATATATCATATATATATATATATATATATATATATGATAGGTTTTTAATTTGGAGGAGAGATGAATTTCCCACACAAAAGAATTCCAAATTATTTACCTCGATCAGCCAGGTGATCAAGGTCACCACCAACCATGATAGGTCATCTTCAGGGCACGTACCCTTGATATGATGGTGATGAAAATGGCCTTTCACCTCTGGGGTCTTCCTCCCAAAATACACAACCCGCACGGCATGCGGGATCTGAGTTCCCTGACCAGGGATCCAACCTGCAGTAGAAGTGCAGTCTTAACCGCTGGACGGCCAGGGAAGTCCCACAACCCCATTCTTTTTTTTTTTTTTTAATTAATTAATGTATTTATTTATGGCTGTGTTGGTTCTTCGTTGCTGCACACGGGCTTTCTCTGGTTGTGGCGAGCGGGGGCTACTCTTCATTGTGGTGTGTGGGCTTCTCATTGCGGTGGTTTCTCTTGTTGCGGATCACGGGCTGTAGGCGTGCGGGCTTCAATAGTTGTGGCACGTGGGCTCAGTAGTTGTGGCTCGCAGGCTCTAGAGCGCAGGCTCAGTAGTTGTGGCGCACGGGCTTAGTTGCTCCGCGGCATGTGGGATCTTCCCGGACCAGGGCTCGAACCCATGTCCCCTGCATTGGCAGGTGGATTCTTAACCACTGTGCCACCAGGGAAGCCCCCACAACCCCATTCTAATCATGAGAAAACCATCAGACAAATCCCAGTTGAGGGACTTGATAAATATTCCTGAAAAGTGTCAAGGTGATCAAAAGCCAGGAAAGTCTGAGAAACTGTCACAGTCCAGAGGAACCTACATGTAATGTGGTATCCTGGATGGGATCCTGGAACAGAAAAAAGACTTTAGGAAAAAAACTAAGGAAATCTGAATAAAGCACAGACCTTAGTAAATAATAATGTATCAATGTTAATAACAGGGGAAGTTGGATATGAGTATATGGAATTCTCTGTGCTCCTTTCACAATTTTTCTCTAAATCTATTCTAAAATTTAAAGTTTATTTTAAAAAATTGAGGTTGGACATGAGATGGCTAACTTTTTATTTTACCTAATGAAGACATTAAAAACCTCACCAACGATCTCCCCTCCCCTATTGTTTCATAAAAGAAAGGAGGTTCATAACAGCAGGAAGGCCTCCATCTCAGAATGGACAAGAGTTGAAATGGAGTTAGTCCAGGCTAATGAAGAATTCAGACTCTTTATATTTCTCATTTTGCCCAGGACGCATGAGAAGTTGGGGCCTGGAGAATGTGGGCAGGGGGAGAAATGGTAGAAGAAAACCATAGCTGAGAACACCAGACGCTGGACCAAAGCTGATGTGTGACTTATAGTGTAAGGGTCTTGGGGGGAGTGATGGGTGGCAGGGTTGGCAGGCGATGGGGCTTCCAGGCCAGTAGGGTGACCAGCCATCCCGCCTGCCTAGGACTGAGGGGTTTCCTGGGCCCTGTACCTTCAGTTTTAAAGCTGGGACAGTCCTGGGCAAGCTGGATGGTGGGTCACCCTAACCCAGCAGGTGGGCTGGGGGATGGGAGAGAGCACAGTCCTGTCCTGAGGGGACAGCACATCTCTCAGCAGCTGTCTCTAAACTCCTGGAAAGGGAAAGACAGGCCCTGTGTGGCTACATCTTGTGATTTTTTTATTATTTTTTTCAAGAGAAGCTAGAAATCCTTTTGTTTTTTAACACAAAAAACCCTGAAGTTTCAAATGTTTGCAGCTAATTCAAGCAACTATGAAATGCTTTTCAGGCCAAACCAGAGTGCATTTCATGTTGGCCCCCAGGCTGCCAGTTTGGGGCCTCTGAGAACACCTCTGATTTGGAGCCTTGAGCTGGTCCCTTGGCTCCTCTGAGCCTCGGTTTCCCTGACTGTGAAATGGGAAAAATTTTGCCTCCTCCAGGGCTGTTTGATCTGTCTGCAAGTCAGGTGCTCAGGCTGGCACATAGGAAGCTCTCAATCAATGGAAGCTATTACCAAGAAAACAGTCTAGTGGCAACAATGGAAATGTCCATCAATGGATGAACAGACACATAGAATGTGGTCTATCCATACAATGGAATATTATTCAGCCTTAAAGAGGAATGCAGCCCTGTTACAGACACGGATGAATCTTGAAAACAGTATGCGAAGTGAAGGAAGCTAGTCACCAAAGACCAGAGACTACTGTATGATTCCATTTACATAAAACATTCAGAATAGGCAAATCCATAAAGACAGAAATTAGTGGTTGTCAGGGGCTTGGAGAGTTGGGGGAGGAAAACGAGGGTGGGGTGGGGTGATTGCCAGTGGTTTTGGGAAGGGTGATGGGAATGTTCTCAAATGGATTGTGAGAATAGTTGCACAGTTCTAGGAATATACTAAAAGCCATTGAACTGTACGCTGTGAGAGAGTGAATTGTATGGTATGTGCATTCTGTCCCAGCTGGTCCTCTTTCTGGCCCCGCCCCAGCTCCCTATGTAACCTTGAGCATGGTATTCCCCTCACCCCCCGGCCCCCAGTTCCTGCCTGGAGAACACAGATGCTGAATCAGGTACGTTCTGAGGCTGCATCCAGCTCTGACAGCTTATGATTTTATTATGACAGATGGTTACATATTCACCAGGGCCACCTGCCCACTGAGACCCGGGATAATACAGGCCAAAGGTGGCCCATCAGCTCGGAAACCTGTAATTCTGCGCATGCCTGACAGACCACGGGGACGGGAAGGAGTCAAGCGGACCCTGGTGGAAACCCACAGATGTTTGCAGTTGATGACAGACATGTCAACAGATGGAATTAAAGAATTTGCCAGCAGCTGTTGCCTGTTTACCAAAACTCCATCGATGAACCTCACCTTCAGCTCTTGGAGGCGGCTGCTTGGGCCCCAAGTCAGGGATGCCCTGTTCTGATGGCCACTCACCTGCTGTGTGGCCCGGGGAAAGTCCCTTGGCCTCTCTGAGCTTCAGATTCTGCATGTGTGAAAGGGAGGTGGTAACGCCTCCCTCCTAGGATGGTGCCGAAGATTCAAGATGATAACGTCTAGAGCCCTTGGCGTCGGGTCAACACCAGGTAGGTGCCCAGTCTGTGGTAGCTGTTCTGATTCTTTAACCTCTCTCGGCCTCCGTTTCCCCATCTGTAATCGGACACGGTTTATCTAGATCAGTGGTTCTCAACTGGTGGGGGTGGTGATTGTAACCCCGAAGACTTGGATGGCTATTGCAGCTGCAGGGTGGGGAGCGCTGCTGTTATCTAGTGGGTAGAATGCAGAGATGCTGCTGACACCCTGCAGTGCATGGGACAGCCCTCCACAGCAGAGGGTTCTCCAGCCGCAGATGTCAGTATGGCTGATATTGAGAAACCCTGGACTAAGCTCACCTCTGCGTTTGCCTCCAGCTGTAGATGTTTGGGTTTGATTTGCATTGCCTCGTGCTGGGAAGGGGTCTTGAGTGTGCAGTCTTTTAACCTGGACTTGGTCTCATAGAATGGCCTTGGGCCTAGAACACTTCCTTACCAGGAACTAAAGAGGCCCCTCAGCCTCATCATCTTGTGTGAGGATGTCTTTCCTGTTTCAGACCCAATGTGTGCCCCTTTGCCCTGCTTAAGTGTGTGCGTACGTCACGTGGCACCTGGCCAACCCCACTGCTGTAGCCATCCCCTGTGGGGAGGGAATGGGGTCCTTTGTTCTGCGACAGAGGAGGGGTGCATGTATCGGTTGCCAGGAGGAACCCGCTGCTATGGGGGTCGTATATATTTATTATTATGCAGTGTATTGTCTTTCTCCCGCCTAGAGTGTCAGCTCCAGGGGTTGTGTCTGTTTTGCTCCTGGCAGGATCTTCTGTGCACAGCACAGTGCCTGGCATGTAGTAAGTGCTCACTAAATGCTTTTGGGCCGAGTTGTTGACCATTGTCCTGACGTGGGGGAGAGGGGAGAGGGAAGTGGTCAGATTCGCTGATGGCAGAGGAAAGATCTCCCCCAGCCCACCCCCTCCCCTCCTTTGAAAAATCTCAGCCAGGATGGAGGGGTGTGGCTAGGCCTGGGGGCCCTCAGTGGGCTCCTCCCCGGGGGAGATGCTTGTCCCTTGGGGTCACACCAGGAAGGGAGGGGAAGCCACTGCTTCAGGTCCTTGGGGTGTGACTCACGGGTGCCCTCGGTCTTGTTCTCACCCATCACAAACCTTGTTCTGGTCTAGTGTTAAGAGCAGGTTCTCAGGAGCCAGGCAGAGTTGTGCCTCAGTTTCTTTGTCTGTACCATTGAGCTAATGCTAGTGTCTCATCAGTATATTGCTGTGAAGATTCTACAGGTGAATATAGAACAGGACCTGGCATGCAGGAAGCCTGCATAAGATGTGCTGGGATTATTTGTAGAATTTCTTGCCTATGTGTTTATGGAGGATCTCTAAATCTGGAAGAAGATTCCAAGGTTCTTTTCCATATGACCAGCACTTCCACTCCTAGGTGTGGACCCAAGAGAAGTAGAAACACACAGAAATTTGTACAGGGAGGTTCGTAGCGGCATTATTCGTAATACCAAAAGGAACAACCCTGTCAGTCAGTCGGATGAGTAGATAAACAAAATGTGGTGTATCTGTACCACGAAATGTTACTGGTCAATAAAAAGAAATGAAGTCTTTTATTTTTATATTTTATTGAAGTATAGTTGATTTACAATTTTGTGTTAGTTTTAGGTATACAGCAAAGTGACCTATATATATTCTATATTCTATATATATCCAGTTATACTTATGTATATCTATATTCTTCAGATTCTTTTCCATTTTAGGTTATTACAAAATATTGAATAGAATTCCCTGTGCTATACAGTAGGTCCTTGTTGGTTATCCATTTTATATATAGTAGTGTGTATCTGTTAATCCTAATTTATCCCTCCCCAAGAAATGAATTACTGCTACGTGCTACAACATGGGTGAACCTTGACAACATTACGCTAAAGACACAAAAGGCCCCAAAGTACATGATTCCACTCATAGGAGATGTCCAGAATAGGCAAATCTATAGAGACAAAAAGATTAGCAGGTGCTTAAGGCTATGGGGAGTGGGCACAAGGAACAGGGAGGTGATAATAAAAGGTACAGGGTTTCTTTCTGAGGTGATGAAAATGTTCTAAAATGGACTGTGTGATGGTTGCACAACTCTGAAAATACTAAAAATCATTGAAATGTACACTCAATGGGTGAACTGTATGGTATGTGAATTATATCTCAGCTATTAGGGGAAAAAAAAGGATTCCAAGGCTCTCGGCTGAGCCAGACCCATTTTTCAGGGTATTTCTTTAAAAGTCACACACTTAGCCTCCAGGGGACCGTGTCCAGCTGGTGATAAATCAGCATTTTTATTTCTGTTCTGCTCTGCAGTGACCCAGGTTCCTTTATCTGCCTTGCTCACATCTGTCGCCAGCATTTCACGTGTATATCACCTGCTTTCTCACACTCACCGTAGCTGTCTGGGTCCCTCGGCTGTGTCCTCATCTGCCTCCAGGCTGTCTGGCTATCTGTCCATCCGTCAGCGTCAGTCCCTCATTCCAGCTCCGTTTACTCTTTCAAAGGGGCTCCTGGGGATGGGGGATCAGACAGGGCCAAGGCAGGAGGCCATACAAGTGAATAAAATGCAGTTACACAAATGCTAGGAGAGCCGGAGGCCTGGGAAAGCAGTCCTGGGGCAGGAAGGTGGTTGCAGAGCCCGTGTCCTTGGCCCAGAGGTCACAGTGTGGGTCAGCCGTCCTGCTCCTGCCCAACTGTGTGGAAGCCAAGAGTCTATGATGAAGGAGGAGGTCGGGTGCAGAGGGAAGCTCATGCGCCCTGGAGATGCACTGGGTTCGAATCCCACCCCTGTCAGCCCCCGACTGTGGACTCTGGGCAAATGACCTCCCTTATCCAAGCCTCAGTTTCCTCCTCTGTAAAACAGGGCTAACAATAGCACGTAGCTCATAGGTTTGTTGTAAAAAAAAAAAACTAAAGGCAGTGATGTGTTCTAAACACTTGGCACGTGGTGGAGTGTGGATTGCGATCAGCTGGAACGCTGCGTGTAAGGCTCTGGAGTTCCAGCCCCGAGGTAATTCTGGCCAGCTGTGTGACCCTGGGCAAAGCCCTCAACCTCTCTGAGCCCTGTTTCTGCATCTGTGGAGATAAAACAGTTCTGCCCATTTCATGAGGGTGGAGGTGAGGACTCAAGCACTATAGGCACCTAGTGGGCCTGGCTCTTCTGGGTATCATGACCTGGTTCTCTCCCTCCACAAGGGACAAGGGTCCAGGTTGCCCACCCCAAACCAGCTCTGTCCTCTCTGGGCTTGCTTCCTTCCTCCGTGGCAGCATCTTGCCAGTGAGCCGACTTGAATACAGCCGAGCTGTGTGGAGGGGAGAAACAGGCTGGGATGAGTTTGGAATGGATGTCATGGAGTCATGATTACCGGCGATGCCATTCTACACCCTGGCTGTGACTCAGATGTTAAGACGTGATTTCCCATCCCATGGGGTGTTCTTGTGACCTGCCAGAGGGGGCATCCTGAGCCCCCATCCCAGCATCAAATGAAAAGACCTCGCAGCCAGTCCCTCCACTGGCACGGGGGTGACTGTGATTGGGATGAAGGGCAGTGATTCATGGAGCCTTCAGCTGCCTGTGTCACCAGGGCTGGTGGCAAATCAAAGAGGAAGTCATCCAGAGCTCTGTCTGCATGGCATGTGCCCCCTTGTCCTTATGAAATATTTCGTAATAATAACCTCAGTCTGGTTCTGCCACCCACCGTGTATGTGACCTGTGACGTCACCTCATCTCCGCTTTGGCTTCCCAGGCTGCAAAATGAGCGTTGGGACCAGACCCCATTTGTTCCTTCACTGATTCCAGCATTTGGTCATTCCACAAACACTTGTTGACACACCTGCCAGGTGTGCCTGCTGGAGGGATCCAGCTGTGAGCACCTGACGAGGTCCGGCCCCTTACAGCACAACATTCCAGTTGGGGGACAGTCAACAGACAAGCAGGTCCAAACTGACAAATTGTGGGGCCCAGAGGGAGAAAAGCCAGGTGCTGTGACCTGGGGCAGAGAGACACGGATGTGGGCTGAGCCCTGAAGCGTGAGAAGGAGCCGGCTGTGCAGGGCATCGGGGGTGGGAGGGGGGAGAAGGGCAGGGGAGCAGCAGCTCACTGGAGGGAGCTCTGTGGGGAGGAGAGGGTAGGTGACATCAGCTGGGACTCATGAGACAGCCTGAGGAGTTCATGCTTCATGCTCGGGCTCATGGGGACAGCACCACAGGACCCCTGGCTGGGGAGGGACATGATTGCATTTCCCGGGAAACCATCTCTGGCCTCCCGGACATCTGCTGTGCGGTCTCTGGTGTCGCATCCACTGTGCCGAGCTCTGGATGCAGATGATAGTTAAATAGTGTTGAGCTCTTACTGTGTGCCAGGTGTCATGATAAGCCCCTATGTATATATGTGTGTGTGTCTGTGTGTGTGTGTGTGTTTAATTTTTATTGGGGTATAGTTGGCTTTACAATGTGGGGGGTTTTTGTTTGGTTTGTTTTTTTTTTAACTTTTATTGGGGTACAGTTGATTTACAGTGTTATGTGCGTGTGTGTGTTTCTTAATTTAAAAATCACTGTGGGAGTTCCCTGGCGGCCTAGTGATTAGGATTCTGGGCTTTCACCCGTAGCCCGGGTTCAGTCCCCTGTTGGGTAACTGAGATCCCACAAGCCGTGCGATGCAGCCAGAATAAACAAACAAATAACAAATTAAAAAAATCACTTTGACCTCATGATGATTCTATGAAATAGACCTATCATTATCTCCATTTTACAGATGGGGAAACTGAGGCACAGAGAAGTCAAGTGACTTGCCCCAGGTCACACAGTTGATAGTGAGGGGAAGGGTTGGAGAGAAAGGGCCTGACGCCAGAGACACTTATGACTGCGGAGGAAGCGTTGTCAGGCTTGAGTGTCTGGCTGGGTGACTGGTGGGTAGTGATGCCCTGAGGATGTGGGGCACCTGGGGGAGGAGCAGCTCTCCTGGGTAGAGATGCTGGTGAGCAGTAGGAATTTGTTTATTGGAATGGAGTACCTGGGTTTCTGACCCTTCTGCGAAGAGGCAGTACAGAGTGGTTGTCAAGACTGTGGGTCCTGAGCTGTGTGACTTTCAACCAGTCACTTAACCTCGCTGTGCTTCAGTTTTCTTATCAGTGAATTAGGAAATGTGATGATAGCTCCTTCTTCAAGGATGAGTAGGGATGAAATGAGATGATGTTTGTCTGCTGACAGCATCTGGAACATGCTTACAATATGTTAATAAGGAAGAGAAAGGCTCAGGCCTGGAGAGGTGAGCAGTACAAGAGGAGCCCCAGTCCAGGAAATGCCTCGCAATAAGTTGCTGATGATAGTGACAGCTGGCCCTGCCTGGCCCCACCTCCCAGAGCCCAGGTATCCCCCCTCCCAAGCTGCCTTTGGGGTAAATATCCAGGGTGCTCAGACCCTGACTTAGCTCCATGCCACTCTCTGGCCAGAGGATGGAGCCACTGTCACTTTGGCCAGATTCCTCCCGAGGTCTCCTTACTCTGGAGCAGGGCCCAGAGGGACTAAACCTTGTGCCTGCCCCAGCCAGGGCAGGGGCCACTGCCCACAAGAAGGGCCAGGCGACTGTCACATGGTGCCTCATGTTTTTGTGATGACCATCAGTTTGTGGCAGAATCATCTGAAAACAGGAAGATCCTGGTCAGAAAACACATGATTCTCAAAGGGCTGGAGGGCAGGGGACCCAGCTCGGACATCCTGATTCACTGAGGACCCTTCTGGGGTCCAGGCACCCCTTCCAAAAATATGCTTTGTTTTGTTCTGAAAGATGTACCTGAATTTATTTCTGTTGATTTAAGACTGGATATTTCTTCTAAAAAATATATATTTTAAAATTTTTCTTTCTATTTATTTATTTATTTTTATTTTCGGCTGCATTGGGTCTTTGTTGCTGCACGCAGGCTTTCTCTAGTTGCGGCGAGCAGGGACTACCCTTCTTTGCAGTGCACGGCCTTCTCATTGCAGTAGCTTCTCTTGATGCAGAGCACGGGCTCTAGGCGCACAGGCTTCAGTAGTTGTGGCACGCAGGCTCAGTAGTTGTGGCTCGCGGGCTCTAGAGTGCAGGCTCAGTAGTTGTGGCACACAGGCTTAGTTGCTCCATGGCATGTGGGATCTTCCCAGACCAGGGCTCGATCCTGTGTCCCCTGCGTTGGCAGGCAGATTCTTAACCACTGTGCCAGCAGGGAAGTCCTAAAAAATATTTTTATTTTGTAAGGATTTTATTTTATTTCCAAATATCTTAAACACTAGTTTGACGTCGTATCTCCCAGAGGTACAGACCACAAGAAAAATGGAAAAAGCAGGTACTCCCCCAAAGGTAAGCAAAGGGCAACAATTACTCCCTTGGCGTATCCATGTCTGGTCAACCATTGAAAGAAGAAGAAGAATTCTAGCAGCATAAGAGAAATGCATGCAGCTTGGTAAACTCAGAATTTTCACAGTGGACACTTCCTTTAAACCAGTCTTACCCAGTAGAAGTATAACTAATTTAGCCACATATGTCATCTTAATTTTCTTATAGCTGCATTTAAAAAAAAAAAGAAGCAGGGGAAATTAATTTTAACAATATATTTTATTTAATCTGATATATCCAAAATATTAACATTTCAACATGTAATCAATATGTTAAAATATTCCAGAGCTATTTTCCATTCTCTTTTTTGGTACTAAGTCTTCAAAATCCGGTGTATATTTTACAGCACATCTCAGATCTGACCAGTTGTATTTCAACTGCTCAGTGGCCACAGGTGGCCAGTGGGCATCACATGGACAATACAGCCTAGACATTGAACTTTCTTTATAGGGAAAACTTAATTTTCCCCCCTTAATGTTACAGTTACTTAAGTCCTGCATTATGTGTCTGCTTTTGGTGCTTCTTTTGTTCATTTTCTTCTCTGTATACTCTGACTTTGATAAGGACTCAATGATAAAGACGATCTTTAAGATGAGTCTTCTTTCTTTCTTCAGGCTTTGAATGTCTTTTTCTTTCTCGGTTTCATCCTTTTCTCTTAGAAATCTTCCCCCAACATTTTATTGTGAAAATGTTCAAACATACAGAAAAGTTGAAAGACTTGAGCAGTGAATGCCCAGATAGCATGTTGTTATATCTATCCATCCATCCATCCCTCATCCCTCCATCCCTCTACTCATCTATTCATCCATCCATCCATCCATCCATCCATCCATCCATCCCTCTACTCATCTATTCATCCATCCATCCCTTCATCCCTCCATCCCTCTCTCCATCCCTCTCTCCATCCATCCCTCTACCCCTCTCTCCATCCCTTTCTCCATCCATGCATCCATCCCTCTATCTCTCCATTCCTCCATCTCTCTCTCTCCGTCCATCTATAACTCTGTCTAGCCATTTTATTTTATTTTTTGATAAATTTCAAAATAAGTTGCTAACATCAGTACCCGTCCCTTTAAACAGTTTGGCGTGTATTTTTTGGCATGTATTTTAATAACTAAGTTTACTATTCAGAATAGTCTTTTTCAATGCAAAAAAAACCCCACAGGTTACAAAAGAAGCCAGCTATGTCATATATATGACAGTCATAGGATATAAAAATACTTGCGATTCTTGTTGGTGATAAAGTCACAGGTCCATGGATGTTGCTACCTCAGGAATTGAAGTTAGACACTAAATTTCAGTTACAGGCTAGTGAAAACAAAAACGTAATTTTTTTCCTATCCAGATCTACAGATTCTCTGAATTTGAGGACCCCTACTCGGTCCTTATTTCATAAAAACCAAATAAATCATTGCTGTTACCATGTTAAGGCAAATGCTACCCATGGCAAATTCTTCCTGCATTATCTCATTTAATGCTCACACCATCCCCATGAGGATAAAAGAAAGCTGTCTACTCACAGCACTTCTGACACCAAATATGTGGGATTTTCCTCCACACCAACCAATTCTCCAGACGCCAGCTGGGTATCATATAATTCAATTCAATTCTGATACTACCTACCTGGAGTTGGGTATCAGACCACAGGTTAGGGCTCGGTCCCACAGACTGCCCGCACTTCAGATGCCAGCCACAGGAGCTCCCCAGAGCGCCCCTACTTCTGTCTGACTTGCCCACAAAGTCAGAGGTTCTCACAACCCCCGCCCACGTTTGATAATTTGGTGGAATGGCTCCCAAAACTCAGGAACACTTGCATTTACCAGCTTATCAGAAAGGATATGATAAAGGATACAGATGAACAGCCAGATAAAGAGATACACAGGGTAAGGTCTGGAAGGGTCCTGAGCACAGGACCTTCTGTCCCCATGGAGATGGGGTTCACCACCCTCCCAGCACGTGGATGTGTTCAGCCCACAAGCTCTCCGAGCCCCACACTTTGGGGATTTTTATCGCGGCTTCATCATGTAGGCATGATGGATCATTAACTCAATCTCCAGCCCTTCTCCCTTCTCTGAGGATGGGGGTGAGGCTGAAAGCTCCAAGCTTCTAATCATGGTTTGGCCTTTTTGGTGACCAGCCCTCACCCCGGGTGCCCGCCAAGAGCCACCTCATTAGAACAAAACACTCTCCTGTCACTCAGGAGATTACAAGGGTTTTAGGAGCTCTGTGTCAGGAGCTGGGGGCAGAAACGAAATATCTATTTCTTATTATGTCACATGGGGTGGAGAACTATTATCAGCCCATCTTACAGCTGAGGAGACCGAGGCCCAGAGAGGGAGTGTGATGTGCTGAGGTGCCCGGCTAGCAGGTGACGGAGCTGAGTCCTCCAGTGGATTGTTTTACTCACTCCCCACAGCAGTCTTAGGGGGCTGTGATGAGCCTTGGACCCGGCAGCCAGCAACAGAAACAGACCCGGCTGATATAAGCTGAAAGGAATCTCTTGGGAAAGGAAGAAAACTGGAGAACTCAGCCCCAGGGCTGACTACGGTCTAGAAAGTGGGCAGCAAACTTTCATGCCTGGAAACTTCAGATGGGGTTCTGCCCCACAGCTGCAGGCCTGGCCCCAGGGGTGGGTGTCCCTGCCACCCTGTCCCTGTGGTGGAGCTCCCATCCCTATTTCTTAGTGGGACTAGTGCCACTCTGGGACCTGTGTACTGATTGCCCCAGCCAGAGGCACGTGCCCGCATCCTAGCTGCCAGGAGGCTGACAAAACGCCAGGCTGACATCCTCAGGGTCCCCAGTGGGAAGCAGGGCTTTCTCCCACTGAGACCCACGAAGGTGGACATTTCTTCAAGCGTGGGGAGGGGCGCAGCCTGGGCAGCCCCAAGCAACGCCCCGTGCAGATGGTGCTGTTCTTACTCCCTTTACAGATGAGCACGTTGAGGCTCAGGGAGGACGGGGACCCCGCCTGGATGGCCTCACTGTCTAGCTCTTCCCTGCCCTCCTGCTTCCTCTCCCAGAAACACCCAGGGTCTTTGCGCTGCTGCCCCGAATCCACTCTTCCCAGTGTGGCAATGCTGGGGGCTGGCCCACAGCACAGGCCTTGGGAGAGTAAGAAGAAATGCCCTTTGTGGTCCCACAGACAAAAGGTTTCAATCTACAGGGTCAGGGGTTGGGCACTGATGGCAAAAGGTGTCACCCTGGTGACACTGATCCTTAATCTGGATGAGGGAGGTGGGAGGGAGCTACTGCAGTTTGGGTTTGTGATCTGTTTTCCCTGTGTGTGTGTGTGTGTGTGTGTGTGTGACAGAGAGAGACAGAGAGAGGACTGGGGAGAGGAGTGGGGTTAGAGGCTGCTGGGACCTGGGCTTCGTTTCCCACTTTGGGAAATGGGGCCCAGCAGAGGGGGATGCGGGGAGAAGGGTCCCAGGCTATGCAGCTGAGGGTCCTGAAACCAGACTCTGGGCCCAGCAGCGGGGTGTCTGGTCAGACAGACAGAAACCAGCCTGTGTGTGGCAGCATGTTATAACCTGAGAGATGACACAGGTGCCTCTCAAGAGTCAAGGAAGGACTCTGGTGCCTATGGTCACGGCCAGATGTGTCTTATACACAGCTGGGCAATGGAGTGGTGGGGCTGGGGGAGGGGAAGTACTGAAAAGGAAGTGGGACAGATGCAGGGCTGGCTGGGATGGTCCCCCTGTGTGGGTTGGTGTCTGTGTGCACGCATGTGGGTACGTGTGTGAGCATCACTTTGCATGCCTGCGTGTGGCGTACGTGCATCCACTTTTATATTGTGTGTATCTGTGTACTTGTGTGTGTGTGAGTGCCTCTGTGTGTGTGTGCACGTAGGTACCCATGTATCTGTATATCTATTTGCATGTGAGTTTTTATTCGGGGTTACATATGTCTCTCTATGTGTGTCTCTACGTGTAGGTACGTAGCCTCATACATACCTGTGTGTTTAATCATAGCAAACATCTATAGGGCCCATTTTGATGCCATCCTTTCCTGTCTAAGAGCAAACCTCCAGGAATGACAGCCCCAGTGACTGCCCTGGGCCTCCCCCATCCACGGCCCCAGGCCGCAAAGGGCGTTTGTTTCCTTCACTGGGGACCCAGAGGGGGTGGGGGCCACTGTGGGAATTCCTGCAGAATTCTAGGCATTCAGCCTTTTGGGGGTCGGGGAGGCGCATGGAAAACTCCGACCGCTGGTGGGGGCTGAGGGCACAGCATGGTCATGCGGACAGGGGCCAGACTCTCTCTCCTCAAGGGAGCAGGGCCGGTGGTATTTGCAGAACCAAAAGCAGGGCCTGGGCGGCGTCTGCCTTGGACCTGGATTCCGGCCAGCAACCTGGTCTGGCTTGGAGAGGCCTCCCCCAGACCGGTCCAAGGGACTGCATGCGCCAGGGACTGCATGCTGGCCCAGAGGGTCCAGAGAGGCTCCAGGGATCACAGGGTCAGAGACAGCTATTTGTCCTGAGTGGGACCTGTGTGGCCTCGCAGCCTCCCTGGCCGCTTCCTCCTCTGTAAATGGGGTTTCCAGTGGTGAATGAAGCCTGGTGGCCTCTCTGTCCCTGCTGATCTCTGTGCCTGCCCGTCTCCTCCTCTCCCTGGGCAAGCCCCCCTCCTCATCTTTCTCAGCCCCATGGAGGCGGGGCAGCCGATGGCTTGTTCCTGCTCACCTGTAGTGCAGTGATAGTAACCCGCTAAAAGATATGTCCGCATCCTAACGCCGGTACCTGTAAATAGGACCTTATTCGGAAATAGGGTCTTTGCAAATGTCATCAAATTAGGGATCTTGAGATGAGATCATCCTGGATTTAGGATGGGCCCTAAATCCAGTGACTGGTGTCTTTATAAGAGAAAGGAGATGGTGGCGGGGGGGGGGGGTGGAATTTGAGGGACAGAGACGCAGAGGGGAAGGCCATGTGAAGATGGAGGCAGAGATGGGAGTGATGACGCCGAATGCCGAGGAGTGCCTGGAGCCCTGGAAGCTGGAAGAGGCAAGAAGAATTCACCCCTAAAGCCTCCAGATGGAGCATAACCCCAGTAACACCTTGATTCCAAACTTTTGGCTTCCAGAACTGTGAGAGAATACATTTCTGTTGTTTTAAGCCAGGTTGGTGGTAATTTGTTGCAGCAGCCCCGGGAAACTGATACACCACCGCCCCATGCAGTGCACAGTTAACTGTAGCCTGGTCATTTGTTTTCTGTTTAATCCCTATTCCACCACCTCCTGTGGGCAGGTAACTTTAACCATGTTGGGCCTCAGCTTCCACAAATGGAAAACAGGGAAAATAATAATAAAAACTCAGAGGATGCCGAGCTGGGTACATCCAGAGCGGCAATGATTGTTATTATCATGGCTGTTCCTACTCGTGGGATGGTACCTGTCATCCATGCATCCAAAGCAATGGCCAATTTTAATTAGGTGGGGAGGGTGTATATTATACATAAGTATATCTGGGAATGTTTGGCTGTCACAAACCATGGTCAAAGTCAGCTTAGAGGACAGTGTCACTGGCTTAGCGTGTTGCTTGGTGCAACATAAGTGGATATAATTTGTGGTGGCACCTGACGTCACTGGCCAAGGGGGGCTGCCCACCCCACTCACTGGCTTTCATTCATTCATGCCACACCTATTTCCTGAGCACCTACACTGTATCTGGCACAGCCAACACCAAGTCAGTCAAGGCTGACAGCTACCCTCTGGGCTGCTCTGTCTTGTTGGGGAGGCAAGTGAACAAGGAGGGAGATGGCACAGGTGGGGAGGTGGGAAGGGAACGGGAAGGAGGGGCCCACCCACAGGCGCCGGGGTCAGGGAAGGCTTCCTGGAGTCAGGGGAGTCCTGAGGCCAGAGCAGAAGGACAAGTAGCCCTGGAGAAGGAGGGGAAGGCATTCCAGGCAGCGAGAACAGCACATGCAAAGGCCCAGGGACAGGAGCATGTGGAACAATGGGAGAGGTATTTTGAGCAGCCAAGGTACAGGAGGGGGCCATGGTGAGCACCAAGGCCCAAGAGACCTCCCCCTTGAGCATGGCCTATGAGGGGCTGGGACTTGTCCTCCGGGTCTTAGGGGTCATTGGAGAATTTGAAGCAATTCTGGTTAAGGCTAAGACCAGACTTCCTTCACCTCTTACTGAGTTGCTCCTCTGTTAGAATCACCCCACCCACCTCCAGTTTTGTGTTCCAGACCTGACTCTCATGCCAATCAGGGTACTTTTCTACCCAGAGGGACTAAGAGTGGGAAGGAAAGTGGGGAGCCAGGAATCCCCAACAAAGAAGGTTTAGACACCCCAAAAGCCAGGGATCTGGTAACGCCTGGCACACGTAGAAGGTCAGTGTCTGTAGGTGTTGGGAAGGCACAGGAAGACCCCCCGCGCCCCCCATACACCCCAGAACTTCCACCACGGCCCTCAGGCCCGGGACACTCAGAGATGTGTACAAAGCCGAGACTTGTGGGGCACCCACCACACGCTGGGCTCTGGATGGAGGGGCACCTAACACACGTTCATGCTTCATCCGCCCTGGTCCTGGGAGCTGCGCACCTCTGCAGGTCCCGATGGGTGCCCGAGGTGTCCCAGAGCCCGGATTCGAACCCAGCTCTGCCTGCCCCTAAGGCTCTGGGCTCTCAACCGCTGCGCTATGCCGTCACTGGTGAATCCCCATCCCCGCCAGGTGTAACCCTTCCCTGAAAGCAGGTGTGTGGTCCCGAGGAGGAAGGAAGGGGCTGCCCAAATCCTCTTTACCAGGCTGCTGTGTGCCAGCTGCCGTGAGTGTTGGTGGCCAGTGACTCACATCCATCTTACCCACGCTCCGCTCCAGCCCAGAGGGAATGACACCACCTCCTCCTGAGAACCTCCCCCTCCAAAAGCCACATGCACCAAAATCCCCGTCTCAGGCTCCGTCTCTTGGGAACCTAACGTAAGATGAAGTCGTGTCTGATTTCCCCAACTGAGAATCTTCCCATACACCCTAGGTTCTTCCAGAAAGAGTCTTGCCTCTTTGGCTCAGCCAGAGTTTCCTCGTCGCCCCTGCTGACCTGCCTCTTCGCTTCTGAAGTCCTGTGCTAGCCCATCACTCGGTAAGAAGGGGCAAGAACAACTTCTTTGGGCGTTCTCTGTAGAGGCAAGATCTCTGGTGGCCTCTTGTGCATTGTAAGCATTTTTGGGGTGTTGATTTGGCTGGACATTCTGTAAGGTGTTTTCTTGGAGCTCTAGAAAACCCAGCTCCCAGGACTCTGAGCTGGAGGAGAAAGGAGCAATGACACAGACAGGCTTTTCACATGAATGTGGAAAATCTGTGGAGGCTTAGAGTATAGCAAGTTCTCTGGGGCCACACCAACCTCAGGGTTCGTTGGGGCTGGAATGAGTAATGTTTGTCAGCCAGGATAACCTGCTTGAGAAATGAACCAGGGTTTCTTTTAGCTACTGAGTCATCACAAAAGAATGAGAGATATTTTCCCTCCCTCCATCCCTCTCAAGGACCAACTTTGCATTCTGAAGGGCTGTGTTTGTCTTGGGCCAGTGGAGAATCAATGGGCCTTGGTTTTTTGGAAGTCTAGTACATTAGTCAGGATTCATCTAGCTGCATATAACAGAATCCCACTGAAATTAGCTTACATTGAAGAAAAATGTATTGTTTTGTGTCACTGGAAGGTCAGGAGTGCAACAGCTTCAGGCACAGCTGGATCCAGGGGCTCAGGCAGGTTGTTGGGGATCTGTCTCTGTCTCTTGACTCTGCTTTCCTTTGTGGGGGCTTAATTCTTAGGTGGGCTCTCACCATCTGCTGGCAAAGATGGTGCATCATAGGCCAGGCTTCCATCTCGCCAGCCTAGTGGAGATTTCCTCTTGTTGAATAGGAAATCATACAATACATTTCGTCTCTGGCTCAGCTTAAGTCACATGCTCATTACTGAAGCAGTCACCATGGCCAGCCTTGGTCATGTGCACAACTCAGCTCCAAGAGCCTGGGGTGGGGCTAGGAAGGGAAGATTTGGCAGCAAAGGTAAGAGATACTGTCTACTCCTGGGGCCGTAAGGGGATTGAACCAGGCTATCTGGGAGAAGCTTGTGGGAACTACCTGGGGAAACAAGCTTCCGAGTGGCCAAAGCCTGCGCCCCTGGTAAGGGGGATCAGATCCCAATTTCATCAGACTTAGGAAAGTAATGAGATTTTTCTCACAAGTATTGGGTTGGTCAAAAAGTTCATTCGGGTTTTTCCGTAACATCTTAACATCTTTTGGGCAACCCAATATGGAACTGACTCACACCATTTGGAGGAGTAAGTCCTAAATTCTGGGACTTTCCTTAATCAGCCTAACCATAGTGATTGGTCAGAGGATGGGCACATGACCCAAGCTGGACCAATGAAATTCAGTCATGGGACTTTTGCTAAAACTCTTGGGAAAGAGGTATTCTCTTTCCACCAGTGTCGCTTGGTGACTGGAGGCTTGGAACTGCTGGGTACCATCTTTGCAACCATAAGAGAAGGGCCTGACTGAGAATGAAACAGTCACGGAAGAGAGCAGAGAAGAGATGGAGAGATTCCCATGACAGTATTTGAGCTCCTGGATCCAGCCATGTCTGAGGTCCTTACCATGAACTTTTCAAACATGTAAATTCCCTTTGATGTAGGTTTCTGTCCCTTGCAACCAAAAGATATCTTAATCATACAATGCTATGCAGCTATTTGGGTCATGATGAGGATTGCATGAGTTAAAGATATATAAAATATGTGGCTCATAGGGAGCCCATTAAAGGTCCACTTTCAGGAATTTCTCTTCTCCTCCCCCTGACGGAATATAGTTCCAACTGAAAATCTACTGAACGTATTAAACAATTTAGAAGAGGCACAGAAGGGTTTGGCTGGTTGTAGAACAATAAACACACAGGACCCAAATTTTACATCACCCGCCTGTACTTGACACCCTGTATTCTTAATTTAAATCCTGAGAAGGCAGCAGAAAAGTGATGGCTTTAAATAACCATGTGAAATGGGGCAAAAGCAATCTCGAGAGACACCCATTTTGTTTTCTCTGCAAGAGGAAGGAAGTGGGCATTGTAGGGAGATGGAAATCTGTAAAGACAGCCTCCTCCATCTGCACAGAATTAAAAAGGAGTTCACAGGCATGGGGTCGAGAAGTGGCTCTCTCACGACTGCCCCCTCGGGGCACTCCAGCCGCCCTGAGTTTGTTTTTCCTGGGCCTGAGCTTAGATGTCAGGCAGGCGGAGGGGTCCTGGGATTTCTCCTCAGCCTGGCGAGCCTGGGGAGGCTGCAGGCAGCTCAGGGTCTGCGTGTTTAGAAAAGCATTCGGACTGATTGTTTACTCTGGGTCTACTCCCGGCCCACGGGCGGCCACGCAGGGCTATCCAGATGCTTCCAGCTGGGGTCTCGTAAACAGGCCATACTGCCCGGCCCACCGCGGGCCTCCTCCGCCTGTCCCCACCCAGGCTGCCTGAGCGGGTTGCCAAAAAGCCCCTCTGACCAAGTCCCCACTGCTTACGGTTTTCTGTGTCTCCTCCACCCGCCACCAGCAGCCCTGACCTGGCAGGTCGAGGGCCAGGGCTGGCTCACAGACATGTTTTGTTTTGTTCTGTTTTATTTTGTTCTGTACCGTTTAATTTGAGTTGGCAATGAGAACTCGGAAGGTTTCATAGGAAAGTCTGGATTTTGGTTTCTCTTTGAAAAAAATTGGAAGGTCTTGTACTACAGGGCCTGCCTTCCCATCCAGCAAACACTGGCTGCAGCTAAGGAACAGTTGGTCCCTTACTCAGTCCCTTACCTAAATTTCAGTTGCCCCGGAAGCAGGCTCTGAGGCCAGGATCTTAGTGCAAGTAGTTTATTAGGGAGGGGATCCCAGGAAGAACTGATGGGAGATGGGGAGAGAGGTGGGGAAGGAAGGAGCTAGCACAGGGTGCTGGGTGTGGGCGAGCAGTCACTGCTGTGGGCAGCTGGGGTGCAATCCCACTGGGGACATCGGGGGACATCTGCTGCCCGAGGGGCCAGGGAACTGGGGAGTCTCCTGCCAGCGCCTGTCTGTTCTTGGTAGAAACCTGCATCCAGGGTATTAGCTCCCTGGCACTGCCAGTTGGCCCAAGAGAAAAACCTCAGGTAGAAAGTCACAGATGGAGAAGCATCACACACGCTGTTGACAGTGCCTGCTGCACCTTTAGACGGCCCTGTCTTCCAGTTCGCCCCAGTCCCTCTGCTCCCTGTTGTCTGTCTCCCAGACAGGAGGCAGAGGATTGGTTCCTTATGTCTTCATACTTCCGCTGCTGATTTTCTTACAGAAGAAAAACGTCCCTCTGCCCATATCACCTTCAAAAGTGGGAGAGTGAAATATAGCTAAGAATGCCCCGTGCTTATAATTACACTCTGCTCACTTCTCCTATTTCTGTTGCTGGCCTGGCCCCTGAAGGGGGCTTCGTTGGCAGCCTCTCAACCACAGAGCAAAGCACTTGTCATTCACGTGACGTGCAGGACCCTTGGGGTGCTGGCTTTCACCCGGGGTAGCTCCCTTGGAGCTTCTTCCTCTGAGCCCAGGGTGATGACCGACTCTCAGCCCTGGGCAGCCCCCCAGAAATACTCCATCCATCTGGAAGCAAGGGCATTACCCGTGTCCATTACCAGCAACAAAGTCATCTTGCTCTCAGCCCATCCATGCAACAGAGCCCAGAGGAATCCCTCAAACACACCTTCTGATTCTCGCACTCCAACTGAGTGTCCAGCAATTCAATTCTGACACTAACTAGAATTAGACCTCACAGGTTAAGGACTCAGTCCCACAAGACGGCCCCCATTTCAGACGCCAGCCACAAATGGGATCCCCAGGCTACCTGCACTTCTGCCCGGCTGACTATAGATTTGAGGGTTCCCACAACATCCCTCATTCAGGTTTGATTATTTGCCAGAAGGATTTACAGAACTCAGGAAAGAGCTATCCTTACTATTACATATTACAGTTCATTATAAGGGGACAGATGAATGGCCAGATGAAGAGGGAAATACAGTCTGAAGAGTCCCAAGCACAGGGGCCTCTGTCCACTTGGAGTTGGGAGGTGTGCCACCCTCCCGGCACATGGATGACATGTTTACCAACCCGGAAGCCCCCTGAACCCCATTATTTAGGGGTTTTTATTGAGGTTTGATTATACAGGCACAAGTGATTAACTCATTGGCCATTGGTGATTGAGCTCAATCTCCAGCCTCTTTTCTCGGGAGATGGGGCTGAAAGTCCCCGCCCTGTAATTACTTGGCTGGTTTTTCTGACTACCAGCTCCACTCCTGAAGCTTTGTAGCCTCGACCCCTGGAGTTCTCATTAGCATACAAAAGACATTCTTATCACTGAGGAAATTCCAAGGATTTTAGGGGCTTTCTGCCAGGAATGGGGCAAAGACCAAATATATATATATTTTAAAAATTATATCATACACACCCACACACATACACACACAGGCACACACGCACATCTCTCCATTTCCACTGAGTTGCTGCCCAGGCCATTCAGACCCCAGGGCAGAATGGGGCTCCCAGAGTTCCTTCTCTTTCCGGGGTCCCTGTTCGTTCCTTACTTCTCCCAGCATGTATGTTTACTGAGCATGCACTTTGTGACAGGGCTGAGTTGGGTGCTGGATAAAATGCTGGGAGTGAAGCGCACAGACCTGGCTCTGGCGCGGGGTGGGGGTGGGGGGTTGCCTGGCGCCAACCGGTAGCACTCCACGACGTCCTGGAAGCCGGGCACCCACTGGCATGAAGTAGCCACTTAAGTCCCTGCTGTGTGACTAGAATAGGTAAATCCATAGGGACTGAAAGCAGATTAGTGGTGGCGGGGGACTGGGGAGAGAGGGGAGTGACTGCTAATTGGTTGTTGACTTTAAAAATGAAAACAGCCATTTATTTTTACCAGCAAATGGGTTTGGCTTATTGGGGAATAGAGGATTGCAACTCGTGACAAGTGTGTTATAGCAAAAAATACAAGCAAGTCCAGAGAAACAAAGCAGAGGAACATTCTTTCATAAAGGAGAAGGGGGAGTTGGGCAGGGCTGTTATAAACAAAGAGCCCATTGGAGGAAGCTGGAAGTTTGAAGTGTAGTGGCTTTTCACTGGCTGAATTCTTACGGTCTCTCATTGGCTGGGCTGTTGCCGGGCAAGGAGAAAAATCTTCCTTCCTCCTGCTGGGGTAGTAAAGTAGTAACTCTTCCTGTTTGTGGAGTCTACAGACAGAAACGTGTGATAGGGCTTGAGAGCTCCCCCTTCCTGCCTTCCTGACTCCAACTTAAATGAGGTTTCATTTGGCCCACAGGGTACTTGGGGTGATGGAAATGTTCTAGAACTAGGTAGTGGTGATGCCTGCACAACACTGTGAATGTACTGAATGCCAGCAAATTGACAGGGCCCACCTGTATAATCCAGGATGATCTCACCTCGAGAGTCGTTATTTTTTTTTTCATGATTTTTTTTTCTTTTTTTGGCTGTGCTGCACTGCTTGCGGGATCTCAGTTCCCTGACCAGGACTGAACCTGTGCCCTCGGCTGTGAAAGCGCCAAGTCCTAACCACTGGACCACCGTGGAATTCCCTCAAGAGTCTTAATTACATCTGCAAAGATCCTTTTTCCAAAGAGAATCACATTCACGGGTTCTGGGTAGACATATCTTTGGGGGAAGGGTCTCCATTCCCCCCCTACGCTCTCCCCATCTCTGGGAGGGAGGACTGGCCAGAGCAGACAAGACCCTAGGGACTCCATGAGCGAATCACACACGGAAGTTACATTGGCGAGGGGGGGGGGGGGGCGGGGGGGGGCGGGCTTTGCAGCGAAAGGTTTGCTTTCCGGTGGCTCCTCTGAAGAAGCCAGAAGGCTTGCCTCTTTCTGGGGCCTTGCTGTCTAACGAGGGAGTCGCCAGCCCCACATGGCTGCTGAAACTTGAGATGTGGCTGGTCTGCGTTGAGCTGTGGTGCAGTGTCCAACACACACCAGGTTCCAAAGACTTTGCATGGAAAAAGAATGTAAAATATATCTCATTCATAACTTCTTATATCAATTACATGTTGAAATAATAACACTTTGGTTAGCCTGGGTTAAAAAATATATCATTCAAATTAAGTTCACTCATGTATTTTTATTGCTTTTTTTTCCCTTTTGGCCCCGCTGCACGGCTTGTGGAATCTTAGTTCCCCGACCAGGGCCCAGGCAATGAAAGCGCTGAGTCCTAACCACTGGACCACCAGGGAATTCCCATATTTTTATTGTTTTAAATTGCAGTAAAATTCATACAACATAAAATCAACCATTTTAAAGTAAACAATTTACTGGCATTCAGTACATTCACAGTGTTGTGCAAACATCACCACTACCTAGTTCTAGAACATTTCCATTACCCCAAGTACCCTGTGGACCAAATGAAACCTCATTTAAGTTGAAGGCAGGAAGGCAGGAAGGGGGAGCTCTCAAGCCCCATCACACGTTGCTGTCTATAGGCTCCAAAGAGGAAGAGATGTACCTTGCATCTGCAACAGGAAGAAAGTTACTACTTTACTACCCCAGCAGGAGGAAGGAAGATTTTTCTCCTTGTCCAGGAACAGCCCAGCCACTGAGAGACCGTAACAATTCAGCCAATGAAAAGTGTCCTTATAAGAAGAAGAGAGGACACAGATACAGAGGATGATGGAGGCAGAGATTAAAGGGATGCAGCCACAAGCCAAGGAAACTCCAGGACTGCCGTGAGGGGAAGAAAAAATTTTTGTCAACCCCTTTAAGGTCCCTGGCTGTGTCTGGAAGTTAAATTGACAAAGATTAACAAGAGAAAAGGAAACACATTTGATTGAATTTTCACTTGGACATGGGAGTCTTTACAAGAGAATGAGGACCAGAAGTGACCAAAGCAGGAAGATTTTATACCTTAGAGACAAAGAAACAAGTAAATGTGTGAAGAATGAACAAGACAAGACAAAGGGGTTTGGGTTTGGGGTGGTAAGTGGAGAAATAACTAGGAAAAGGTGAGATTAACAAACTTTGTTCAGATTTCTCAATCCCCAGTTCCCCGTCTCTGGTGATAAGAAAGTCTCCCTTCCTCCTGGTACAGGGAGGGCACCTCTCCCATGGGAGTTTTATTCACCTGTTTGAGGGAAGAAGGGCAAGGTCAGGGTGATATTCCTGCTTCTGCTTAAGGTATTCAGCATGCCTAGGTGCAGTATTTTGGGGTATGATGTCCTGAACTTCATCAGCTGGAAGCCCCCAGAAGCTGGGAGAGGATCAGGGAACAGATTCTCCCTCAGAGCCTCCAGAAGGGACCAACCCTGCAGACACCTTGATTTTGGACTTCTGGTCTCCAGGACTGTGAGAGAATAAATTTCTCCCTCCCTCCCTCCCTCCCTTCCTTCCTTCCTCCCTCCCTCCCTTTCCTTTCTTCCTTCCTTCCTTCCTTCCTTCCTCCCTTCCTTCCTCTCTCTCTCTTTCTTTCTTTCTTAAGCCACCCAAGTTTGTGCTAATTCCTATGGCCGCCCCAGGGAGGAAAAAGTATAGTGAGAGACAACTGCGCCCATATCCCAAAGAGCATCCCCCTTCCCTCTATCCAAGGGGCAGTCCAGACCTGGGCCACACATCGCTGGATCTGGGTTCGAATCCTGAACCTTAGGACCTGGGACGTCTTTCTGAACCTGCATGAGCCTCAACTGCCCCATCTGTACAGTGGGGATAAGGGTGCCCCCTGTTTCCTAGTGGTGTCATGGGAATGAGTGATGTGCCGGTAAACGTGCGGACCCCAGGGCCTTGCAGGGAGCAAAGGGACCCCGCGGATCAGCGATGTTCATCTCCGCCATTGTTCCCATCTTAGAGATGAGGAAACTGAGGCTTAGCAAGTGAAGTGGCTTTGCCAAGTCATCTGGCAGCACGTGGCAGGGCAAGGCTGGCTCTCTGGGTCCAGATCCTGGTTTCCAGGATGCTCTCTCTGTTCAGCCGTTTCTCTAGACCCCCAGCCCCCAGCCCATGCCCTAGTTCCACCAGCCTGAGCGGCCCGGGGTTGCTTGCCTGCTGAGTTTGCCTGTGTGCCACACCTTCCATCTCACTGTTTCTGTGTGATAGTGCCCTTCCTCCTCCTCCCCACAATGAACCCTGGCTTCAGCCAGTGCCACTTCTACCTGGAAGCCTTCCCTGACCCTCTCCCTCTGGGGGCTCTCCCAGGTGACAGAGGAGCTCTGGCCTCTTTGCCCTTGTGAGCATCTTTCCCCTTTCCACCCAACAAGGACCAGAAGTGCAAACAAAAACCAGAGTCAAGAACCTGGTTGGCTGGCCCTCTCGTGGGAAGAAGGCATCTCAAGTCTCCGGTTATAGTCCACACGGGACAGCTTTTGCAGGGATCAGGTGCCTCTGTGCCTCTATAGGGAACAGGACTCTGGGGTGACGGGGAGGGGACTCACAAGTCTTCAGGAGCCACAGGGAGGCTCCCAGATGGTGTCCAATCACCTCTGGGCTAGCAGAGTGGAATTGCTCCCAAACAGGGCTGACTCATCCCTGGGGCATTTCAGCCCCTCATCGCCTCCCCACCCTTTCCAGGGTCTCAGATGGAGTGGGGAGCAGGGGTGGGGAAGTTGGTGGCCAGTCCTGAGCTGGGGGGGAAGTGGGGGACCGGGGAGACCCTCCTGCTGTCTGCCAAGGCTCTTCCGGGCTCCAGATCCAGGTCCGTCCAGCCTGGGCCTCGGGTAACTTTCTGCCCAGGTTTCCTGTGCATGTGAGTGTCCTGCCAGCTGGGTTGGCTCCACTGCCCATTGGTCACGTGCATTTGGTTCTGGCCCCACAAGAGGTCAGCCAGCCGTCCCCACAGAAACCTCCGAGGGTTACAGAGCGCTCTCCCTCGTTTTCTACCTGCCTTCCAGAAAGCCCAGGGGGACAGCCTGGGAGGGACCTACCCCCTGACCTGAGCACTGGCCCCCCAAGCCTGACCCCCCAGGGCAAGCCCATCTCAGATGAATGAGAGTACACCAGAGTCAGAGGCCACCCTGGCTCCTGGGGGTCACAGGGTCTGACTTACTGTGCAGGCCTTATACAAGATTCACTCCTCCAGTTTCAGCCGCGTGGGCAGTGCTGTGAGATCCTCTGGCTTCGAGGCTGTTTCCATCCTCCCCACGGACAGGTGCCGTGCTGGGCACCCACCTGCAGAGAAACCTCTTAGCCAGGCCAGGTGGTGATTTCAGAGCCCCCAGGAGAGGAATAGGCCACTGCAATGACATGTGGGGGGGTGGGGGGAGTGCTCTCACGCTTCCTACCCTGGCTCGTGGTCAGCAGCCAAAAGGCTTGGGGCGAAGGTTGCTCCTAATTAGCTGCTGTTTCAACAGCTATTTCCAGGCAATGGTGGGTGGCAAAGAGTTTTTATAGGCTTGCCCTCTGGGGGTACGGTTGCTAGATTTAGCAAAGAAAAATAGTGATGCCTAGTTAAATTTGACTGTGAGAGAAACAGAGGATTTTTTATTGTTGTTGTTGGCTACGCTGGGTCTTCGTTGCTGCACATGGGCTTTCTCTAGCTGCGGCGGGCAGGGGCTACTCTTCGTTGTGGTGCGCAGGCTTCTCATTGCGGTGGCCTCTCTTGCTGCGGAGCACGGGCTCTGGGCGCACGGGCTCAGTAGTTGCAGCTCGCGGGCTCTAGAGCGCAGGCTCAGTAGCTGTGGCGCACCGGCTTAGTTGCTCCGCGGCATGTGGGATCTTCCTGGACCAGGGATCAAACCCATGTCCCCTGCATTGGCAGGTGGATTCTTAACTGCTGGACCACCAGGAAAGTCCCTCAACAGACGATTTTTTTTTTTAGAGTAATTTTCCCCCTGCAATATTTGGGGGCATACTTAGGCTAAAAAATCGTTTTTTTGTTTGTTGTTTGATCTTAGCCCTGGGGATATTTTCCATTCATTGCTTATCTGACATTCAGATTTAACTGTGTGTCCTCTATTTTTTCTGGCAACCATATCTGGAAGGTAGGATAGCCCACAGATTTGGGGGCTCCTACCCCCTTGACTTTTCCTTCCTCCCCCTTAGATTTAGTTATCTGTATGAGGGGGTGTCTGAGTATTTCGATCAGGATTGACATTTGTGATAAGGTCTTGCTCTGACTCCCATATACAAACTGGCCACTGATTCCCATCCCCCAGCTCCATCCAAGAATGAGGCCCTGACCACATGAGCCAGCTGGTCTTCCTTCTGGTACATGATGGGCCACCTCGAATGGGTGTACACAGTGTAACTCCATGTTTGAGAAGAGGACCCTCAGCAGTTGTGCAGTGCACAGCCTGCACAACCCTCTATAGCAACCCTGTTCCCACTTCTAGATTTTGACCACTAGGAGTTTCCTTTCTCTCATTTACTCCTCAAACTGGGAGGCCCAAATACATCATCCCCTTCCCCCCAACTCCGTCGATCCAAGGAAAACTCAAACAATCCGGGAAGGCAGTGCAGCAATGTTTAAAAACGGTTGAGTGCCCAGGCTGTGCACAGAAGGGCTTTTGATTCTAAGGACCAATTTGACATCTGCTGGAAGGGCACTCCCTTCCCGCTGCCCAGCGTGCAGGTCGGGGTGCAAGGCGCTGGATTAAAGGTTTCCTGCCTGCCTGCCTGCCCACCCGCCACATCCTTTCCCGCTCCTCGCCCTGGCCAAACCCCCAAACCTAGGCATAATTTTAGAAACTTAATAGATGCTGTGCTGTACATTCTTGGCCTGGAGCCTGTGGGGGCAGGTCCGAAAAGAATACAGACATTTCTTTCTCAGGCCATGTTGATAGAGATCCTCTGTTTCCCCCCAGGGACAGGTTTCTGAGGAGCCATTGTACAGGGATGAGCCCCCCGCAACACTTGCTTCTTTGTGGGGTTCCCCCACCCCATCCCACCCAGGCTGGATTATTTTGCAGGGTCAGTGCCAGCTTCTCTTTGCCTTTCCTGAGGTCCTCAAAGCCACCAGGAGCAGTGGGGACTGGAGGGGGTGGAGCACAGATTCGAGGGCCCCAGGTGATGGGGGCCATGAGGACCTCTGCAGATCACTGGGGTCATTTGGTGTCTTGAAACTGTAAATGACAGTCTGGGCCCTCTGAATCTGAGGAAAGAAGGCCTGCCTGATTTTAGGATCTGGGGCTAGGACAACAGTGAGGGCTTTTATTTTCTTCCCAGGGCAAGAAAGCCTGTGTGATCTTTTCAGATTTCAAGGAATTGCCCCATTCCTGGAATGGGTGCTCTAGAGGCTTCTGGAGTATGAATGAGAAGTGGGTTGGGACAAGACACATCCAGAGTATAACATCCAGTGACTAACATCTATGGAGCACTCGAATGGCAGGCTCTCGGCTGCATGCTTTATCTCCTTCAACTTCCTTTCAGCCCTAGAAGATGGGGGGTCATGGATGTACCCGTCTTACAGATAAGGAAACTGAGGCTTTGGGAGGTGAAGTGACTTGTCCATGGTCATGTAGCCAGGCAGTGGCACAGCCAGCACTGAAGCCTGCATCCTCTGCCTTGGGAGTATCCCCGCACTCCATCTTTATTTTACTTTATTATTATTATTTATTTATTTTTTGTGTGGTACGTGGGCCTCTCACTGTTGTGGCCTCTCCCGTTGCAGAGCACAGGCTCCAGACGCACAGGCTCAGCGGCCATGGCTCACGGGCCCAGCCGCTCTGCGGCATGTGGGATCTTCCCGGCCCGGGGCACGAACCCGTGTCCCCTGCATCGGCAGGCGGGCTCTCAACCACTGTGCCACCAGGGAAGCCCCCCATCTTTATTTTTGAACAGTTTTATTGAGACATCATTCACATACCATATGACTCACCCATTTAAAGTGTACAGTTCAATGGCTTTGAGTATCCACAGACTTGTGCAACTGTCACAGTTTTAGAATATTTTCATCATCTGGAAAAGAAACCCTGTCCCCTTTAGCTATTACCTTCCACTCCACCCTCCCCTCAGCCCTAAGCAACCACTCATGTACTTTCTGTCCCTGTGGATTTGCCTATTCTGGACACTTCATGTCAATGGAATCATACAAAATGTGACCTTTCGTGTCTGGCTTCTTTCACTGAGTATCGTGTTTTCAAGGCTCATCCACATCACAGCATGAAGCAAACTTCATTCCTTTTATGGCTGAATAATATTCCATCGTATGGACAGACCACATTTTGTTTTTTCATCTGTCTGTTAATGGACATGTGGGTTGTTTTTCCCTTTAGGTTATTGTGAATAATGCTCTTATGAACATCCACATTCAGGTTTTCAGTTCCCTCTCGAATCTCCCAGTCTTAAGGAAGCCGTTCAAATGCCCACCTACGGGCCTTTCTCATGCTCAGATTCCCCCACCTGGGATCCCACCTGCCCAGTCAAGTCCGACTTACTCCTCAGAATCTAGCTTACATCCTTTATCTCACAGTGACCGCTCCCTGTGCCTCTTGGCCCTGTGGCCCACTTGCTGTGTGACCTTTTACTACTCACTCAACCTTTCTGGACCCCAGTGCCTTTATCTGTAAAGCAGGGTTCTGATTATGACTCCATGAGGCTCCTATGAGGATTGAGATGGCAAGAGCTCTATGGGCAGAAAACCTGGAGAAGGGTGATGAGGTGTTGGGGTGGACATTTGTTCAGCTCTTAAGCCAGCCGTTCTCATCCTGCCAACTTCTGGCCCTGAGCTAGGCCCTGGTTGCTGTCATAAACCACTCTCATCCTGCCTTTAAGGAGTTCAGGCTATAGCAGAGGTTCCTAACCAGGGAAGAGTTTGCCCCAGGGACATTTGACAATGGACGTCTTTGGTTGTCACAGTGCGGGGGTGGGAGGGGTGCTACTGGTATCTGGTGGGTGGAGGCCAGGGACACTGCTAAACATCCTGCAGTGCACAGGTCAGGCCCACAACAATGAATGATCCAGCTCCAAATATTAATATCGCCAAGGTTGAGAAACACTGATTTAATGGTATGATTGTTATTCATTTTTCATGTGTGTATGTATTTATCTGTAAGCTTGCCTCTTGCCACAATGAATGAGAAGTAACTAACAAAGATATCAACAGAGCAATGAAATTTTTTCTAATGAGGAAACTGTGAAAAATAATAGGAGGGAAAGAAAATAACACTCATGTTAAAGCACGCTTCTGCTTCCAGAGCTGGGATGTACATTTGGTCTGAGCTTCCTAGTGGCCAGAGCAAAGGGGGAAACACAATCAATTTCAAGATTCACACTGTTCCAAAGGTGAAAACAAATCAAGTGTTCAGGAGAAGTCTGGCTTTCCTGGGCCTGAAGAACTCAGGGCTTTTCTCTTACAGGCCCTTATAAAGGGGCCACAACAACGTACTGGGGCTGATAGTACCAAAGCAGGCCGTGATGTAAGGCTGAGGCCAGCTGGGCAAAGGCAGCCTTTTTTCGAGTGCCTGTCCTGAGTGTGGTGGTTTACTTTCCCAGATTGAAGGCAGAAAGCAGGGCCCATGCTTTATTCAGTTCAGAATGGTGATAGGAACAGGGGCTCTGGAGCCAGACTGCCTAGGGTCAAGGCCTAGAATGACTCCCAAGTAGCTGTGTGACCTTCAGCCATTATTTAAACCTCTCTGAGCTCAGTTTCCTCATCCATAAAATGGGTCCGAAATAGTACTTACTTTACAGGCTGTTGGGAGAATTAAATGAGATAGCATGTACCCAAGGCTGACCCCAGACCTGGCAGAAGTAAATAGTTAATCCAGCTATTATTTCTGTGCCATGGAGGGTGCTGGATAAATACTTTTGGGACACCTGCATTTTTTTTTTTCACAGGTAATGAAAGATTCAGCCTTTGGAGTGGGGGGTATGTGTTTGGGATCCAGTCCTGCTGTGGAAGGCAGTGAAAGGGTGAGGGTCTTGGCTGGGGAAGTCCTGCAGCCAGACATGGTCAGATCTGACCCCACTGTTTTCCTACTTAAAACCTTCTCTGACTCATCACATAAGGGCAGTATTCAAATGCTTGATCCCAGACCCTGCGGGCCCGTCCCTGACTTACCACCAACATTTCTTTCTACACCCACCTCCATCCTATGCCCCAGTAATTCTGAACTCCAGGCGATTGTTAACGTGCCAGGCCATTGCCCATGTGGTGCCCTCTGCCTGGAATGCTCTTCCTCCCTGTCTGCCTAAGACTGGACTTGAGCATCAGCCCTTTTAAAAAGCCTTTGTTGGATTTCCTACCCGCCAGGGAACAGTAATTTCTTCTTCGTATCCACCTCCCTCCCCAGCTACTCCACTAAGACTGCAGTCAGAACACATATGCATTCATTCACTCACTCACTCTTTTTTTTTTTTTGACTGCGCTGGATCTTGCTTCTTTGCAGTGCGCGGGCTCTCTAGTTGTGATATGTGGGCTCCAGAGCATGTGGGCTCTCTAGTTGCGGTGCACGGGCTTACTTACTCCACGGCATTGTGGGATCTTAGTTCTCTGACCAGAGATCGAACCTGCGTGCCCTGCATTGAAAGGCAGATTCTTAACCAATGGACCACCAGGGAGGTCCCCTCACTCACTCATTGACTCAGTTACTCATTCATAATTCACTCATTCATTGATTCAATCATTCATTCATTAATTCCTCACTCACTCATTGATTCTTTGATTTGTTCATTCATTTATAAATCAACTACTGAAAGCTTCCTGTTTGCCAGCTACTTTTCTAGGCACTGGGGATACAGTAGTGAAAAAAACAGACAAAAATCACCCTCCTTGGGCCTCCATGTCTCCAGCCCTTACACCTAGTAAGTGCTTAGTAAACCACCCCGACATAAAGTTCTACGACTTTAGCTTCTACCTCTTCCTACCTCATGCCCTGGGTCCTTGGGACATGACTATTTGGTCCCCCAAACATGTCCCGCAGGCTTCCATCTCCTTCTTCTTGCTGTTCCTTCCTTCTGGAATGCCCCACAAGGTTGGCCCCATGGTCATCTGCACTTTTCAGGGTCAGAGGCAGCAGCTCAGAGAGGTTGCCGAGCTTGCGTTGGGTCACACAGCTAGTACGCCCCAGAGCCACAGTTGAACTCAGTTCCTTCAACTGCAGAGCCTGTCAGGCTAGCAGCTGGGTGCCAAGCACGGTTTGTGCAAGGCCTGTGGCTCTGAAGACTGGTCATATCCCTGACCCCTTGTAATGGACCTAGGGCCTGAGATTGGAGAAGGGACATGACCTTGAATGATGCCTTGAGGCCCCAGGCTGAGGTCCAGCAAGCAGCCTGTCAGGGTGGCAGAAAGGAAAGACTAAAATCAGAGGCTGTATCCTGTGATGCAGCTGGCCTAGGTTCAAATCCCAGCTCCACCACCTACTGAGTTCTTTGACTTGGCTAAATTACTTCACCTTTCTGAGCCACAGTTCCTTCACCTATAAAATGGGGTTTACAATAGTCTCTACCCATTGGGTTATTGTAAAGATGAAAGGAGATGCCATATGTAAAACACCAAAATGATATAACCCAATAATTGTTAGCCATTATTATCGTTATTCAGAATTATTATTGTTAACATTACTTTAATTAAAATTAAAGTTAATTAAAATTGTTCAAAATAAATAATAAGAGGACTCAGCCAGGGCGGGAGGGATAAATTGGGAATTGGGGATTAACAGATAAACACTACTATACAGAAAATAGACAACAAGGACCTCCTGTATAGCCCAGGGAACTATAGTCAATATCTTATAAGAACCTATAATGGAAAAGAATCTGAAAAAGAAAAAAAAAGAAATATATATATATATATATATATATATATATAGCTGAATATATAATATAAAATATATATGTAACTGAAAAAGAATATGTATATATAACTGAATCACTTTGCTGTACACCTGAAACATTGTAAATCAACTATACTTCAAAAAAAAAAATACCATGAATTCCCTGGCAGTCCAGTGGTTAGGACTCTGTGCTTTCACTACCAAGGGCATAGGTTCAATCCCTGGTCAGGGAACTAAGATCCAGCAAGCTGTGTGGCAGCGTAGCAAAAAAAAAAAACAAAAAACAAAAACAGCCTTGGCCTCACCTCCTCCAGGAAGCCCTCCCTGACCACCCCACCCAGGTGCACCTAGAGCCTGTACATCCTTCCCTCGTACCCTTTTTCCATTGACCATTATAAATGCATTTGGTGGTCTCCTTTAAGGTTTTTCTCCCCACTGGACTTAAACTTGATCTCGGCCATTACTTGTTCTCCTGGGCCTGCCACAATGGCTGGCAGCTGTTGATAAGAAATAAATATCTGTTGCATGACCGAACAGGGTTAGGGCAACCTGAGATGACTTTGCTTCTCCTTCAGGGACCCAGAGGAGGATGTTCCTGGAGGAGGGAAAGTGGGTTAGGAATCCCTCTGCAGGGCACCGATGGGGTCTAGGGCGGAGAGGGGATTAACTCCTGGCCCTGAAAATCGTGCCAAGTGCCTGCCTGTCTTCAGGGAACAGTTGGGTGTGGGTGAGGCCAGCCTTGCCCAGCAGTTTCCTCACCTGCAGATTGAGGGCTGTTGTCAGGTTAAGGGTAGCACTTGGCACAGTGAGATAGCGCCCCACGCCCTCTTCACTGGTCTATTCTATCCTCGCTGTGTAGCCTCGGGCAAGTCACTTCACCTCTCTGGGCTCAGTTTTGTCCTTTGTAAAATGGGACAACAAAAGGCATCATCTCTTGGTATGGCTGCCTGGGTTAGACAGATGAGAAAATGCATGGGGCCCAGCTTGAGAAGTACTCTGAAAATGTGAGCTGTCATTTTGATTATTTTCTTCTCTCATTTGGTAACCCAGCAAGTGTTTACTGAGCACCTACTATGGGCCAAATGAGCTGAGTGCCAGGTGCTGACCACACTGTGAACAGGATCCTGTTTCGAACAAACCAGATTCTTTTAAAAACATTTATGAGACTGTCAGGGAAATATAAACCCAGATTGGATGACATTGGATGAAATTCAGAAGTTGTTCATTTTGGGGTGAGGGGTGGGGACACATTGTAGTTTTGTGGTTATATTTTTCAAAAGAGTTCTCATCTTTTAGAGACTCAACCCAAAGTGTTTACAGATGACATATGATGTCAAGGATTTGCTTTGAAACAATCCAGTCTGTAAAACTAAAATTATTCTTTTTTAATGTTATTGGCCGCACCTTTCGGCTTGCAGGATCTTAGTTCCCCGACCAGGGATTGAACCCGGGCCCTTGGCAGTGAAAGCGTGGACCGCCAAGGAATTCCCTAAAATTATTCTTTTTTAAAGTTTATTTTTAAAAAATCCAGTGGTGGAGGAAGGCATGGGGATACATAGACGGTATCAGATGGACCACAAGTAGGTGATGGGGAAGCTGTTTGTAACGGTCCATAAAGAATTTAACAAAAAAGCATATCTTAACCACATGGGTAATTACACACCCTCAGTGAGCGATGCCCTAAGGAGAAAATGGGAAGCTGGAGGTGGGGACTGGAGGCTTCGGAGATCAAAGGCCATGGTGAGAGTTTGGTCTTCATCCTAATTGGGCAGCCGGTGATAGGTTTCGGCCGGGACCATGGCGCCTGGCTTGGTGCGGTTGTGAGAATACTAAGTAACTCGCTGAAGGGCTCAGAACAAGCACACCGCTGGGGGCTTCGTCAGAGCCCTTCTTTTTGTTCTTTCTTGTCCTCAATCTCTCCCCTCCAACACTGAGCTGGGGAGGGCTCCATACCCTTGGGAAGGGGGGGTGTCACACAGGGAAAGTGCAACCTCTTTTCCTCCTTGCCAACCCTTAGAGAAGTGTGCAAGGGTCTTGCCTGGAAGTAGGAAGCTGCAGCTTTTCAGCCAGGGACCCAGGCCTTGTGGGGGTCTGCGGGGTCCCCGAAGCCAGAGCCGACACTGAGCTGTGTCCCCACCCATCCATCTGCCCCATCTGGACAAACCATAGGCCTTGTCTTCCTTGCTCAGCATTTTCCCACGACTGAATGTCTGTGTCCCC
Source organism: Phocoena phocoena (assembly GCF_963924675.1). Lineage (NCBI taxonomy): Eukaryota > Metazoa > Chordata > Mammalia > Artiodactyla > Phocoenidae > Phocoena > Phocoena phocoena. The sequence continues at coordinate 28,721,025 of NC_089233.1, forward strand.
CTCAAATTCATATGTTGAAACCTAACCTTCAATGTGATGGTGTTAGGAGGTGGGGCCTTTGGGAGGTGAGTAGGTAATGAGGGTGGAGCCCTTGTGAATGGGATTAGTGCCCTTATAAAAGAGACCCCAGAGAACTCCCTCAACCCTTCCACCATGTGAGGACGCAGAGAGAAAACAGTCATCTAAGAACTGGGAAGTGGGCTCTCACCAGATGTAGAATCTACTAGCCCCTTGATCTTGGACTTCCCAGCCTCCAGAACTGTGAGAAATAAATGTGCGATGTTTATAAGCCATCTTGTCTGTGGTATTCTGGTATAGCAGCCGACCTGACTAAGCCACCAGCAGAACATGCTCTGGACCACGTTCTTCATGGTAACAGCCTACCGATGAAGTCCATCCTCCCAGCCCTGGGTTTGGGTTGCTGAGGGCCTGGGTTCCAGGTTCCCACTGTGGAAGGAGAGGAAGTGATGCCCTCCCTGCCCTCTGGAGTCCTCGAGAACTGTCCAGGGTGAGGGTCCACTCTGCTGTGGCTCAGGCCGTGGCCAGTTCCCACAGTAGGAGAGGAAGTCTCTCTCTTTCCTACATTGCTGTCTCTTCCTGACACAGGGCGCCTGGGTCACAGATGTTTCACGTCAGGAGTCAGAGGTGGTGGTGACTTAATCATGCCAGCCTGCAGTTCCTTAAAAAGGTGTGGGTCGGGCTTCCCTGGTGGCACAGTGGTTGAGAGTCCGCCTGCCGATGCAGGGGACGTGGGTTCGTGCCCCGGTCCGGGAGGATCCCACGTGCCACGGAGCGGCTGGGCCCGTGAGCCATGGCCACTGAGCCTGCGCGTCCGGAGCCTGTGCTCCGCAATGGGAGAGGCCACAACGGTGAGAGGCCTGCGTACCACAAAAAAACAAAAACAAAACAAAGCAAAAAAGGTGTGGGTCTCAGCCCTTTCAGAAAGCAGTTTGATGGAGTGCTTCAGGGGCTGGAAAGGCCTACACTTTCCATTCCAGTGATCATGCTTCTGGGAATTTGCCCAAAGGAACTAATCCTAAAACAAGGAAAGAAAGACTGAGTGCCCAGTGATATCTACTGCCGTGAGATTTGTAATAGGAATCATTGGGCGTGACGCATTTGTTGTAACCCCTTCATGGATTCTTAAGAGGCATTTAGAAGTAGGAGTTATGAGAGCTCTTTATCAACATAGAAAATACTTATGATATAACACTGAGCTGAAAACACAATGTGGGGATGGCAGGCAGGGCTGGTGGGGGGGGGGTCTGTTGATTTTCCTAACAGTCTGTGATATCCTCCTATTGCTCTAAATGGCAGGAAAACCGGCCTGTATGTGGCGAGGGGGCGTTCCAGCCGCCTCCCCAGCTAGCAGACGCATCACCAGGGCTCTGCCCGACACCAGCCCCAAAACTGGTGTGCCTGTTCCATTTTCGAAAATGGAGAGTGACAGCTTAAGGCGTGTCTCCTTTTCTGGATGATCCTGTGGCTTTCTGGAGGGGAAGAGAAGGACGGGTGGAAAAAAACCAGGGAGGCCCTTATAGCCTGCTGGGAGGCACAGCCCCTGGGGTAGGGATTTGGTCTTTTTCACATCAAAAAGTTGTTGACAGCTCAAACAGCACAGCCTCTTTCCTGGAGACTGAGGCAGGGATGTTTATTTTTACTAAAAGGTTTAAAAAGTTCTTTATTTCACTGCAAAAGCAATGCATGCTCATTGTTTAAAAAAGAAAAAACCAAATAGTATAGAATTGTATAAAATAAAGCCCCTGCCTGCCTCCCTCTTCTCTTCAGAGGGAAACTCTGTTGGTTCGTTGGGTCCTTTCTTTTAGATATGTTCCATATCAGGGGTTTTCAAACTTTTTGTTTAGCTATGAGCCACAATGAAAAAATAGATTTTGCATTGTAACCCAGTACACACGGACAGTGGAATATAGGTAGAACAGAAGTTTTATGCAATGATGCTTATTATAAGGAATGCTGGCTGGGGTTGTCTGTTCTGTTCTGTTTTGTTCTATGACAGTCTATTCCATTCTATCCCATTTCCTTTAAAAGAAAGGTGGCTGGTCTTAACCCAGTCACATAATTTCATGTCTCACATGCCTTGGTGTGACCGTCAGTGAAACTACTGCTGTAGATGTTTTTGTTTTTGTTTTATTTATTTTAAAATATCTATCTACTTATTTATTTGGTTGCACTTGGTCTTAGTTGAGGCTCTTGGGTTCCTTAGTTGTGGCACACGGGCTCCTTAGTTGCAGCATGTGAACTCTTAGTTGCGGCATGCATGTGGGATCTAGTACCCTAACCAGGAATCGAACCCGCGCCCCTACATTGGGAGGGCAGAGTCTTAACCACTGCGCCACCAGGGAAGTCCCCTGCTGTAGATGTTAATAACACATAACGTCATTGTTCTCGACTCCTCGTTCTATGACTTGCTTTTCGCACTTGAGGATTTTACAGCCCACTTTCCGTAAATGCACATAGAGCACTATTTCTTCCTCCTTAATGGCAGCAGAGGAAAAATCATAATTGGTTTTTTTTTTTTTTTTTTTGCGGTACGCGGGCCTCTCACTCTTGTGGCCTCTCCCGTTGCAGAGCACAGGCTCTGGACGTGCAGGCTCAGCAGCCATGGCTCACGGGCCCAGCCGCTCCGCGGCATGTGGGATCTTCCCGGACTGGGGCACGAACCCGTGTCCCCTGCATCGGCAGGCGGACTCTCATCCACTGCGCCACCAGGGAAGCCCCTGTCCAGCTCCTTTTTAACAGCCATTCGCCTTGTCTCCACGTTGGGCTGTCATCAGCGAGGTTTGGGGGAGGGGATGCCCCATCCATGCACAGCTACAGGGACATCTGCGCAGTGATTCCCAGCATGGGATCCGCAGGTCAGGAAGAATGAACCCCTCAGACATCACGATTGCTGCTGGGAATGGCCTGGGGTGGGGGGGTTCATTGAAGTGTGCGTCTAGGGGCACAGAGGACACTTTGCTCCCCCAGGGTCCCCTACACCAAATGACCGCACAGGATTTTGTTTTGTATCACACCCTGCTTGCGATGCTGGGAAATACATACGTGGGTTTTAGAAATGAGTTGGGTTCCAGTTCACTTCTGCTTTCTCCTCCTTTGCTTCCTCTTTTGTCACTCGAGGGCTTTGGAGGAGGGAACCCTCCTCAATCCTGATTCCAAAGCTCTTCCACATCGATGGCTTTTCTGTCTGGAGTCCTTGGGCCTTTTATATTGTGTGACTTGGGCAGTAAGTTCCCAGGGGGTCAAAGCTGGTTCCATGCACGTGTGTACATGAGTTGGACTGGGACCCCGCAGCTGCAGTGCATTAGAATGGGGGCTTTATTTGCATTCCTGTCTTAGGATCAAATCCTGGTTCTGACACTTACAAGTGGGAAAAGCCTTGGGTCTTGGTTGCTTCGTCATTTATAAAATGGGGTTTAGATTCCCTGCTCGGGGAAACAGGATAGAATAAGTCTGTGGGTAAGCGCACAGACTTTATTTTATTTATTTTGGCTGTGCCTTGCGGTATCTTAGTTCCCCAACCAGGGATCGATCCTATGCCCCCTGCAGTGGAAGTGTGGAGTCTTTTTTTTTTTTTTTTTTTTTTTTTGCGGTACGCGGGCCTCTCACTGTTGTGGCCTCTCCCGTTTGCGGAGCACAGGCTCCGGACGTGCAGGCTCAGCGGCCATGGCTCACGGGCCCAGCCGCTCCGCGGCATGTGGGATCTTCCCGGACCGGGGCACGAACCCGTGTCCCCTGCATCGGCAGGCGGACTCCCAACCACTGCGCCACCAGGGAAGCCCCGAAGTGTGGAGTCTTAACCACTGGACCACCAGGGACTTTAGAAAGAGCCTTTCTGGTTTCTGATCTTGGCTTCACGCTAATCCCACTGTGTGACCTTGGGCAAGCTACGTAACCTCTCTGTGTCTTGATTTCCTCATCTGTAAAATGGAGAGAATAATAATATCTACCTCCTAGGGTTCTTGCAAGGATTAAGTGAGTTAATAAACATGTTTGGCTAATGCCTGGCTATGTATTTATTATTGCTGTTTTTATTAAGAATGATGGGTTGTCATGAAGATTAAACAAGATGATGGATCTAAGGACTTCCCTGGTGGCGCAGTGGTTAAGACTCTGAGCTCCCAATGCAGGGGGCCTGGGTTTGATCCCTGGTCAGGGAACTAGATCCCACATGCATGCCGCAACTAAGAGTTTGCATGCCACAACTAAGACCCAGCGCAACAAAGAAAAAAAAAAAAAGATAATGGATCTAAATGCGCTCCTATGGGACTTGGCATGTAGTAAATGATCAAAAATTTTTAAAAGAAATGACAGTTTTAGACAGGGTACTTTTGGTTCGGAATGCGGTAGGTCTGGTAATGAACATTTAGCCCTGGCTCTGACTAGCTCAGGAGGGAGAAGAAATTGTAGAGGCACCTGCTCAGGGGTTCTTCACAAGTGTTTCTTCCACATTTCAGTGTCTCATTTCAGTGTCTCATTTCAGCGGCTCAGGAAGGTGGAGGAGGGGAGGATGGGGGTGGGGGAGACAACTTCCATCCCGGAAGGGTGGGTAGGTGAAAGGGGAAGTGGTGTACTTTGTCTTTTTTGCCGAAATGCTCTGGAAATAAGGCTTCCTGGGGATGCTCCCAGGTTAGGGCCTCAGGGCTACATGTGCTTGGGGGTGGGGTGCAGAAAAGGGAAGTAGGGGGTGTCAGGGACATCAAGGTGTTCCCCACTTCCCCTCCAGCCTGTCTTCTCTTTATTCCAGTGCCAGGCTTGTGCTGGGCATCTGGGACACATCCGTGAGCAGCACACCATCGGATGTGGAATAATAAACACGATGTCGTTAATGAGAGGGTAGTAAGTGTTTCAGAAAAGTGGGGATGGGGTCGAGTGTGAGGGAGGGGCTGTAATTTCAGAGAGGGTGGTCGGGGTGGGCCTGATTGAGAAGGTAACATTTAAGCAAAGGCTTGAAGGAGGGAGCCAGCCATGTTGATACCTGGGGTGCCAGTGGTTCAGGCAGAGGGAAACAGCCAGTGCAAAGGCCCTGAGGCAGGACAGTGCTGGAACAGCAGAGAGGCCTGTGTGGCTGAAGCAGAGTGAGTGAGATTGAAGGTGTTTGGAGACGAGGACAGAGAAGTAGTGAGGCTTAGATCACGTGGGGCTCTGGAGGCCTTAGGGAGGGCCTGATACCTCTCTAGACTGTGGGGAAACTCAGTCAGGAGCTCAGGATGGGTCATGAGTATATTTGCTTGAGTGGGATTATTTTCTTATCACAGAGCTGTGGCCGCTGCTAGCAGATCTAAAGTGTGATTCCAGAAACAAAGGGCTCATAGGCCTTGTGGGTATTTGGTTTTGATGGAAGAGGTGCTTAAAAACAACGGCAACAAGTTTGGGGTTAGTAGATGCAAACTATTACATATAGTAAGGGTAAAAAACAAGGTCCTGGGCTTCCCTGGTGGCGCAGTGGTTGAGAGTCCACCTGCCGATGCAGGGGACACGGGTTCGTGCCCCGGTCCGGGAAGATCCCACGTGCCACGGAGCGGCTGGGCCCGTGAGCCATGGCCGCTGAGCCTGCGCATCCGGAGCCTGTGCTCCGCAACGGGAGAGGCCACAACAGTAAGAGACCCGCGTACCGCAAAAAAAAAAAAAAAACCAAGGTCCTACCATATAGCGCAGGGAACTATATTCAATATCCTGTGATAAACCATAATGGAAAAGAATATGAAAAAGAATGTATGTATGTGTGTAACTGAATCACTTTGCTGTCCAGCAGAAATTAACACAACATTGTCAATCAACTACAATTCAGTTAAAAACAACTACAGCAGCAGCAACAGCAACACGATAATAATAGCAGTTGTGAACACCTGAAGCCTTCCTATGTGCCAGGCCACTGCCCTTCACGAGTTCGTCTCATTGTCACGACCTCACTGGAGATGCTGGGGCAGCAGAGAAAAGAGAGTCTGGAAGGAGGGGCTGGCTGAGGTCCAGCCACCGGGAAGGAGCCAAGACGGGGACTGGGTCCCAGGCCTTGTGTCAGACCTGATGTCATCACCACTGCTCCATCTATTTCCTCAACAGAGGGGGCCTGACTGCCCACCTCCCACCCCCAAGCCCTGGTCTGACCCTCTGGAGGTTGGGCAATTCCAGGCTTCCCAGACCTACAGTCACCGCCCCTGGCCTGCACTTCTCCTTCTGGCCGGAAGAGAGACCAGCTGATGGACCAACACTGGCATTCAGGTTCAAATTCCAGGAACTGCAGAATCAGTCCAGAAATGTGCCCGGGAGAAAACCCCAAATGAGGAGGTGTCTTTGAAAGTTGAGTGGAAAGGTGGCTCTGGTGTTTGGGGCACCTGGAAAAACAGTGGTGCAAGACATGGAGGGCCTCCGTGAAACAGGTCAGACCAAGAAAGACAACTATCATATGATGTCACTCACATGTGGAATTTTTTTTTTTTTTGGCTGTGCCGTGCGGCATGCAGATCCCAGTTCCCCGACCAGGGATTGAACCAGCGCCGCGCCCCGCCTCCCCGCGTCCCTGCATTGGAAGTGCAAAGTCCCAACCACTGGACTGCCAGGGAAGTCTCTCACACGTGAAATTTGAAAAAAAAAACAAAAACACCAAACTCATAGAAAAAGGGAACAGATTGATGGTTGCTAGAAGCCAGGGGTGGGGTATGTGTGAAGTGGGTGAAGGTGGTCAAAGTGTACAAACTTCCAGTTATAAAATAAATAGGTCCTGGGGAGGTAATGTACAGCATGGTGACTATAGTTAATAATAATACTGTGTCATATATTTGAAAGCTGCTAGGAGAATAGATCTTAAAAGTTCTCATCACAAGGAAGAAAAAAGATGTGTAATTATGTGTGGTGATGGATGTTAACTACACTTACTGTGGCGATCATTTTGCAGTATGTACAAATATGGAATCATTGTGTTGTACACCTGAAACTAATATATAATGTTATATGTCAGTTACATCTCCATACAAAAATATTAAGGAAAAGTGGCCAAGGACCTCTGTGGGTGCTCCAAGGGAAGAGAGGAACCTGCATGGAGACCTTGGCTGGGGGGTGGAGGTGGGAAGTTGGCTGTTCCCTTTCAGACTGGGGAGGGCCAGGTGTTGCTTGGAAATGCTTATTTTTGTTTTGTGGGCTGCGGCTCTGTAGGAGGCTACATTGGAGGGAAAGACTCTGAGGTTCAGCAGCCTGAAAGATACAGGTCTGGGTGATCTAGAAGGCTCTACACCAAGAAGCTCTCCACAGCGTGGTGACTAAACATGGAGCCAGCCAGCCTGGGTTCAAATTGCCACTGCTACCATTACTAGCTGTGTGACTTTTGGCAACTTGCTTAATCTCTCTGGGCTCCAATGGCTACATCTGTAAAGTAGAGATGATAATACTTCCCTCACAGGGTTGTTGGGAGCACCATTTGTTAAATAAATATGATTCTAGGATTCAGGCTCCACCCACAATGCCCCTTCTCCCCACCAGGGCTGTTGGAATGGATCCCAGAGAACGAAGCTCTTCTGTGCCATGAAGACATTTGTTTCTGGGAAGCTACAGCAATTAGAAAGAGCCAGGGATGATTGCAAAGACACAGGGTAAAAAAAAAAAAAAAAGACACAGGGTACTCATTATTGATTCATTATCTATCTCCTGCTCCCAACCAGAACATAAAATCCAGGGGAGTTAGGACTTTGCCCTTTGTTTTGTTACCCCAGCTCTCGGCCTTGGAACAGTCCTGGCACCCAGGACACATCAGCTGAGGGAGTGAGAAGGCTGTGTGACAGTCTCAGGAGTCAGCTGGACTTGGTTTAAATCCCATCTCCAGGCACCTTCTTGCTTTGTGACTTGGGGCTTGTTACTTAACCTCTCTGGGCCTCAGATGCCTCATCTGTAAAACAGGAGGTTTTTTTTTAAAGAAAAGGAGATAATGGATTTAAAAGTATCCAGCATCTAGCAGGGGTAGGGTTAGTGTTAGTGTTTCCCATCACTATCATCATCGTCGTCCTCCTCCTTCTGCACTGGGGGTTTATTCTGCATCCTTGGCCCATTGCTGTGGTCAGGGTATATCTTGTTAAATAGAACCACAGGTACACAGCGTGTCATTTAGGTGGTGTTATTGAGGGGATCAGGCCTCTCATCCTGAGGACCTGTTTTTCCCTGCAGTTAATGGGCCACCCCCACAAGCGGGTAACAAAGTTCTCACTCTAGGCAGGCCAGGAAAGGCCCCACTTGCTACTTCTTCTGGGCCTGGTGAAGACAGAGGCCTGGCTAGTTTGGGGACAGTCTCCCACACCTCCAGGGGAAAGGCTGACCCACGTAATTGCAGGGCTGGGGAAACTCACCCGGGCTTCCACCTGGGCCACTGTCTGTAGGTGCCATCGCTTTGGTGCACCAGGCAGGTAGCATTGCCAGATAGAATAGAGAACGCCCAGTTAAATGTGAATTTCAGACCAACGCGTGATTTTTTTTTTTTTTTTAGTTTAAGTATGTCTTGTACAATGCTGAGAATATATTACAAGTCTGCAACACTGCAACATTCGGGACATACTTATACTAAACAATTACTTGCTGTTTATCTGAAATTCAGATTTAACTGGGAGTCTTGTGTTTTTATTTGCTGCATCTGGCAACTCTACCAAGGCCTCTCTCTGACCCTGAATTCACCCCATTTCAGCTCTATCTTGGCAGCAGCAGAAGCAAAGGGCTTATCCAGGGCCAGAGCCCAGGCAAGGGCAGTGAGCTAGGATCTGGGCACGGGGAGGGCCTCGCCTGTCCCTGGCCTCAGTTTCCCCATCTGCGTAACTCAGCAGGAAGAATCTTGGCTGCACAGGGCTTTTGCAAGGATGAATCGTGTGATGTGTGTCGGAAACATATTTTGGAAATGAAAAAGGTGTTATGGAAACATTAGTTACCAGAATTCATTGTTATGAATAACACAGACCAGTCAGTGGAGGCTGTTTCTGGCAACTGGTTTCCTTTTTTGAAAATTAGTTTTCCTAAACCAACAATTTGTGTTTGTTCTTAAAATGTTAGAAAATGGGCTTCCCTGGTGGCGCAGTGGTTGAGCGTCCGCCTGCCGATGCAGGGACACGGGTTCATGCCCCTGTCCCGGAAGATCCCACATGCTGCAGAGCAGCTAGGCCCGTGAGCCATGGCCGCTGAGCCTGCGTGTCTGGAGCCTGTGCTCCGCAACAGGAGAGGACACAAGAGTGAGAGGCCCGCGTACGGCAAAAAAAAAAAAAAGTTAGAAAATGGAAAGTAGCAAAAGGAGAAGAAAAATCCTTAATTCTCCTCACTCAGAGACAACTATTTATCACGTTCTTTTATCCTTGAAAAAGTGTGAAGACATTTTTCCAGGTGTATGTGTGTGCATTCTTTTTCTTTTTAACAAAAAAATGGGATTATAGCCTGCATTCTTTCATGCAAACTGTTTTTCTCCCGTGGCTGCTGAAATTTCAGAATATACCCAGAGGACATCTCCCCCTTTCTGTCTGGTTCATGTGATGCCAGGGGTGTTGGCATACAATGTGTCCACTTCCCAGATCTTGTTCTGGGCCCTTTCAGGTTAGAATACAGCTGCAAAATCTTCAGTGGGAAGAGAAACAGTCACAGATGTATGTATAACTGCCCCACCTCTGCTATGTCCTCACAGAGCATACGTAAGATGCCTGGTTTACTTTTCTTTCTTTTTTTTTTTTTTAGCGGTACGCGGGCCTCTCACTGTTGTGGCCTCTCCCCTTGCGGAGCACAGGCTCCGGATGCGCAGGCCCAGCGGCCATGGCTCACGGGCTCAGCCGCTCCGCGGCATGTGGGATCTTCCCGGACCGGGGCACGAACCCACGTCCCCTGCATCGGTAGGCAGACTCTCAACCACTGCGCCACCAGGGAAGCCCTATTTTTTAATTGAGATAAATTCACATAATATAAATTTTAACATTTTAACTATTTTAAACTATACAGTTCAGTAAACTTCACAATTCAAAATACTGCACAACCTTCACCATTATTGGCTTCCAGAATATTTTTAGCAACCCCCAAAAGAAACCCCATACCTCTTACCCCACTCCTTCCAGCCCCTGGCAACCACCAATCAGCTTTCCGTATCTATAGAGTTTTCCTATTCCTGAAATTTCATATAAATGGAATCATATGATATGTGACCTTTTTGTGTCTGGCTTCTTTCACTTAGTATCATGTTTTCAAGGTCCATCCACACTGTTGCAGGTATCATTATTTCACTTCTTTTTATGATCAAATAATATTCCATCATAAGGTTATACCACATTTTGTTTATCTGTGCATCAGTTAGTGGACATTTGGGTTACTTCCATCTTTTGATTATTGTGAATAATGCTGTGAACATTCCTGTACAAATTGTGGATACCTGTTTTCAATTCTTTTGTGTATATACCAGGCATAGAATAGTGGCTGCACCATTTTATATTCCCACCAGCAATGTTTGAGGGTTTCGATTTTTTCACATCTTCCCCAACGCTTGTTATTTTCCATTAAAACAAACAAAAATTGTTTATGACCACCATAGTGGGTATGAAGTAGTTTCTCACTGTGGTTTTGATTTGCATTTCCCTGATGACTAAAGATGTTGAGCATCTTTTCATGTGCTTGTTGGTGTTTGTATATCTTCTTTGTAGAAACGTCTATTCAAGTTCTTTGCCAGTTTTTTGTTTAAGTTAAATTTGTGTGTGTGTGTGTGATAAAATATGCATAACGTAAAATTTATCATTTCAACCATTTTAAGTGTACAGTTGAGTGGCATCAAGTACATTCACAGTACTGTGCAATCATCACCAGACTATTTTTGGGCTTCCCTGGTGGCGCAGTGGTTGAGAGTCCGCCTGCCGATGCAGGGGACATAGGTTCGTGCCCCGGTCCGGGAGGATCCCACATGCCGCGGAGCGGCTGGGCCCGTGAGCCATGGCCGCTGAGCCTGCGCGTCCGGAGCCTGTGCCCCGCAACGGGAGAGGCCACAACAGTGAGAGGCCTGCGTACCGCAAAAAAAAAAAGATTATTTTTTAAAAGCAGTTTTAGGTTTACAGCAAACTTAAGAGGAAGGCACGGAAAGTTCCCTTATACCCCCTGTCCCCACAAATGTGTAGCTTCCCCCATTATCAACATCCCCCACTAGAGTGGTACTGAGACAGGCTGGGACCTGGGACTTGGGACCCTTTGCTGCAGTGCTTGCACCTGGACAAACGTCTCCTTGAGCAACAAAATACAAAGAAACTATATGGGACTAAAATTAGCTGTGCGCATGTGCACTTGGGGCAAATTATGGACAACAAGATACAAAAAGACCAAAAACCCAACTGCCACTTCTGAAGAGTCCTGAGAAAAAACAGCGCACTGTGCGTGCACCCTGCACACAACACCACCAAAAGGGTGGGCAACACCTGAGCTACTCCTTCTGCCCAACCCCTGGCCCCGCCCCTACCCTCACCCCATGGCAGGAATCAGCCTACCACCCACCTCGGGGAGCGACCAAGGGCATCTGTTACTTGTTTTCACTCCCTCCTGCTGCAGCAGGAGCCCAAATAAAGCCTTACCTAAATTTCTTGTCTGGCCTCTTATCAATTTCTATCGATTAGGGAAGGCCAAGAACCTGATCGGTAACAGTATGTTTGTTACAGTTGATGAACCTACACTGACACATCATCATCACCCAAGTCCATAGTTTATGTTAGGGTTCACTCTTGATGTTGGACATTCAATGGGTTTGGACGAATATAATGACATGTATCCATCATAATATCATACAGAGTATTTTCACTGCCCTAAAATTACTCTGTGCTCTGCCTATTCATTTCAGCCTGACCCTCACCCTCACCCCAATTCCTGGCAACTGCTGATCTTTTTACTGGCTCCATGGTTTTGCCTTTCTCCAGAACTTTTTCACCATTCCAATGCCCATTTAAAAAATTGGGTTGGGCTTCCCTGGTGGCGCAGTGGTTGGGAGTCCGCCTGCCGATGCAAGGGACACGGGTTCGTGCCCCGGTCCGGGAGGATCCCGCATGCCGCGGAGCGGCTGGGCCTGTGAGCCATGGCCGCTGGGCCTGCGCGTCCGGAGCCTGTGCTCCGCAAGGGGAGAGGCCACAACAGTGAGAGGCCCGCGTACCGCAAAAAAAAAAAATTGAGTTGATGTCTTTTTGTTGTTGACTTGTAAGGGTGCTTTATAAAATCTGGATACTAGATCCTGATCAAGTGTACGATTTGCAAATATTTTCTCCCGTTCTGTGGCTTGTCTTTTCGCTCTCTTGATACAGGCATACTTTATCTTATGCTGCTTTGCTTTATTGTGCTTTGTGGACGTAGCATTTTTTTTTTAGAAATTGAAGGTTTGTGGCAACCCTGCGTCAGGCAAGTCTATTGAAGCCATTTTCTCAAGAGCATTTGCTTATTTTGTGTCTCTCTGTCACATTTTGGTAATTCCCGAAATATTTCAAACTTTTCCATTACTATTATATTTGTTATGGTGATCTGTGATCCGTGATCTTTGACGTTACTACTAAGACTAGCTGAAGACTCAGATGATGGTCAGCAGTTTTTAGCAATAAAGTATGTTTAAATTAAGGTATGTACTTTTTTTTAGACATAATGCTATTGCACACAATAGACTATAGTAGCGTGTAAACATAACTTCAATATTCACAGGGAAACTAAAAAATCTGTGTGAGTCACTTTATTGCAATATTCACTTTATTGTGGTGGTCTGGAACTGAACCCATAATATAGCCGAAGTATGCGGTTAGTGTGCTTTTATGCACAAAAGTTTTTAATCATGATGAAGTTCAATCTATCTATTTTTTCCTTTTGTTGCTTGTGCTTTTGATGTCATATTTGATAAACCATTGCCTAATCCAAGATCATGAGGATTTACACTTTTGTTTCCTTCTAAGAGTTTTATAGTTTTTCCATTTTGAATTCATTTTTTTCTATAGTGTGAGGTAGGGATCCAGCTTCATTGTTTTTTTTGTTTTTTGGGGTTTTTTTTTGCGGTACGCGGGTCTCTCACTCTTGTGGCCCCTCCTGTTGCGGAGCACAGGCTCCGGACGCGCAGGCTCAGCGGCCATGGCTCACGGGCCCAGCCGCTCCGTGGCATGTGGGATCTTCCCGGACCGGAGCACGAACCCGCGTCCCCTGCATCGTCAGGCGGACTCTCAACCACTGTGCCACCAGGGAAGCCCCAGCTTCATTGTTTTGCATGTGAATATCCAGTTGTTCCAGCACCACTTGCTGTAAAGACTCTTTTCCCATGGAATGGTCTTGATATCTTTCTCAAAAACCCATTGCCCACAGATGTATGGGTTTATATATGGAATCTCAATTTTATTTCATTGGTTTATATGTCTGTTCTTATGCCCATAACACATGCTTTGATTACTGTAGCTTTGTACTGAATAATAACTTTGGAAATTTAGAAGTGTGAGTCCTCTGACTTTGTTCTTTTTCACAATTGTTTTGGTTATTGAGTCCCTTGCAATTCCATATGAATTTTAGTGTCTTCTTATCTATTTCTGCCAAAGAGGCAGTTGGGATTTAGATAGAGATTATATTGGATCTCTACATAAGTTTGGGGAGTATTACCATCCATGATGGTTAGTTTTATGTGTCAACTTGGCTAGGCTATAGTACCCAGTAATTCAAGTAAACGCTAATTTAGGTGTTGCTGTGAAGGTATTTTGTAGATGTGGTTAACTTCTACAACAAGTTGACTTTAAGGAGATTATTTAAGTAATTTGGGCCTTATCCAACCAGTTGAATGGCCTTAAGAGCAAAACTGAGGTTTCCCAGAAGAATTCCACCTATGGGCTAGAGCTTCAGCTCCTGCTCAGGAATCTATCTATCTCTCTATCTATATCTGTGTATCTATGTGTCTATGTATCTATCTCTGGTTCCATTTCTCTGATAGAACTCCGATATACCACATGAATATCTTCCCATTTATTTAGGTCTTCTTTAATTTCCTTCAGCAACATTCAGTGAAGAAGTCTTAAACTTCCTTAGTTAAACTGTTTTCTGCATTTTGTTTTTGTATTTTTCCTTGCTAGTGTATAGAAATGCCACTGATTTTTTAAATGTTGATCTGGTATCCTGCCACCTTACAGAACTTGTTTATTTGTACTAACAGTTTTTGTGGATTCCTTAGGATTTTCTGTATACAAGATGATGTCATCTACAAACTGAGATAGTTTTACCCCTTCCTTTCCAATCTGGATGCTTTTTATTTCTTTTTCTTGCCTACTTGCTCTGGCTAGAACTTCTAGTACAGTGTTGAATAGAAGTTGTGAAAGCAGACATCCTTGCTTGTACTTGATCTCAAGGGTGAAAGCATCCTGTCTTTCACCATGGAGATGATGTTTGCTGTGGGATTTTCGTAGATGCTCCTTATCAGGTTGTGGAAGTGTCTTTCTATTCCAAGTTTGTTGAGTGTCTTTATATCTTGAAAAGGTGTTGGATTTGGGGGACTTCCCTGACGATCCAGTGGTTAAGACTCCGCACTTCCACTGCAGGGGGTGCGGGTTTGACCCCTGGTTGGGGAAATAACTAAGGTCCCACATGCCGTGTGGTATGGCCAAAAACTGAAAAAAAGGTTTCGGATTTTGTCATATGCTTTTTCTGTGTCTATTGATGACACAGAAAAAGATGATTATGTGGCTGGTTTACTTTTCTTCCCTTCTTGGAAGCATTGGGTTGGAAATTCCAACTCTGTGGTTTTCTTCAGGGATCAAAAAAGGGTTACAGTTTTATAGCTCTCCCCATAAATAATTGCGAACTCCCGGATGCAGTAAGTGTTTAGGACAGATGAGAAAACAAAACCAGCTCCTGTTGTGGCTCAGCAGCTGGGGGGAGAAAAACGAATGAAGGTTGCTTAGCAATGAGTAATAGAGAAGGAAATTCAGGTGTGCGATTGCTTTTCCTTCAGCAGAAAGGAAGAAGGAAAGAAGAGGATGGGGGAGAGGGAGGAAGGAAGGCAGGAAGGCTGTTTCTTTAAGATTTTGCTCTGACATATTTTCTGTAGGGCTCACCTCTTGCTACCAGTGGTCTGTGATACTCTGGGTTAATGTCAAGACATCAGGTGTTGGGCACAATCCAGCTTTCTCTATAGTTTTAAAACAAGAAAAGATTGGCATCACTAATAACATCTACGTGGCAACTTCTCATGCTGGGGAGAACTTTGAAATCCCCTCCTTTAATTGAGTAATACGTCCAGGGCTGGTAGTAATACGTGGCTGCTGGTAGCTGGGTCCACGTGATGAAAGGTGGTAAGAGCTTTGGGCAGGGAAGAAGGGGACAGTTTACTATAAGACATTGGGCAAGTCACTCTCTGCCTGGGTCTCAGTGTAAAGGCGGGGAGGGTTCCACCACCAGAGAGTTCTGGGATCCAGGTCTATGAATCCGCAAGGGGGATTTTAGGCTCCCCGCCCAGGTTCCAGAATAATCAGCCGGTGATTCAGAAACAAAACCAAATAACAAACAAAAAAGCCCGACGAATTTCCGGCATTTCTCTAGGTAGCCACATTAGGGTTCCACCCATTCTCCAGGACTCTGTACTCTCAAAGCCACATCAGCTCATCAGTGCCCTGTAATGACTTCCCAGGGGGGCCTGCTGGATCAGGGCTGCTATTATTACTGTAGCAGCATAAATGGGGGCTCTTATCAGATACGCAGCACCTGTTTAGGGGCAAAGGGTTTTGCTGAAACAGTAGTTACTGATTTCCAGTTTTCAGTGATGGAGTGAGAAAGTACCTAGGGGCCAGGGGCCACCCTGGGGGCATACAAAGTACAATAGTTAGCAGATAGGGTAAGTTTTTTTTTTTTTTTTTAACATCTTTATTGGAGTATAATTGCTTTACAATGGTGTTAGTTTCTGCTTTATAACGTAGGGTGAGTTTTATTTAATGCAATCTGTGTTAAATGCTTTGCCTGCATTAGCTCACCTAATTCTCCCGTAGATCTTATGAGATATGCACTGTTATGCCCATTTTACAGAGAGGAGACTGAGGCTCAGAGAAAGTGGGCACTTGGCCAAAGGCACATAGAGCATCTTGGGCTGTCTGTATGCGTCTGAATGTACAGAAATTTGTTATGGGGAGAGAAGGGCCGCCCTCCGGAGGGCAGGGAGCACTGGATCCCTTGGCGCGGGATCTGGAACTCGAGGGTGGGGGTCCGCATAGTCTGAGGGTGGGGAAGAAGGAATGCCAGTGATGGGGGACCCATGCGAACCGGGGAGAGCAGGGGCTGGAAATCAGGAGGGGAGATTCAAGGGTGTCCGGGCACGTGGCGGGGATCGACGAGCAGGGGCAGAATCCGAAAGGGGAGACACCAGTATGGGGCGAGTGGGGTCTGGGCTGAAACTGGGGGTTCCAGGGAGTGAACGGGGTCTGGGGTGTAACCCGGGGTGTTTCGAGGGTAGTGGGAGATCGGAGGGGTGGAGGGGAAGGGCAGAGCCGGAGGGTCGCAGGTCCCTGGCGGGCTCTCAGGCCCGGGTTAGCGGCCCCCGCAGGTGGCTGGGCGCGGGTCCCGACCGCGCGCGGAGGCGTGGAGAAGCCGGAAGCCGAGGCCGCAGCGTCCCGCCCCGGCCGGTCCAGCTCCCGCCCCCGCCGCCGGGAGCTCCTCCCAGCCGCCCGCCCGCCAGCCCGCCAGCCTATACCGCCAGCTCAGACCTCCCGGCTCGACTGGCTGCGCGGGCGGCGGTGAGTGCAGCGCTGGAGGGCTGGCGGTCGGGGCGCGGGTGGGGGCCGCGGATGGGGGCGGGCAGCGGCCGGGGCGCGAATCGGGGGTACCCCGGGCCGGCGGTGGGGAGCGAGCGGGCTCCGTACGGCGCGAGCACCTGCTCCGGGCTCCACGCTGGTCGTGGCGGCCGGGAACCCTGACGGGTCCCCGGGGTCGAGGTGGGGTGGAAGGCGTCGAGGTCCCGCCTCGATCTTCTGTGCGGCGCCGGTGAGGCCGGGTTTCCAGCCTCTCGGCGCCTGTTCCCGCCGCGGGACAGGCTGGTTCCGTTCCTGCTCTGCTAAGTGGGCAGATCGCCCGCGGATCGCGCGCGGTGGGGTCGTCCCGCCCCAACCTGAAAGCGCGCCCCTTCCTACTCGCGGGGCCGCCTCCCCGGAGAGAACTCCCCGAGGCTTTTCAGGAAAGTCTCAACTCGCTCTGGTGGCAGCTATCTCAAAAGTTGAGATTTCCAGAATCATCAGCCAGTGATTCAGAAACAAAACCAAATAACAAACAAAAAAGCCCGACGAATTTCCGGACGCCGGTCCCAGAAATTCGACTTCTAGGGGCCACGGCATCTGCGTTTTTCCCCTGACCCCGGGGGTTCCCCGCAGGATTCTGGACGGCTCTCAGCCGGTGACTGTGTGGACACCCGAGGACCTAGGGAGCCCCCAGCAGATGAAAATCCGGGACACAGAGCAAAGGGAGCCTGGGCCCTGGCTAGACGCCCCCTTCATGGGGGGGTAAGGTGGGCACCCTGTGAGTTCAGGGCTGGGCCGGGACCCCATCCACTGCCGGTGCTGGATGGATGCCAGTGGCACATGCCGGCGAGGTGGACCTCACCCCTCCCTACCAAGATAGGCAGGTCGCCCCCTCCCCTCTGCTGTACAGGCCCCTGTCGATCTGGGCAGTGGGGTAATTTTGCCAGAAGCCCTTGGTCAGGGTCAGGGAGAGGAGGTGATGGGAAATGGGTGTATTCTGGAAGGGCTGTGCATTCCAGGGATCAGGCCAGCTGGTCTTTGAATAGTTTTCTGGTGGCTTTTGTGCTGATAAGTGGGGCTGATGTCATTGCCTGTTGGACCGAGCTTTGGTGGCTGGGAAATCCAGTTTCTGGAAGCCACAGGACCTTCCCATCTTAGCCCATCAGGGTAGACTCTCCCACCCGTCTTCCCAAGGGGAATAAATCCTTGGCCTGGTGAGCTGGCCCTGGTTCAGGCGCTGTCTGGAATGCAGGTTGGCCCTGCAGTTCCCCTGGGGCCCTTTTAAGGAAAGACATGGTTTGCATTAGTGTGTGCTTGACTGCCTCCCTTACCTTCCTACTCCCACCCCAAGACGTCTCTGGGTGACTCTTCTAAAATGGGACTAACCTGGATGCCATGTAGTGGGATGAACTGGTATTTGGGACTCCACCAGCATGTTTGGTTTTATCACAATTGGCTCAGAGTCCAGAGAGCAGGTGACTTGCTCTACCTGGCATAGAATAACACCCATGCTGCACTTGGCTTACCTCTCAGCCAGTCCTTGCTCTGGAATGTAAATGTGCACCAGACTCTCTAAGAAACATTTATTGTAGATCTACAGTGGGAGAGGTCCATCTTCTCTCTTTCCTGTTACTTTAAGGCATGAATAATACATGCTTTTATTCAAATTTGTAAAAGTATCCTTGTTGTAATGTTTTCATGGATTAAGTGACTCGGTGATTGATCTGAGATGGAGAATCCATTTCTGAAGTCTCTAAAATACTAGATTGAAGTCCTTTCGCTGTCTCTGGCGAGTAAACTTCCCTTTGTTCCTGTGGTCGCTTTTACGGGATAGCTGTGGGGAAATAAAGTGCTACCCTTGCCTTGTAAAGGACACAGAAGAAATGGCTCCTGGTCCTGAGGGGTTTATGCTGTGGGTGGAAAATGGAAACACACAAAGGTGAAAAGCCAATGCTCAGCAATGCCCCTGTGACTCTGGAAGGATTGAAAGGAATGGAAAGGAGGGAGCTGTGAGCTGGGGGCCAGGTTAGTCAGGGAAAGTTTCATAGAAAAGCAGAGGCCTGAGTACATGTAGCAGAAGGTACATGTGGACTAGATGGGCAGCATTCCGAACGAGCAGAAGGGGCTCAGCAAAGCTTCGGAGGAGGCACAGACTAGCCCATAGTTGAGAACACTGAAAGGGGAACCACTGAGAGCAAAGGAACTGGAAGGCCTAAGTTCATTTTCAAGGAGATAGACAGGGCATGATTTGTTGCCATTACCCACAACCAGAGGTGCTATGGTGCCACTGTGAGAATGGGAGTATGCCATCAGGGACTTAAAATTCTCCCACCGAAGATCAATCAACCCCAGTTACAGTGATGGTGGAAAAAGCAAGATCTGACACGAAGTCCTAGAGTCTTGGCACGGTGACTTGTCCTTATTTGTGCTTTTACTGCAACAAGAATAGCTCAGTGGGCAAGGTGGTCCATCTCATCATGCAAATAAGTCCTCCTTAACTCTGCCATACTTCAGTACTGACGTGTTTATGGTGTCTTTGGTGCCCATTTGGCCCCCCTATGGCCTGTTCTGAACTTGACTGGTGTTTACTTATCTTAACATTGTTATTTGAGTTCTAAGTGGTACTTTGCCGGGTCCTCACAATTTCATCTTATTGTTTGCACTCTGGGCAGTCAGGATAACACTTTCGTAGCTAATGAAGTTGTCCCTTAGCCGCAGGTTATTTCAGTAGAAGAACTGTGTGTAGTTTCATAGGGTTTAAGACCTGGACAGAAGAAAGGAGATATCAAGGGTGTCTGTGTGGTGATTCCCTGTTCACCTAGTAGGCAGGAAGTTAATTCACCAAGATCGGAAAAGCCAGAGGCACTTTCTTCTTTGTGGGTGAAGAAGGTAACTTCAGGGAAAATGATGATGGAGAATTGAAGCTTACTTAGCTCATGGAGTTTTAGAATTGACAGTGTTCCTGGGGTCAGTTTAAGAGCTTAGCATTGACTTGCCCTAACCTTGAGTCCAGGGAGGTTATTCATAAAGGCTGCACTGATAGCTTTTAAAGTTATGTAAAAAATAACAATATTACAGAAAGCATGAAAGATAAAGAAGATTATCAGGTATAATCTCACGCTGTGAATGAAACAACCAGCATCTGTTTTCCTTGTTTGGCAGTTTTTTTGTTTTTTGGTTTTTTTATAAATTTATTTATTTATTTATTTTTGGCTGTGTTGGGTTTGTTGCTGCTCACGGGCTTTCTCTAGTTGTGGCGAGCAGGGACTACTCTTCATTGCGGTGAGCAGGCTTCTCATTGCGGTGGCTCCTCTTGTTGCAGAGCACGGGGCTCTAGAGCACAGGCTCAGTAGTTGTGGCGCACGGGCTTCGTTGCTCCGCGGCATGTGGGATCTTCCCGAACCAGGGCTCGAACCCGTGTCCCCTGCACTGGCAGGCGGATTCTTAACCACTGTGCCACCAGGGAAGCCGCTGTTTGGCAGTTTTATCTTTTGTCATGGTGCCTGTTTTTTTATGAAGTTGTAATCAGGGTACATACCATTTTGTCTCCTGATATAGTCCCATTAATGTTCTCATTGTGCTGTTTCATCAAAAACTATCATTCATGTGGAAACTGGGGATGTGGTTTCACCAGGAATCCAGGGGGAAATTGCCCTCTCTGATTCTGGGGGAGCAGCCCAGCTCCCCAGTGGAAGGATTTTCCATTCTACAAATCACTGTGATTTGTAGTTATGCCATCTTTGAACCTGGCTCTCAGATTGTGGTCACTTTATCTTTGACTTGTGAAACAGACTGAATTTAGAAGATGTCATTTGAAAACACGTCTCTGAAATCTTTCCCTGTGAGCTTTGGTATTTTTTAACTGAGGGAGACCGAAACTGAGTGTGTTTTGGGGTCCATTAGCCTAAGAACCTTAGTGTAATTTCTCACTTCCTTTCCTAAAGAGAGTTGGAGATCCCAATTTCCCCTTTTGTCTAAATTCTTCCTCCTTACTGACTGAGAGTTTAAGAAGCACCGTTTGCCTGGGACATTTTCTGGTGCCATATACGGGTTAAATTACATTACAGCAAACACAGCGTCGCAGAATCTTTGCATTTTAAAGATTGCTAGCCAGTGGCCTTTAGTTTAAGAAGTTTGAACAATATTTGATTGACTAAATGTAGAAGTCAGATAATTCGTTAGGGTTTTTGAAATCAGGTTTCACTCGTGCTCACATTATTGTAAAGAACATTTTTCTCTAGCGGCTGTGAAAGACCATCTCTCTTTGACCTCAGCTGGTTCTCCACCTTGTGTACAAACTAGACTGTTTTCTCAGGGGACCTGACAATTTGCATGTGTGTGTGTGTGTCCTCCTTTTGCTGAAGGAATGCCTTTTTTTCCTGGGGTCATTTCTGTGATGCACGTATACTCGGAGCAAGATTCTTTTCTGGGGCTGCACGGTGGGGGCAGAGAGTGGAATTGAATAGTCTTCCTCTTTTTCTTCCTGAAAGAACTGATCTTAGAGGATTAAGTTGGTGGTGAAAAAGCTGCTTTATCTTCTCTCTGAAGGCTTTGCCCTTTTGTATGTTGATCTGATACCTAAATCTAGAAAACCGGAGGATATATTTTTAGAAGAGTTTATCACCTACCTGTGGTTAAAACCACTTTGTGAGAGTTTTAAAATCTATCTTAAGGGAGGGGGTACAGATCTGTGGCCGGGGAATCAGTGTGCATTCAGCTGGGAGGTTTGGAGATTCATTAAACTCTAAGGCCCATTTGCTTAAATATGGTGATATCTATCTATCTACCTACTTAAGTATCCACCCACTCATCCTCAGTGAGAAATAATAGAAACCCTGATCATCACCCCCGCCTCCACTTAACCTTTCCCATTTAACCAAAATACACTTGAGAAAAAAAAAACTTAAAAAAGTAAACCTTAACATTTTTTTGCTTTTGTTTTTAAAAACTGAACTTGAATGCTTTTGAGTGAGGCCTGCCTGCTCCAGTTCATCTTATAGTTTAATTTTAGATTTGCGGGAAATTGGCAGTTCGGGCAGGGGGTTCTCATCTACCCCTCACCCAGTCGTCCCGACTACCCCCCGCCCCCCAACATCTCACATCATCACCACAGGACGTTTGTCAAACTAGGAAACTGACATTGGTAGCTCACTGTTAATCACATTCCAGACGTTATTTGGAGTTCACCAGTGTTTCCGCCAACGTCCCTTTTCTGTTCTAAGATCCCACCCAGGGTACCATACTGCATTGAATCACCCCATCTCCAGTCTCCTCCGGTCTACTACGGTTTCTCAGTCTTTCCTTTCCTTGTTTTTCATGACTTTCTGGAGAGCAGTGGGCAGAGATTTTATAGAATTTCCCTCACATTGGGTTTGTCTGATGTTTTTCTCATGATTGCACTGGGGTTATGGGTTTGGGGGAAGAAAGCCTCAGAGATGAAGGGCTCTTTGCATCACATCACATCAGGGGGTACATGATACCCATGTGACATTGCTAATGATGTTAACCTTTGTCTCTAGGTTAAGGTGGTGTTTGCCAGCTTTCTCCATTGTAGATAGTTAGTCTTTTTCTCTTTTCCTAGACTATTCTTTAAAAGCAAGATACTAAATCCAGCCCACACCTAGGAGAGGGAGGGGCTAGATTAATCTCCACCTCCTGGAGGGAGGGGGCTTCTACACATATCATTTGGAATTCTTCTGTAAGGAAGATTTGTCTTTATTTAGGAAATACTTCTCTAGTTATAAGTAAGTACTCGGGATGTAAATGTATAATAAAGGTAATTAATATGGCTGTACATTATAAATGAAACTTATTAAGAAAGTAAATCCTAAGAGTTCTCATCACAAGGAAAAGAATTTTTTTCCTATTTCTTTAGTGTTGAATCTTTATGAGAGGATGGCTGTTCACTGAACTATTGTGGTAATCATTTCGTGATGTATGTAAGGCAAATCATTATGTTGTACACCTTAAACTTACACAGTGCTGTATGTCAGTTATATCTCAAACTGGAAAAGAAAACTACCCCCCAAAAATACACTCTTTCAAAGAGCGTGCACTATAGATTCCCCCGTCGTATATGAGATAGATAGACCCCATATGTGCGCATGAAATCTCAGCTCTGCCAGGAGGTTGTCTGTGCATTGCTTTCGCTAAAGCTCTGGGGGATCCAGAGAAACATGGAAGATAGCCCTTCCCTGGAGGGGTGTAATGCAGTCCAGTTAGGGAAACAGAATCT
Source organism: Phocoena phocoena (assembly GCF_963924675.1). Taxonomy (NCBI): domain Eukaryota; kingdom Metazoa; phylum Chordata; class Mammalia; order Artiodactyla; family Phocoenidae; genus Phocoena; species Phocoena phocoena. The sequence continues at coordinate 28,743,978 of NC_089233.1, forward strand.
AATTTGCACACAGGAAGCAATTAGGACACAGTAGGAAGGCTTCTGTCATCCAGGGCTGGGTTGTATAGGATAGGCAAGGGGAAGCGGGGCATGCCTTAAAAGACTGCAGTAGCTAATGTTTACCACCCTGTTCTCACCTTAAGTCTTGCTAAAGGCAAGACTGTTGTATAACTTTCAAAGGTATGACAGTTATAAAACCTACAGTCATCTGGACTATGGCCAGAATTGAGAAAATAAGCAAATAGGAGTCTCCCAAGTAACACAGGTATTTATCATCAAGATAAATGCCCAAGCTTGTTTACTTTTCTCATGGGAGGCACCGAAGGAAACTAGTAATTCTTACTTTACACAGAGTTCTTACACACTGGGTTCTGGTTTTCCAGTCCTCGGAAGCTTTGAAGCAGCAAATGGAGGAGCAGGATGGGGGCTGCCAGCAGCCTGGGGTATCACAGAACCGCAAGATGCTGACACAAGCATTTCCCTTCCTCCCTCCCTCCCTCCCTCCCTCCCTCCCCCCTCCCTCCCTCCCTCCCTCCCTCCCTCCCTCCCCCCTCCCTCCCTCCCTCCCCCCTCCCTCCCTCCCTCCCTCCTCCCTCCCTCCCTCCCTCCCTCCCTCCCTTCCTTCCTTCCTTCCTTCCTTCCTTCTTATCCTCCTTCCCTCCCTCTCTTTCTCTCTTCCTTTCTTTCTTGACTTTAAGAAGGCAGAGAGAAATAATAGGGGATCATTTTAGAAAATGGTTAAGAGATTTTCAGGGGAGAGATATTGAAAAAGGGGCCTCGATCAGAATGAAGCAACACCAGAAGTTATGAGACTGGAGTTTTTGTTGTGTTGAGATGTGATCTGGGGAGAGGACCCCTTGGCTACAGGTCTTTGGGCCTTTGATGTGTGTTTATACTGATGGGGAGTTGTTGGATGGCTTCTGCTGTGGTTGCTTTCTCCTGGTATTCTAGGTTTTGAGGCTTATTTTTAGAATCTGAATTCTCCCTGGCAGGGGTTGAAAACTTTGGGGGGCTTTTCAAGTCGCTTTTGGGCTGCTGGTTAATGAAACAGAACCTGCGTGGGGGTCCCTCCCCAGAAGGTCCAGCCTGGTAGCCTGGTCCCCACCTCACCAGGGCCAGACTCTTTGTTTTTTTTTTTTCTTGGCCATGCTGTGTGGCCTTCGGGATCTTAGTTCCTCGACCAGGGATAGGACCTCCTCCCCTTGCAGTGGGAAGCGCGGAGTCTTAACCACTGGACCGCCAGGGAAGTCCCAGGGCCAGGCTCTTGATGTAGAAAGTGCTCCTGTAACCCGACCGCACCCTCCTGGCCAACCACTGCTCACGCCCCCACAGGACACAGGTGTGCCTGCCTCTGTGTCTTCTGCCACACTGTTCACCCACCTCCTGTTCTGCCCTCGCCTGTGTCCTTCTCTTGTCTTAGACCCTCCACTTGCCTTAGAATCTGGGCTGTTTCCCCTTTGCGTTTGCTCCCATATCTCCCCATGTTGGTTAACTTTGCCTCCCTAAATGGGTTCCTTAAGCCCAGTGAGGGAGGGTCCATACCTCCCCAATCCCACATCCGCCATCAGCCTTCAGAACCTCCCGCCTGAAAAATGGATCATAGCGTAAAATGTGAAGAGAAGAATTTTATTTTGGCCAATAGGATGTTGTTAGTACAGATTTGGGGCTGATATAGCAGAAACGGTGGAGTGCACATCTTTTCACCAAAGAGAAGTAATCAGTAACTTTAATGATAACGTCATTTCACCCAGAGGTGGGAGGACAAGAGAGACCAACCTGGGGAGGGCAAATATGGGTTTGCAGAAGAGGCTCTTTTTCCCCATTAAAAAAAAAAAGACGTTTTGGGACTTCTTTGGTGGCGCAGTGGTTAAGAATCCACCTGCCAATGCAGGGGACATGGGTTTGAGCCCTGGTCCAGGAAGATCCCACATGCCAGTTGCAGAGCAACTAAGCCCGTGCACCACAACTACTGAGGCTGTGTTCTAGAGCCCGTGAGCCACAATGACTGAGCCTGCGTGCCACAACTACTGAAGCGCACGCACCGCGATGAAGAGTAGCCCCCGCTCGCCACAACAAGAGAAAGCCTGTGCACAGCAACGAAGACCCAATGCTGCCAAAAATAAATAAACAAATAAAATAAATTTATTAAAATAAAAGGTTTAATGTATTTTATTTTTAATTTCATTAATTTTAAAACTTATTTTATTATAAATACATCATAATTAATATAAATAAATTATAGAGTATAGAACTGTAAAATTTTTAAGTTATAAATATGTTTAACTTATTAATTTTTTCTTAATTTAATTTTTTGATTTTGTAATCTTGCTATGGCTCAGTATACAGAAGATCAGCTTAGGGTATAAGAGTGAAAAGCATTCATCTGGCTGCATCCTCCAGTGCACCTCCCCCCTCTGCTTACAGGCAACCACTGTTACCAGTTTCTTTGTTTCTTTTTTTCTTCTTTTCTTTTTTTTTCTTCCTTTTGGCCACATCATGCAGCAGTGAAAGCGCTGAGTTCTAACCAGTGGACCGCCAGGGAATTCCCAGTTATCAGTTTCTTGTGTATCCATTTGGAGGCATTTTATGCATATTTTACAAAGAAATACATATATCCTTCTTCCTTGTACCCAAATGATGGCCTATGACAATAAACACCATTTGGGCTTTTGTCATGCACTGATACATCTCGGAGATAACTGCGTTTCTGCACATAAACTTCCTCATTCTGTCTTTTTTGTGGCTGCGTTGGGTCTTCGCTGCTGCGCGCGGGCTCTCTCTAGTTGCGGTGAGCTGGGGCTACCCTTCGTTGTGGTGCGCGGGCTTCTCATTGTGGTGGCTTCTCCTGTTGCGGAGCATGGGCTCTTGGGCACGCGGGCTCAGTAGTTGTGGCACACGGGCTTAGCTGCTCCGCGGCATGTGGGATCTTCCTGGACTAGGGCTCGAACCTGCGTCCCCTGCATTGGCAGGTGGGTTCTTAACCACTGCGCCACCAGGGAAGCCCCCTCATTCATTCTTGATGGTTGCATACTATTCCCTTGTGTGGATGCGCCATAACTGGTCTACCCAGGCCTCTGCTGATGGACAATTAGGTGGTTTCTGGCAACACTGCAGTGAGTACCCTTGTGTGCTCATCATTTTGTCACTGCACCCAGGCATGGGGTCAGCTCTGATACAGATTCCTAGAGGAGGAATTGCTAGGTTAAAGGACTCATGCATGTTAAATTTTGGTAGATGCTTCTGTTGTGTGAGACTCAGGTTACCTTCCTACCGGCTCTGGGAGAGAGGCCTGTTCAACCACGTCCAGGCCAGCTCTGTGTACAGTCAAACATTCTGCTCTTTGCCGGGGTGAAAATGGCAAATCTAATGATGGGTGAAAAAGATCTGGGTATCAGTTGTGGATTTTTTTAAACACAGCCCTTTCATTTAATTAATTTATTTATTTAATTGACGTATAATCGATTTACAATGTGTTAGTTTCTGGCCTGTGACAGAGTGATTCAATTATACATATATATACATATTCTTTTTCATTATGGTTTATTACAGGATATTGAATATAGGTCCCTGTGCTATACAGTAGGTCCTTGTTGTTTATCTATTTTGTGTATATTAGTGTATACCTGCTAATCCCAAACTCCTAATTTATCCCTCCCCACCTTCCCCCTTTGTTAACCATAAGTTTGTTACCTCTGTCTATCAAACCTTTCATTTTAGAATAGTTTTAGATATACAGAAAAGTTGCAGAGCTGGTGCAGAAGTGCCATATGCTCCATCCAGCCTCCCCTACTGTTAGCATCTTACGTCATCAGGGTGTATTCACCACAACTAAGAAACTGACATTGGTAACTTCCTGTTAACCAAGCTCCAGACTTTTTGAGTGTCACCAGTTTTTCCAGTGGATTCCATTCCAGGGTCCAATCCAGGATCCTACCTTTTGTTCGGTTGTCACCTGTCATTCTCCTTTGGTCTGTGACAGTTTCTCAAGCTTTCCTTTTTCCATGACCTTGGCTGTTTTGAGTTCTGGCCTGGTCCCCTGTAGAAAGTCGCCCAATTTCGGTTTGTCTGAGGTTTTCTTGTGATGAGCCTGGGGTCAGGGGTTTTGGGGAGCAGGACCACCAAGCCAGAGTGCCCTTTTCACTCCGTCAGATCAGCAGGCGCGTGATGTCCACATGACTCCTCACTGATGATATTAAGCTTGACCATCTGTCTCTGAGTCGTTTTAACTGCATCTCCCTGCTTTAGAGAGAGACAAGCATCTTTCTCTATGAAGACTGGCTTGGCTGGGGTGGGGTGGGGTGGGGGGGAGCTGTCCAGGGGTGGGTCGTGGTCAGCATGATGGGTGTGGGGTTGAGGAGTTCGGGGGACCGTGGGCATTGCGTGCAGACCCCCGAGTCCCCGGGGACCTGCTGTGGACGGGCTGACGGGGAGGCACAGCCCCTGAAGGTAGAGGTGCAGGGCCAGGCCAGTGAGGCAGTCCTTCCAGAGGAGATGCCAGCAGCCTTGGGAGAAGAGGACAGGAAACGGGAAGTGGGCTTGGAGGGGTCATGGCCAAGGGAGGAAGGAGGCTGGTGGTCAGGGGTGAATCCGTGGACACGGAAGAGAAGCAGGGAGCCAGAGGGGCTGAGGACCCAGACTGAGGGAAGACAGGGGTTTTGGGTTTTACCTTTTTTTCACTTTTTTTTTTTTTTTTTTTTTTTTTTTTTTGCGGTACGCGGGCCTCTCACTGTTGTGGCCTCTCCCGTTGCGGAGCACAGGCTCCGGACGCGCAGGCTCAGCGGCCATGGCTCACGGGCCCAGCCGCTCCGCGGCATGTGGGATCTTCCCGGACCGGGGCACGAACCCGTGTCCCCTGCATCGGCAGGCGGACTCTCAACCACTGCGCCACCAGGGAAGCCCCTTCACTTTTTTTTTTTTTTTTTTTTTTTTTTGCGGTACGTGGGCCTCTCACTGTTGTGGCCTCTCCCGTTGCGGAGCACAGGCTCCGGACGCACAGGCTCAGCAGCCATGGCTCACGGGCCCAGCCGCTCCGTGGCATGTGGGATCTTCCCAGACCGGGGCACGAACCCGTGTCCCCTGCATCTCAACCACTGCGCCACCAGGGAAGCCCTGGTTTTTACCTTTTAATAAGGAAAGATTTGAACCAGCCTAGAGATCCGGAGAGAAGCCAGCTGAGAGGGCAGGGTTGGCAGGAGGAGTCATTGTTGGAGCAAAGTCCCCCAGACGTGGTGGGGTGTGGCGGGGTGGCCACACTTGTGGGCTTTAAGTGGAGTTTGAACCAGAGAAGGACTCCTTCAGTACCGAGGGTGGGTGGACAGATGCCTGGGAGCTGGGGTGGGAGGTTGAGGGGCTCAGGTCTCTGATGGGGGGCACCCACCATGGGAGGGGGAGAGCCCCCTTGGGAGTCTGCAGGGCCAGAGGGGGATTGGGCAACCTAGCTAGGAGGGGGCAGGTTCGTTTGCTCTGGCTGCTGTAACAAATTACAAGCCTAGTAGCTGAAATAACACGTTTATTATCCTACAGTCTGGAGCTGAGAAGTCCAAAATGGGTGACACTCAAGGTGCTGCATTCCTCCTCGAGGCTCTAGGCCGGAATCCATCTAGCATCCGCCTGCATGTCTTGGTTCATGGCTCCGTGGGCCAATTTCAAAGCCAGTGGGCCTCTTCTCTCTTTCAGGCCCTCCTGCTTCCCTATTCTAAGGACCCCTTGTGGTTGCCTCAGGCCCACCTGGATCATCTCCTCATCTCAAGGGCCTTAACTTCATGACAGCTGTAGAGTCCCTTTTGCCATTTAAGACACGTTCTGGGGATTAGGGTGTGGACAGCTTTAAGGGGCATTATTCTGTCTATGCACTGCAGGTGGGGCTGGGAGGGTCAGACTGTAGGGGGTTTGGACAAACAAGTAAAGGCGCGAAGGTAGAGGCCTCAGAACGGGGGCACGTGATGTGATGGGGTCTGTGCTTGGGTCCTCCTGCCTCCTGGCAGTGAGACCTCTTGTGTCACTGAGGGCAAGTGACCCCTCCCCGGATTTTACTCTGCTTCCCTGTAAGTAATTAGAACTAATGCTTTCGTAGTGACCCATGTGCCCAGTGTTCTGGGCACATCCAACTTGCAACACTGTGAAGGTGTGGGTATGATTGTTAGCCCATTTTCCAGATGAGGAAACCAAGGCACAGAGAAATGAAGCAACTCACCCAAGTTCACACAGCCTAGACATGGCAGAGTTGGGATTTGAACCAAGGAAGTTTGGTCCCAGTTACTGCTGTTAAACATTCAACCAACCTTAAAATCCTATCGTCTTAATTTTCTTTGGGCCTTTTTTGTTCCCCTCTCTGTGCCCCATCTGCTCACATTCTTCCATGTCTTCTCTTTTCTCCAAATCTCTGTTGGGTATTCAGCAGGCCAGGTCGTGGTCCACGTCATTCCTACTGACCCCTGAGAGGTGGGTGGTGCCCGCCCATGCTTGTAAGTGACAGGCATCACACACAGGTGTTTCTGAAGACCCCACATGCAACCGTATCTTGGGTACCAGGCAGAGACATCCCACCTGTAACATTTCTGAGCTCAGTGGCCATGGCCTTGCTGCTCCACCAGGTCAGTTCCTGATCAGAGTCGCCTGTGAAGCCCATGTGTCTTGTACAATTGCCCAAGGAGAATTCTCAGCATCGGGCATTACCTCTCTGCCCTCCTCCTCCTTTGCTTTTGGACCCTGCCTGCCTGTCGGTCATTTCACCAGAAAGGATTGGGAGTTGGGAGAAAAAAGTCACCTGAGACTCCTTAAGCCCCTCATCTGCCAAGAGTCCCCGTTCCATCCGTGCTGGTTGTAGGTAAGCACTGAGGGTGGAGATGCTGCACAGGTGTGAACTCCGTCCCCCCACTTCCTGTCCACGCGTGTCAGCAGCTGCTCATGCTTACGGCATCTTGGGGTAGAAGCTCGTTAGAGCCTCCGAATTTTCTTGACACCCATGAAAAAAGATTGTCATTTTTGGAGAATGGTTGACACACCATCCACGTAGAACAAGTGGCTTCAGAGCCATGCCAAGGACCAGGTGATGAACATGGAGTGACAGGTGTTACTGAGTTTGGGCTGGTGGCAGCGAGGAGCCTGCTCATAAGTTCAGATCTTGGACGGATGGTGCAGCCGCAGGAAGCACCTCCTTCTCACTCTCTTCTGAAACCCCAACAAGGACCAGCAGTGGTTGTCGGCAAAATTCAGGGGCGCCTTCTGCAGAGCCCGGGGACGAGCAGCCTCAGAAACTTGCATCAAAGAGTAAAAATAAACCGATCTTGAAGTTTAGAGACTGTGGCTTTTTTTTGTCTCTGATTTTGTCTTGTTTGTGTTTACTTGCCTCCACGCTTCCCTTTTCAAGTTCTTTCCACCCACATCTTTTTTTTTTTTCCCCAAAGGGTGTGAGGAGAGCCCTTCTTTCTTTTTTTTCTTTAATTAACTTATTTATTTATTTATTTTTGGCTATGTTGGGTCTTCATTGCTGCGCGTGGGCTTTCTCTAGTTGCGGCAAGCGGGGGCTACTCTTCGTTGCAGTGCGCGGTCTTCTCATTGTCGTGGCTTCTCTTGTTGCGGAGCACGGGCTCTAGGTGCGCGGGCTTCAGTAGTTGTGGCTCGCGGGCTCAGTAGTTGTGGCTTGCAGGCTCTAGAGCACAGGCTCTGTAGTTGTGGCACATGGGCTTAGTTGCTCCATGGCACGTGGGAGTTTCCCGGACCAGGGCTCAAACCCGTATCCCCTGCATTGGCAGGTGGATTCTTAACCACTGCACCACCAGGGAAGTCCCTCCACCCACACCTTGACCTTCTGCCTGGACATCACAGGGTGCCCTGCTGAGAAATACCATTCTCCCCAGGGAGTTCTGGAGGAAACAAAGGATTCCAGACCAATTAAGTGATTCCAGTTCTGGAGCATATTTGGCCAAACCCTCATGTTACCTTGAGCTGAACTGCGAGGCCATCTGTTATTGAGACCTGTTGTTAGTAACATTTCCTATTAAAAAAAAACTTCATTTTTGTCAGATTCTAAGTTGAGGCTCTTAGGGTAAGACCCTCCCATTTATGTCTGCTTCCAAATCTTGATGCCATCCAAGATGGGTCTTGGTGTCCTTTTTACACATAGGTATCATTTTCTCCAAACATTTGTGGAAATATCGGGGTGACCAAATTGTCTTGGTCTTTGCCAGGGACTTTCCCAATTTAGGTACCAAAAATCCTGTATCCGGGAAAATCCCTCTTTCCTGGGCGAACTGGGACAGTGGGTTACCCTATGAAGCACCCATGATGTTTTGAGCTTAGTTCTAGGTGCTAGGGATGCAGATTTTAATAATTTCAATCCCTGCCCTTAAAGGGCCCACAGACTGGTTAGGAAGACGTCTTAGACGAGAAAGGTGCCCTGTGACAAGTACAGCAGAGAAACATATGTTAATGACAGCTAGCACGTGCTGAGGGCATATGTGTCTCTCGTTGCTCTGGGTCCTTTTCGCAAGTGGATTCATTTAATCCTCCCAAGAGCCTCATGAGGAAGAAGCTGCCAGTGTGCTTATTTTACAGATGGGAAAACTGAGGCACCAAAGTCATGCCCAGGGGAACTTTGATGTGACCACAGGCTGTCTGGCTCCAGACCCTGCACCCTTGATTTCTGCACTGTGTAGAGAGAGGTTCGGGAGGAATTAGTTCTCCTCTGGGAAAGCCAGAGATCACCTCTTGGAGAAGGTGGCAGCCAAGCAGGGATATGGTGGGTGAGAGGAATTTGCAAACCCATAGGGAAGGAAGGAGACAGGGGGCAAAGAGGAAAGAGCACGCTTGGGGCATGTTTGGGGACATCCAAGCCAGGCTGCAGACACATCAATTTGCAACTGTGGTGGGAGGTGAAGTGAGAGGCAGGGTGGGGAGTTAGGGGTTCAACGTGTCCTGGGAACCCCCTCCATCCCAGGCAACTCAAGACCTTAGGTCACCTTAGTCGGGGACACGTTGGCCGGTGTCAGAAAGACCCCAGTGGTCTCAATTTTAGGTAAACGGGCCACTGAATGCATTGAACTAAGGCTAGTGGTGGATTTGGAGACTCAAATTGCAGGCCTTGGCTTGTGATATGGAGACGATAGATAAAAGATTTCTAGCACTGCTTTTATCGTTCTTTCTTTTTTTTCTTTTTACTAAGGTAACATTCACCAAACATAAAATTCACCATTTGAAAGTGTACAGTTCAGTGGCAAGTAGTACATTCATAGTGTTTTGCAACCATCACCTCCATCCAGTTCCAGAACATTTTCATCACCCTAAAAAGAAACCCCGTACCTATTTCCTCCCAGTACCCTCCCCTCCCCACCCCCAGCTCCTGCACCATTAATTGGTTTTCTGTCTCTGGATTTACCTATCCTGGACATTTCGTATAAATGGATGGAATCATACAATGATTTTGCGTCTGGCTTCTCTCACTTAGGATCATGTTTTCGAGGTTCATCCCAGCGACGTTTTGGAACCGCTGTATCAGTGATCGAGCTGGTCGGCCAGCCATCTCTAGGCTTCCCGGAAGTCAGCCCCCTGCCTCTGAATTTAGGATTCCAGGCAAACGCTGCCAGGTTGGGACCCCAGGTTATCCAGTGAACAGTGGTGCAGGCTCAGACCGAGTACGATGACTCCCAGAGCTTGTGTGAGGGCCCGGAATAGCAGCTCCACCGGGGTGTTTCCGGGAATTCTAAGACTGTTTAGGCCGAGTTTTTTTAGGAACAAATCTGTTGCTGCAGGTGACTTGGAGTTTTTTTCCCTGTGTCTCGAGGTTTCAGGATCAATTCATTAATCTCAGCTCAAGGCGCGAAGATCACTGCGCCCACCGGCGTGGCTCCTCTCCAGGATTTTGAGGGCTTTTTGCGACAGTCTTTCAACAGCGATATTAAAAAGCCTGCTCTGAGACTCGGTTGGCATGGCCTTTGCCTTTTCTTCCCTGGGAGCTGCAGCAGGTGGCAGAGATAACCCAGCCTCCCACTGCTGCTTGAAGCAAATGTGGCATCTCAGAAGTTCTGAGATCTCCCCTTCATTGCTTGTGTCCCCCAGATGAGCAGGAATTGCTCTGTGGATATCTAACTTTGGCTGATCACTGACCTCCTGAACCCCTGATTCTCATTAAAGAAGTAGATCGTTTTGAACTGCAAAGTCCTCATGACAAAATTAGTTGGAGTCCATAATGGGCAGGTAGTTTTTTAAATCTTGTCTTGAGTGTGTCGTGTGAAAGTCTGTGTATATGCATCTTCACGGGTGTTAGGAAGGCAGAGAGAAAGGGGGTGACCTGTCGCCTTGGGCTCAGATATGTTGCTTCCACTGAGAATTGATTTTTCCTTTCACGTTTCATTGGGGGGGGGGGCAAAGTGTGCAAAACGAGTTGCTGATTGTGTCTGGATCTCCCAGCCTGGGAGGTATTTTGATGAGTTCTAAAGAGCTCCAGAGTCTGAGGGGCATGGGTTCAAACCACTCCATCTGTGTAAATTTGGATAAGCCGCTCAACCTCTTTTTCATCTGTGAATCGGGTTGATGACAACAATAATTTCTGACTCAGTGGTGTGGGAATGACATGGGATGATGCATGTAAGGGCGTGAATTACAGGGCCCGCTGCGGTAAAGTTAAGAGCCCGTTACGGTTCATCTTAATGCAGTTGTGAATCTGGGTTGGGGTGCGGAGTAGCAGTTGTGAGATGAGTAGTAGATTCTGATCAGGCCAGGACCTCTGGACTCTGAGATAACAAAATAAGGTGTAAACAGTCTTTGGAACCCCTGAGCACCCTTTACTTTCTTCCTGGAGTGACAACCCAGCAGATTCAAGACCCAGAGGAGTGATGGGTGCAGGAGGAAGTGGATGCCAGCCCAGCCCTGCTTGGCCCCAGTACAACAGAAGGAAGTATCCCTCCGTCTGATCACCCTACCCCTGTCCACCTCCCTCCCTTGTGGCTCATGTGATTAAGTTGCGAGAGGGCTGGGCATGCCTGGAAAAGAACATGCAGATGTAAGGGATCCCTAGGACTTGGTCCGTAAAAGGTTAAAAACTGAGTTCGGACAATTGCGTTTATGACACCAAGAAAGGAGGAGTCATAATTTAGAAATACTCAATGAACAAATGTGGGTGATTGGCGGAACTCATTGGGCCCAAGTACCTCTTACCAAACAGTGAGTTCTCACTGGGGATCCAAGGGAATGAAAATTGGTTCTTGGGGGAGGGGAGAGGTGAAAAAAATCTGAAATATTACAGTGGTGTGTGGCCCTCCAAAACTCAACCCTGCCCAACAAAATCTTATTTCTTAGTATTTAATTTTTCTTGTTAGGTAGAAATTAAATTATATTCAAGTTAATTAATTGAATTTAAATATAATTTAAATTTTTCCTTGGGGGCCAGGGGTAGGAGGGGAAGGAGGGAGGCGGCTGTAATGAAAACAAGATTGGGAAATCCTGTTTTATACTCAGTTCAGTGAATGAGCTACTCCCAGACTTATTCCCGTAGGCCTGCCCAGGAATAAATATCCGTGTAGCCCTCACTGCCCATTTAAGAGAATATCTTTCACCCAGCGAATCGTTGTCTCAGAACAAGGGATGTTTTCAGCTAGGGACCCCAAACTTCCAATTGGCATATTTACGAATGAGAGAGTGGGGCCCAGGATCATGCAGCTGGTCATGGGCCAACTTCCAAGTCCAAGCCTGGTTCTTTTTTATTCAGTTCTTTACTGATTGATTGATTGATTGATTGACTGTGTTGGGTCTTCGTTGCTGCATGTGGGCTTTCTCTAGTTGCGGCGAGCAGGGGCTACTCTGTTGCGATGCGCTGGCTTCTCATTGCGGTGGCTTCACTTGTTGCGGAGCACGGGCTCTAGACGCACAGGCTTTAGTAGTTGCGGCACACGGGCTTCAGTAGTTGTGGCTCGTGGACTCTAGAGCTCTGGCTCAGTAGTTGTGGCGCATGGGCTTAGTTGCTCCGTGGCCTGTGGGATCTTCCTGGACCAGGGATTGAACCCGTGTCCCCTGCATTGGCAGGCAGATTCTTAACCACTGCGCCACCAGGGAAGCCCACCCTTGTTCTTCTTGCATCAGGAATGCATCTCTTCATGCATCAGAAATGCCTCCTTTTCCTTTTCTGTAACCAATGGTCACGATTTGGCTACCTAACATTTGGCCCCAGTGCAGCGTGGAAAGGCAGGGCCTCTGGTTCGAGAAGTATTTGGAATTTCAAGATGGCGGCAGCATTCAACGGAGCTTGGGGGGCTCTTCTGCGTGTAGGGCCCCGTGGGCCTACACGGGTCACATGCCCGTGAGGTCAGCCCTGGTCAAATTTTCCATATTTAAAAAAAGGGGTTTGGAGTGCCTCTCTCTGCATTTGGAAGGAGCTAATAAGAGTCATTATGAGATGGTGGAAACAGAAATCTCCAGCCCTTAACATTTCCTCGATTCCTGCGGGGGCAGGTGGAAGGTGGGTGGAGAATCGCCTTCAATGTGTCCTTTTCAATAGACAGTCGAGAAAAGCCACTCTCAGGGGCTTAATAAGAAAGTTAAACAACTGGGGAGGGAGGAGGGAGACCCCCTTGTTTGTTCCTTTATTTCCCCCCACAAAGCTCCCCGTAACTGTGGCAACCTGGGTTCTGCAGAGGCTGCACCCCAGCCACCCAGGGCCACCAAAGGATTCTCAAGGCTGTGCTTTTACGTGGCAAAACTGTGGCTTTTCTGTTTTGTTAAACTAAAAGACACTTTCCCGTGGTTTCCAGTTTGTCCCAGAAAAACGGGTCACAAGTGTTAGATGGAATTGTGCTAGTGCCTTAGCACACAGGCGGCGGCTCTGGAGGGATGCAGGGTTCTCTGCTGACAGTGGAGTGTGTCTGTGTGTCTGTATCCACATGTGTGTCTGCCCTTAAGAATTTCACATTGTGGGGGTGAGGAGGGGAGTGTGGAGGCCAGTTGAGCAAATCCTTTCTGGAAGGGTGGCTTAGTGGCTGGCTAGGTGGGCCTCCTGCCCCTGGGGGAAACCAAATTAAAAAGAAATGGGGGTGGGGAGAGAAAAGAAAAAAGAGAGGGAGAGAAATGGGATTGACTGAAGTGGCATTTCCTGGCCTGGGGCCTGGGGGAAGGCAAGCTGTGGAATTTATTTAGAAAGATTTCAAAGCAGCTGGTTATATGTTTTCTTTCCCTCCCTCCCTCCCTCCCTCCCTCCCTCCCTCCCTCCCTTCCTCCCTCCCTTCCTTCCTTCTTCCTTCCTTCCTTCCTTCCTTCCTTCCTTTCCTTAAACCATTCTAGACTGTTGCTCTTGTTCTTTTCAGAATTATGAGCGTGTTTATGTGTCTGTTTGATCCAAAAGCAATGTTCCCGAGAGAGAGTGTCCTGAAGTTCCAGAAAATAGGATGTGACCACAAGAAAGATGATGATGGTCAATTAAAACAGGGGCAGGGGTGGGTAGACATTAATTTCCAGAACCAGAAGCTCAGGCCCTTCCTTCCTTTAGATGTCTTGGCAAGAACCCCACCTCCCCCCAGCTTCCTAACACCTGTGTGTTCGCTCTCAGCAGCACAATTCACAATCTCTGAGTTTCTTCCCTTTCGGAGGAGAGAAGCAATGGTTTGACCCGAACTATTTGCAGAATTTGGGGCACCCCAGGACCTTCTGTTTCCCCTCCCGAAGCACTCTGTTTGCAACCACAGCAAACTGTGCTATTTTAGGCTTTCTGGACGCATGGTGCTTTCTGCTCATGTGGGTTTTTTTATATGACTCAGTTTTCATAATAAATCGTGTTGGCAGCTCTGGGTCTGCCTTTCCTGAGACAGGAAGGGACAGTGAGTCCTTGACGTTCTGCACGGATGTAAAATACCCGGGAGCACGAGGCAGCCGTGTTTCCCCCAGCTGAAGTCTCCTCCAGCCCAGTGCACGGATGTGGGGAGGTCTGGGGCAAGCCGGGAGGGGACAGCAGCCAGCGTTGGAGGTGAGCCTGGTAGAGAGGCATCCTGGGGCCGATGTTTGTGGCCCGTCTTCCCTCCTACTTCTGCATTTCTGTTCCTGTGGGTGAGAGGAAATTGACACAGTTATATACCTTAACCACTTTTCACAGTCAGTCTGTTTTAAACCCTGAGCCTGTTTTCACAAAGATGTTCTGGGGTCAACCCCCCACTGTAGACTCCCCCCATCCCTGGGCCTTCCACCCCCACACAGGGGCCTTCCGAGCTTTGCTTCTTGTTTCCTTTCCAGACCTTCTGCTTCTTCTACCCTGTCTAGGGTTGAACCTTTCCTTTTCTCGGTAACCTTCCATGGTTCCTATCCCATAGAACCAGAAAGCGAGCCACATAGGCAATTTAAAATTGTTTAGTAACCACATTTTAAAAAGTAAAAAGAAACAAGTGAAATGAACTGGAACAACATATTAACTCTGGCTATCTAAAGTATTATCATTTCAATCTAGAGTCGATATAAAAAATTATGAACGAGGTGTTTCACGTTAACATTTAAAAAATGTTTTGAAATCCAAGGTGTATTTTACGTTGACATCATATCCCAAATTGGATGCTAAAATTTTATCAAAAACATTTGATCTCAATTCAGAGTTCCTTAAATTTGCTGTTGAGAAAGTAGATTCGCATACCCTAGGAGTCCCAGACTTACATAAAAATGTTCCAGTAAATGAATTGTGTATTTGATTTTCTTTCTTTCTTTCTTTCTTTCTTTTTTTTTTTTTTTTTCTTGTGGGATCTTAGTTCCCCAACCAGGGATTGAACCCAGGCCCTCAGTGGTGAAAGCACAGAGTGCTAACCACTTGGACCGTCAGGGAATTCCCTATATTCGATTTTCAATTTAAATAAATATAATTTAACAATTCAGTTCCTCGGACGCATTTCAAGTGTTTGGCAGTGTGGTGTGGTTGCTGGCGACCGTATTGAACAGCCCACATAGAGACCATCTCCATCCTTCTGGAAAGTTTCCCTTGGACAGCCCCAGGCTTATAGAATGAGATCCAAACATCTCCATAGGACTTCCACAATTTTCTAGAACCCAGCTCCAACCTATCTGGCTTTATTTATGGATTTTGTTTTATGCATGGTCATCTTCCCATGTCTCTCTTTCCACTTTGAAAGCCCTTTCATCTCTTCCCCCAGAGAAATCTCCTCTTTCGGGCTGGGCTGAAAGGCAGAGCGTCCTTGAAGGATTCTCCCCTTCTCCCCGCAGCAGAATGAATCGATTCTACTTCCCACGGGATCTAGAAGAGGAGGCATGGTGCGTGGGAAGCAGCACAGGCCCGGCCAAGCCCCCGGACTGTGGCTCGCTGCCCTCAGAGCTCCGTGCTCCGTTTCTCCTGAGACAGGTTTGAATGGATCTTCTAATGCAGCGTTAGCCCTGCCCCGTTGGAAAAACAGAAGCAGACAAAGGACGGCACTGTGTCCTTCTCCAGCTGCCCGGGGGCTGCCGAGCATGGGACCGCAGACAGGAACACACCCTGGGTCCAGGCCATGTAATTCTAGGCGGGCATCAGTTCTGCAGGGAAAAAAAAAAAAACGGTTCTTTGCCCTCACAAAAGGAAATATGTGCCTGGCTGCTCTGATTCTCACTTTTCAAAACGAGAACTGGTTGGTTTGTGTGTCCCTGTGTGTGTTTACTTTTTAAAAACTATAGCATATATACAGAAAAGGGCACATAACTTAATTGTACAACTCGAATTTTCACAAAGTGGACATTCCTGTGTAACCACCCCCAGATGAAGAGAACATGACTAGACACCCTCACCCACCAGCCTCTTCCAGACTCTCCTTCCCCTCCCAAGAGTAACCGTTTTCTTAACTTATACCCCCAAGATTCCTTTTCCTGCTTCTGGACTTCGGGTACATGGCATTCACCGTGTGGGTTTCTTGGCCTCTGGCTTGTTTTGCTTAGTATTTGCCATAGTTTGTGGTTGGCTTTTGAAGGCCTTTGTCTTTTCCGGTCACTTGAAACACTGTTAGTAAAAACTGCAGCGGTTAATTTTTTAAAAAAAGATTAAAAAAGGAGGAAAGAAAAGAAAAGAAAAAACACTAGATATGAAAGATAGGTCTTGGTTGGGTGATGGTTTCAAGTGTGAAAAAATTTATGTTCACATTTGGCGAATGTTTGCCCAGGGGATTTGGGTAATTTTTCTCTTGTCATCATCTACCTTCTTTCTTTTTTTTTTAAATGGAAATGCAAAGGGTGAGCAATACCCAAGGCAATCCTTTGTTTTCTTTTGGCCACTCGACTCAGCATGTGGGATCTTAGTTCTCCAATCAGGGATTGAACCTCTAGTGGAAGCTTGAGGTCTTAACCACTGAACCACCAGGGATGTCCCCCTACCTTTTACCTTTATGTAGGGAATCTCTTGTTAAGGTTCTCATTCTTGGGTCTGGAAGGGATGATGTTAACTCCGTTTCTGGCTTTTGGACAAGACTGGACACAGGTCATTTCCTAATTGTCTGTCAGTTAGAAAATGAAAGAAATTCAAAAAGATACATGTACCACAATGTTCATTGCAGCACTATTTACAATAGCCAGGACATGGAAGCAACCTAAATGTCCATCATCAGATGAATGGATAAAGAAGATGTGGCACATATATACAATGGAATATTACTCAGCCATAAAAAGGAACGAAATTGAGTTATTTGTAATGAGGTGGATGGACCTAGAGTCAGTCGTACAGAGTGAAGTAAATCAGAAAGAGAAAAACAAATACCAGATGCTAATGCACATATATGGAATCTAAAAAAACAGTACTGATGAAACTTGTGGCAGGTCAGGAATAAAGATGCAGACGTAGAGAACGGACTTGAGGTCACAGGAGGGGGAGGGGAAGCTGGGACTAAGTGAGAGAGTAGCATTGACATATATACATTACCAAATGTAAAATGGATGGCTAGTGGGAAGCAGCCACATAGCACAGAGAGATCAGCTCGATGCTTTGTGACGACCTAGAGGGGTGGGATAGGGAGGGTGGGAGGGAGGCTCAAGGGGGTGGGTATATGGGGATATATATATATAAGTATAGCTGATTCACTTTGTTGTACAGCAGAAACTAACACAACATTTTAAAGCAATTGTACTCCAATAAAGATGTTAAAAAAAAGGATTGAGAGTGGAAAAGAGAGATGGGGAGATGTCAGTTGAATTTTTTTTTAATTAATTAATTTATTTATTTTTGGCTGCATTGGGTCTTTGTTGCTGCACAGGGGCTTTCTCTAGTTGCGGCGAGCCAGGGCTACTCTTCGTTGCGGTGCACAGGCTTCTCACTGCGGTGGCTTCTCTTGTTGCGGAGCACGGGCTCTAGAGCACAGGCTCAGTAGTTGTGGCACACAGGCTTAGTTGCTCCGCGGCATGTGGGATCTTCCTGGACCAGGGCTCGAACCCGTGTCCCCTGCATTGGCAGGTGGATTCTTAACCGCTGCACCACCAGGGAGGCCCCTGTCAATTGAATTTCTGATCTGGTGTCTTCTGGTTTTACTTTAGGTAAAATGTCTGCTCCAGGATCCTACCAGGCGGCTGCTGGACCTTCCTCGGTGCCAACTGCGCCCCCATCCTATGAAGAGACAGTTTCTGTTAACAGTTACTACCCCACACCTCCAGCACCCATGCCTGGGCCGGCCACGGGGCTCATGACGGGCCCAGATGGGAAGGGCATGAATCCGCCTGGGTACTACACCCAGCCAGTGCCCGTCCCCAATGCCAATGCAAGTACGTACGGCCTCCCGGGCCCCCTTACCTCTCCTTGGCCCTCAGCCCTGGGACTCCGGAGAGTGGCCGTAGTGACTGTGCCCCAGAGTCTAAGCAAAGTGCCAGTCAGTCCAACTTTCCCCCGTGTCCTGAGATTTCACATCTAGTCTTGGGTTCCCTGTCAGTGAGGCTTTGGCTTTTCCATAATAAAGCACAGTTGATGAACTTTCCCACGTCCACTGTAAACTGAGCCTCTGGTGCTTCTCACAGAGGCACAACGAACCGTCCCAGAGAAATTTGGGAATGGGAGTTTGCTTTTGGGGGCTCCTGCCCTTCCTGCTGAGGCTTGGCGGGAGAACCCCTGCCCCGAGGCCAGGGCTGGAGTAGGAGAGGGAGAGGATGCAGCCGTGAGTGAGGAATGGGTGAGCTGAAACCCACCCCCAGCCCAACATTAGTGCAGGTGACTCCCCTGCCCTCCAGCAACTTCTTCATGTCCTTGCCCTCTGGTACTTCCTGCTGCCCATCTGCACCCAGGTATGTAGCTGATTCAGTATTACAGGCAGCTCAGAGAGCGCACCCGTGAGACAGACTGCCTGGGTTCACCAGCCTCCTTGTGCCTCGGTTTCCCCATCTGTAAAATGGGGCCCATCAAGTACCTACAACGGGCGGCTGTTAAGATTAAGTAAGGTTCCATGAGTAATCATTGGAGGAGTGTGAACTATTGTTGTTGTGCTCAAGTGACTTTGACTCCTTGAGATGGACGAGGGCGAGATCACGACTTCAGACTCTTTTAGGTCACACTGATCCCTGTACCCCAAATAACCCTTACTAAAATGTACGTGTAAGTGCTGAATTGTGCTTTGATGCTGCTTTTCTGCAGGGGGCGGGGGTGGGGGTGCTTTCTAGATCTTTCTGGGAATATTGTCTGGTTAGCTCTGGGTAACAGTTCATGTCCCCTAATACATAGATCACAGAAATGGCATCTCAATAACATAAAAACAGAAAAAAGTCACTTTGACAGAGCTACGAGCTTAAACAACTTTGCCGAAAACCAAAAGAATGTGCTAAGCTCTGAGGGCTTTGTGATTTCCATCACCCTAGGTGCTCTTCTAATGCTTGTGGATGTCCGCGCGTGTTTTTCACATAGTTTTCTCTTTTTAGCATGATTTCATATACCCACTGCGTGTATCAGTATGGTCCCCCGACTTGTAAAGAACTGGGCCAGTATCCCCTGGCTTGGTAAACGCCAGCCTTATTACTGGGCATTGGAGTTTGCTAAGGAGACCGTGTGAAATGCAGGCTTGTTTATGGAGGATTCACTCTGTACCAGGCACGGGGTGAGGTTCTTTACTGCCTTTGTCCCATTTAATCCTAGCGACAGCCCTTATTATTCCATTTTTTTAAAAACAGCTTTATTGAGATAGGATTCCCATACCATAAAGTTCACTCTTTTAAAGCATACGATTCAGTGGTTTTAGCATATTCACAGAGCTGTGCAACCATCAGCACTAATTCCAGAACATTTCCATCACCCCAGAAAGAAACCCCCGTCACCCTCCATCCCCCCAGCCCCTGGCAACCACTAATCTATGGATGAAGAAAATTGAGGCTAAAACCCATCACATCACTGTTTCTGAAATTACCATCTGCAGACCACCTTTGTAGAACCACTCAAGAGCTTAAAAAGCAGTTTGGGGACCCTGCCCCAGACTTGCCGAATCAGACGGTCTTGAGGGCAGGACCAGGGAATCTGCATTCTTAATAAGCTCCGCACTTGAGTCCAGAGACAGTTGAGTTTGAAAGCCTGGCGGAGCTGGGCCAAATCTCCTCCAGAAACACACAGTCCTTTCCCCCATCTCGTGTGTGGAGGTTTCCAGAGCCCCTCAAGTGGTAATTCTGGAAATCTGCCACTGTTTTCTTCCCTTTTTGTCATTTTTCTCCCTCCTCACCCATCCCCAATTTTTTTTTTATTGTGGTAAAATAACACATAACATAAGATTACCTTGATTACCTTAAGCACTTCTCAGCGTACAATTCAGTGGCATTAAGTACGTTCACATTTTTGGGCAATCATTACCACCTTCCATCTCTTACATTATACAAAACAAACTCTATACCCATTAAATGGCAACTCCCCTTCACTCCTCTCTCCCAAGCCCCTGGCACCCACCATTCTACTTTTTATCTCTATGAATTCAACTACTCTAGGTGCCTCCTATCTGTGGAATCAACAGTATTTGTCTTTTTGTGACTGGCTTGTTTCGCTTAGCCTGATGCCCTTAAGGTCCATCCATGTTATAAGATGTGTCAGAATTTCCTTCCTTTTTAAGGCTGACTAATAACCCGTTGCATGGATGGACCACATTTTGTTCATCCATTCATTTATGAATGGACGCTGGGTTGCTTCCACCTCTGGGCTCTTGTGAACAGTGCTCTCCTGAACACAGGTGAGCAAATATCTGTCGAGATCCTGCCTCTACTGTTTTGCATTTAATGAATGTCTTCCTCATTTACTGATTGGCCGGTTTGTTCTGTTCCTTCCGTCAGTTGCTGTGCAGACAGTCTACGTGCAGCAGCCCATCTCCTTTTTCGACCGCCCGGTCCAGATGTGTTGTCCTTCCTGCAACAAGATGATCGTGACTCAGCTGTCCTATAATGCCGGTGCCCTCACCTGGCTCTCCTGCGGGAGCCTGTGCCTGTTGGGGTAAGTCTGAGGTCCACTCAGACCCCGGGCTCTCCCGAATTCCTCTCTTGTAGGATTTCTCAGCCTCAGCACCTACTTCTGTGTTGTGGGGGCCTGTCCTGTGCCCTGTAGGATGTTGAGCAGCATCCCTGGTCTCTACCCACTAGATGCCAGGAGCTCCCCTGCCCCCGTTGTCATAACCAGAAGTCGTGCCCAGTTGAGAACCACTGCCCTCGAGCATATCAGCCCCTGGAAGCTGCTGTCCCATCCTTTCTTCTCAGACCACTCCCTGCGTGTAGGGACAAGCATAGCAGCCATTTGTATCTGTGTACAGCGATACCCTTGGGGATTTCTTTTTGTAGAATTTCATGACCTAATTAATAATGTTTGCTTGACTCTAAGAGAAGCTTTAAACAATCTGTACGTTAAAATATTTTATAGTCATCTCTTCAAAATTTCTTATCCTTTTAGGACCCCCAGTAGTTTTCTGTTGCCTACACAAGGAGAATGTGTAAATAAATTTATGTCTGTACCAAGGGTATTATGTTGAAAGAGATAATACTTTCTGTTCTGGGAGAAAGTTGAGGAAGCACCATTTAACTTTTTTTTTCCAAACAGATAAAGGCAGCCTCCTTATTCCTGGCCATGCAAGTCACTCAGAAAACCATAAGTGTTCTGTTTTCTTCCTCGAAGGCAACCGTGTTTGTGGGTTTCTTTTCAGAGGCCCTTGCCTGGCTCTTTCCTCATTATCTGCTCATGACTTAGGTGGAGGGGGAATCATGGTTCTCTTCCTAATTTTGAAGAGAGGCTCAAAGCCCCTGAGAGCTTAATTAACTTTCTTGAGGACTTGCATTCAGAGGGGAAGAAAGGAGACAGAAAACATTACATAAAAACTCATCGTCCTTTGGACTTTCCTGTTAAAACGAACTTTTGTCTTTGAAATCAGGGAAGGACAAAATGGAAACTTTTATCGAATATTGGCCTCTCGCTTTCAAATTGAGGCAGCTTTTTCTATCCGTTCTTCTTTTCTTCCTTAAATGCAGTACTGTGTGTTCAGATCCTGCCTCTCACAGCTGTGTGGCTCTGGGCAAGTGACTTCACCTCTCTGTGCTCCAGTTTCCTCATCTGTAAACTGGGTTGTACTAACGCCCACCTCCGGGGGTGTTGAGGATAAAGTAGGTGGCTGTGTGTGCATCGCCTCTTGCAGCCATGCCCACACTTGTCAGGCGGGAGGATAGGATGATCTCTAAATGCACTGGCTGCCCTTATTTGAACTCAGGTAAGCTTAGGCAATAGGAAATTCCATTCATGAGATAGTCTTCTCTTCAGGATATTTCCTGATTCTGCTTTATATAAATCAGTGTCTTCCTGTAAAATGTTGATTTTTTTTTTTTTTTTTTTTTAAACTATGTTTTTTGGCAAACTTTGGTTGTAAGGCTGTGGGGTGTTTTCTGACACTGGCCAAGCCTCCAGCACCAGCTGCGTGTCAGTGTTTCAGTTCAGCTCTGACACTACCTGGAGTTGCAGACCCCACAGCTTAAGGGCTCAGTCCCACAGACTGCCCCCCACTTCAGATGCCAGGCACAAGTCATAGGTCCCCTGAACTTCTGACTGATCAGGGGTCCTGCTGTCCCCTCTTCGGGTTTGATCATATGCTAGAATGAATGGCTCACAGAACTCAGCATGGCACTTTACTTACATTTACGGGTTTATCATACAGGAGACAGACAGATGGACAGCTAGGTGAGGAGGTAACAGGGCGAGATCCAGATAGGTCCTGAGTGCAGGGGCTTCTGTCCCCTTGGAGTTGGGGTACACCACCCTTCCGGCACATAAATGCCGGATTCACCAACCCAGAATCTCTCCAAATTAGCTGTTCAAGTGTTTTTATAACCCAATCGTCATCCCCCCATTCCACCCCAGAGGTCTGTAGTTGAGGTTGAAAGTTCCAGCCCTCTAGTCACTTGGTCTTTCTGGTGACCAGCCCATCCCAAGCCTGTCTAGGGACCCACCCTAGTCACCTCACTAGCATAAACTCAGGTGTGATTGAAAGGGCCTCTTTGTGAGTAACAGAAGACACTCCTGTCACTCAGGACGTTCCACGGGTTTTGGAGCTCTGTGCCGAGAACCAAAGACCAAATCTATTTCTTCTTGCACCTCAGGCTGTATGGAGGTCCTGCTTGCGTGCGCTGATGATGGATTATGTAGGTTAAGAGACGTGATTTGTGGAAATTTATATGATTGTTGCTGTGAGAAGCAGGCTGTCTGTATGGAAAAGTGGTCAGTCCAAGACAGGAGTCAGCAAACTACAGCCCCGGGGCCAAATCCAGCCTATTGTAAGTTCTATTGGAACAGGTGACGCCCTTTATTTACGGATTATCTGTGGCTGCTTCATGCTCCAGTGACAGAACAAGACCCATGTAGCCTGAAATACATACTCTGTGGCCCTTTACAAAAGAAATTCACCGATTCCAATCTAACACTTTGAAAGATGCCTAAGCGTCCCAAGACTTGATAATACACGCAGAGCAGTCTGTCTGTGGGAGCAGCCTTGGCAATGGCAGGGGTCTTAGTTCCCCAGGGCTGCCATAACAAATTACCACAAACCTGGTGGCTTAAAACAATAGGAATTTATTCTCTCACCATTCTAGAAGCCGGAAGTTCAAAATCAAGATGCCATGCTCCTTCCAAAAGCTCTAAGGGCAGAATCCTTCCCTGTCTCTTCTAGCTTCTGGTAGTCCCGGTGTTCTTTGGCTGTGGTGCATCACTGCAGTCTCTGCCTCTGTCTTTACATGGGCTTTGTCCCTCTCTGTATTTCTGTGTGTCCTTTTCTCTTCTTATCAGGATCCCTGTCTTGGAGTTTAAGGAGCCCACCCTCATAATCCAGGAAGATCCCATCTTGGGATCCTTAATTACATCTGCAAAGACCCTTTTTCCAAATAAGGTCACATTTATAGGTTCCAGGGATTAAGACTCCGACATATCTTGTTGGCGGCTGTCATCCAAACGACTACAGTCTGTAGCGCTCTCCACGTGTGGCCTTTTTTGTTCTAGGTGCATCGCGGGCTGCTGCTTCATCCCTTTCTGTGTGGACGCCCTGCAGGATGTGGACCACTACTGTCCCAACTGCAAAGCTCTCCTGGGCACCTACAAGCGTTTGTAGGACTCAGCCAGACCTGAAGGGAGCCGTGTGCTGCAGGAAGGCCTTTCCGACTCTCACCCAGCCCCACCCCTGGTGAAGGCTCCATTTTGGTGGTCTCATCTCTCCAGGGTCTCCACCTTCGTGTCTTCTTTTGGGGGGAAAATATCGCAAAAATAACACACCTCCAAACCCCAGAAATTGCTGCTTGGTGTCGTGCACAGGACATGCAAAGACATTCTCCTTGAGTGCTGGTTCAAGGGTTTCCTGCCTCCCCGTCTGTGACCCCAAGTCATCCCATCCAGCTGTGACCATTGTCCTGAGTATCTTCTGGTGATTTGCCACTGATTTTTTGGCTTCAGTGGGCCTTTCTCTTGGTGGTCTCAAACTGAGAAGCCCCAGATTGCCTTAGTTTTTAAACTGTTCTGGCCCTAGTACGGCTGAACCAACCTTTAGTGCCTACCGTCCTAGCCATCTGTTTCCACTTCTGATGACAAAAATCTTGCCTTACAGTCTAAGGGCTTGGCTCTCAGATTCTGTAACTGCAGGCCTTTAAATAGCACACAAATTCACTTTAATTTCTTAATTCGTTTTTAAGTACAGGGAGGGGTTATTCACACCCATCAGACACATAGCCATGAGGTCATAAACGCAGGCTAGGAATAGAAGGCTGGATCTTTTCGCTGATCCGCTTTCTTTGGACCAGATCCTCAGCCACTTTCCACAAAGAGCTTTTTTTTTGGTAGAGGGATTGTTTGTATTAAACAGTTTTTGTGACCTCCTTTTGGTCTTAAACACCTTTGAACATAATTTTGAAAGGAGGGATTTATAGAACCGTTTTCCCTAACCATATGTATGACTGGTATCATTCTCCCATTTGCCAATGCACTCTCACTTTTTTTTTTTTTCCTTAACAGAAAAAGTAACGGGGATAATTTCATCTACTGCCTTTACTTGGGTTTAGTGTGGTTCCTAAAGACCTCCATAATGGAACTCTTAAAGCGGGTCCCCTTTTGGGTTCCTGGTGGATATTTGGAAAGACGAAGGAAAGCGTGTTTGAGCACGTCTGAGTATCGTGGTGCTGAAAAGTGTGGGGACCTGACTGTTTCAAAGGCATCTGAAGTCTGGATTTTATTTTTCAGAAATCAATTTGTTGTATAACATCTGAAGACATGATTTCTAGGACTGAAGCAGCAAACCAGAGTTCTCTGTGCGCTGCTGTGTCATCTTTGAAATCAAGACAAAGCCGGGCTCGACTTTCAAGAGTCCCCATTTTGATACTAAATAGGCACAGGGAATGCATGTCAATAATATTATGTAGAAATCAAGCCTAGATCGAAAGTCTGTATATTGGTTCAAAATTATAGTCATAGCCCATTGATCCAGCTTATTCATTTGATGTTTCGGAAGTTCCAGTAATTATTTTTGCAATGACTATGGATACTACATAGTACTTTGGTGTTATCTGCTTTTCAAAAATAAAGTCTTTTGTTCACTCTGTGTTCATCAATTCTTACGGTGTGAAGAAAGGTCTCATGTTGTGTTTCCAGCCGTTGGTACAAAGAACCCTTTATTTGTTCCATAACAGTAGAAAATCCTTCATGATAAAAACTACAGACTTGCTGAATATCCCCCGATGTCGAGATGACCGATGTTGAGTTGGGTGGATAGCTGGCGAGTCATATTTGAACATTAGGCTGTTGGAACCCAATAGGCGTCATCAGTGGCAGCAAGCCATAGCTTTCAAGTTTTAATAAAATGCACAGAAGAAAGCCGTCCTCATTCATGCTCTGAACAAAACATGCTTTGTTAATTGATCCGGGTAGATGTGAGATGCTAGAAGGAGGGCATTGTAACTCGCCGGGAATATGAATGTCATCCTCTTTTCCTACCTGGTGATAAAGCTTCATTTTGGAAGGTGCCGGAAAATCATGCCACCTTGGTGCGACTTTGTCATTTAAACCCTAACTTCTGGTCTTAAAAAATTGCCACTCAGCCGATCCTGAGCATGTGTTTTTCTTGCATTTGACAAAATTGAAGGCCATGCATATTTAGCAGTTTTGCTCAGATGGTGGCATATAAATGGTCTCAAGCTGTTATCAATTACATATGCAGAGTCTTCAAAACAAGAGCCCTATTTCGAGGACCGTAACATACATATATATATAATATATATATATATATATATATATATATATATTCTGGGAAACTTTAAAAATAACATCAGATGCCTGGAGCATGAAGTGTTCGTCAGATATTCTATTTTATTCATTGAAATACGGGCTTATTCATATATTTTTACAAATTAAAAGGCTCTTTTGTTCTTCCCCTGTTTGTTGGGGACTTTGGAGTTTGTTGCAAACACTGAATCACATTCAATTAATGCGAGAGCTTTATTTTATATCTACTTGGACCTCAAAGAAGAATATTTACCAATTTCAAACCCAAAATGGCCGTACATCTTATACACTGTTAGTCCATCTAGGCCTTGTACACATACAAATGTTGGTTTGTGTCTTGTTATCAAAAAGAATTCAGTTTTTGCATCTGTTTAAGCCAACTTTGAGCACATGACTGATTCCTGGCTGACCACAACATTACCCATGAAAATGTTTTCTCTGGGACAACTGGCTTCCCAGTTGCTACCGAGAACACTTCTATTGGGCCCTGAACTATTTATAAATGTGGCTTCATATACTCACACACAACTTGGCCTCAGTTTTCTCCCCAGTAACAAACCTCTCGTGTTTGGGATATTAAAATCCTTCTCTGAATTTTGAGCTCAAAGATCTCTGTTTAGGAGTAAATGTAGACGTTGGAATTTTACTAACAGAATTCTGATTTGCATTTTGGATCCTATTAAAGTTATCTCCTGCATTTATGACTCAGATGTTTATAATGAGTTGTCTGTTTTTCATGGGCACACCAGTGAATTGAAAGTAGATCCAGCAAGGGCGATGAAAGAGAGAAACCCGGAGGTTTTTTTTTTTTTTTTTTTTTTGTCTTAAGAATTTTAAAGAAACAAGAATCTGAGGCTTGGAAAGATTTAAAAAAAGAAGGGGAAAAAAAGTTCATGGCCAAGTATACAGTCTAGTGCATTTAACTGTTTTGTGACTGTTCTCTGCAGTATTAGGAAAATGTTCACACGTTGAAATACCTTTTTTTCCCCTTTTAAATTATTTTTTAGAGCAGTTTTAAGTTCATAGCAAAATTGAGCAGAAGGTACAGAGAGTTTTCATACATCCCCTGTCCCCACACGTGCACAGCCTCCCCATCATCAGCATCCCCTACATTTGTTACAATTGATTAACCTGCATTGACATCTGATCACCTTCGAAAGTCCATAGTTGGTGTTAGCGTTCACTCCTGGAGTTGTACATTTCTCTGTGTGTGTGTTTCTTTACTTTTATTTATTTTTTTGGCCATGCCTCTCAGCTTTTGGGATCTTAGTTCCACAATCAGAGATTGAACCCGGGGCCACATCAGTGAAAGCCCTGAGTCCTAACCACTGGACTGCCTCATTCTGTGTGTTTGGGCAAATGTATAATGACATGTATCCACCATCATAGCGTCATACAGAATAATTTCACTGCCCTAAAAATCTATGTGTTGCCTATTCATCCCTCCCTCCCCACTAGCCCCTAGCCACTGATCTGACTGGCTCCATAGTTTTGCCTTTCCCGGAATGTCATACAGTTGGAATCATGCAGAGTTGGAAACATATACAGGAATCATAGCCTTTTCAGATTGGCTTCTTTCACTTGGCAATACGCATTTAAGGTTCTCTATGTCTTCTCATGGCTGGGTAGTTCATTTCTTTATTATTCAGATAATATCCCTTTGGATGTGCCATACATGTAAGTAGCTATACTGTTCTTAGTACTGCAGTGTCTCAGTGATGTTGTACCTGGTTTCCCAAATGGGCAAAATCAATGTAGCTCGTGTGTCCAACATCAGTGTCATCAGAGAGCACAGTATTGTTTGTGAAACCTGTGTTTATATAGTTGTATATGTGTTGGGGGGGGGAGGGTTACCGGGCTCAGCTTTGGCTGCTCGTTGCTCAAGAATCCAATACTGAGAGACAAGTGTTGGGTAAAAGTAAAGATAGCTTTATTGAGGAATCTGGTAATCCTGGGGAGAAGGTGGACTCATGACCCAAAGAACCAACTCCCCACTGTCAATCGGGGGCAAGAGCTTTTAAGAGGGTGTTTCTGGGTTGGGGGAGGGGGCTACATGCAGAACAGCACAGTCAGCTCCAACAATCCCTTTGAAATTAGTCGTGCGGTGGCCTGATCAGCATCATCACGGTTGTCTTAGGTACAGTTCATCTTTAATTCCAGGGTCGGTTTGTTATGAGGCCAGTTCTCAGAATTGTGTAAGATGGAGCAGCTTATGTGATGGCTGCAGTCCGGTCATCATGTAGTTAACCTTCTCCCAGCTGGTGGGGGTTTTATTTAGTATCTGCAAAACAGCTCAAAGGATATGGCTCGGAATATTATTGATAGCCCTTGAGGAGAAACTAAAGGTCCTTGACTTCATTTAATGGCTAAACTATTATTATTGCGTTGGCCAAAAAGTTCGTTTGGGTTTTTCCGTAAGACATCATGGAAAAACCCAAACGAACTTTTTGGCCAACCCAATATTTTGTCTTGTTTGATTATTTTCCTTTGCTTCTGTATTTTCTCACTTCTCTGATTAAATTTATTCCTTGGCCAAAGTTTTTCTATATACAAGAGGCAGGCAGAGGACATGAGGGTATGTCCTGGGAAGATTGCTCTGTTACAGGGGGTTCACAGTGCAAAGTGAGTGCCAAGGGCGACATCTGGGAACCTCTGGTCTGGCACATCTGTGGTTTTCATGTATCACTGATTGACTCCTGCTGTATTCAAGGCATTGTATAGCTTAGATACCAGACACAGCCCTGCCCGGGAAAAGTGAGCACTGGGCCTAGAACTACGCTGCCAACATTTCTGGTGTCTTCTTTATTCTTTGTTTTAAGCTAAAATTCATGTAACGTTATTTTTTTTTATTTTTATTTTATATTGGAGTATAGTTGATTTACAATGTTGTGTTAGTTTCACTTGTATAGGAAAGTGATTCAGTTATACATATACATACATCTATTTTTTTCAGATTCTTTTCCTATATAGGTTATTACAGAATACTGAGTAGAGTTCCCTATGCTATACAGTAGGCCCTTGTTGATTATCTATTTTATATATAGTAGTGTGTATATGCCAATCTCAACCTCCATCCTGTAACATTAAAGTGTATAATTCGGTGACATCTGGTGGATTCACAGGGCTGTGCAACCATCACTTGTATCGAGTTCCAAAACATTTCCATCAGTCCAGCATAAAACTCCATACCCATTAAGCAGCCACGAGTCATTCCTCCTCCCCCAGCACCTGGCAGCCACCAATTTGCTTCTGTTTCTTTGGATATCTATTCTGGACATTTCATATACACGCAATCATAATATGTGACATTTTGTGTCGGGCTTGTTTCACTGAGCATCACGTTTTTGAAGTTCATCCACAGTGCAGCATGTGTCAGGGCTTCATTCCTTTTAGTGGCTGAATAATATTCCATTGTATGGATATGCCACATTTTGTTTATCCCTTTATCTATGGATGTCCTATTTGAGTCATTTCCACCTTTTGGTGATTGTGAATAAGGCTGCTGTGAACATTTGTTTACCGGTTATTATGTGAGAGTATGTTTACAGTTCTCTTGGGTATATACGTGGAATATACCCAAGTGGAATTGCTGGGTCACATGGTAAATCAGTTTTAACTCTTTGAGGAGCTGCCCGATGGCTTCTTAAAGAAATGTGTCCTATTGTAAAGCCACATCTGGCACAGGCTACCATTTGGAACTGCCCTGCCCTGGAGAATTCTGCCCTCTTCTGCAGTGAGAGCTGTTTGGAGCAGCCTGGTGGCAACAGAGCTGGATTTGGAGCAGGAAGACCTGCTCCCCCCGCCGTCCTGCCCAGACTCCTCGGCTGATCCGAACCCCATTCAATCCTCTGGGGGTCCCACTGAGCCTGAAAAATGAGGAGGGGTGGATGGTGCATCTCGGCCCCTCTGAGTGGACCCTCTAAGGTGTTCAACTGTTTGTCCTTTGTTTACCTGTATGCCCAGCTTGGGATACAGCAGTAAAGTGGGAAACACTGTCCTCTCCCTCATGGAATTGATGGTAGAAGGGGAGAGAGAGACACCAAATAAGAAAACCTAACATTTCCAACCTGTTACAAACCAGGAGGGAAAAGTGCAGGAAAACAGCGTACAGCAAGTCCCCTACACGTGAATGAGTTCCGTTCCGAGAGCGTGTTTGTAAGGCATCTCGCAAGCATTGAAGATGTTATCTCCAATTATTATTATTATTACCGCTATTTGTTAGCAGAGAACAGAGAAATGCTGTCCCCCCAGGTCAGCTGCTTGGAGAGTAAGGCTATGGGGTCCTCTGTTCCTTTAGACTACTCTGTAGGGGGTGATTGGCCAATGGCCTTACAAGATCCCTCTTGAACTCTAGGTCCACTCTAAACAATAGCTCTTCTCTTATTTGGGAGGCTGGGGTCAGCGGTTCAGACCCTAAAGTCACACACCTGGTCTTATATCCTGCCTCAGCCATGTATTCACTGTGTGACTATGGGTGAGATTCTTAACCCCTCTGGGCCTCGCTTTCCACTCCCATAAAATGACATGATAAATAGAACCCATGTTCCAGGTTGACTGACCCTTGTGTGGGCCATGAGGTGGGCATCATCAAACCCACAACTGAGGGAGAATGTGGAGGTGGGGGGGGGGGTGTCCCAGGAAACAGATCCTGGGGGCACAAGGGTCTAATTTCTGGGATCATCTCAGTGGGATGAAGCTAGGCCTTTTGTGTATAAGATGGCAAGCAGTAGGAGTGAATAAAGCCCTAGGGCTGGGTTTGAGTCTGGGGAGGGTTCTGGTTACTGCTCTTTATTTACTGCTTCCCGAAGTGGGAATTAAATGCACTACTTGGCTCAAGTCTGGACATCTAACTAGATGTTCTGAGGTTTCTTCAAACTCTGTAGTTGATGGATAATTTCGTCTTTGTCTGGAGTTTTTAACCTACACCTAAACATCATGACAGAAATGGGTTGTTTATAGTTTCATTCATTCATTCATCCTGCTCTTGTGGATTTCAGGTGGTGATAAGTTCTGTGAAGTATGTAAAACAAGGTAACGGGACAGTCACAGAGATGGGAGGTGAGGTAGAGCGGCCAGGGCAGGCTTCACTGAGGAGGTGGCATTTGAGCTCAGACCTGAATGACAAGCTGAATCCACACACACACAGAGTATTCCAGGAAGTGGGGACAGTGAGTGCAAAGGCCCTGGGGCAGGCAGAACTTGGTGTGTTGAGAAAAATAGAGGACGGTCAGCACATAGTGAGTGGAGAAATGAGGAGGAGCTGAGGCTGTGGAGGGGAGCAGAGGGCAGATGGTGCAGACTTGTGGAACACCAGTCAGAGGCCTGACTTTTATTCAGCTCACAATGGGAAAGACAGTGGACTACTCAACAACAAAAAGGAACCAACTACTGATGCATGCGACAACATGGACGAGTCTCGGAACAAATATGCTGAGTGTAAGAAGCAAGACAAAAAAGGGGTGCATGGTGCATGATCCCATTTATATGAAATTCTAGAAACCATGAACTAATCAGTGTTTGCCTGGTTGAGGGACGGATGACCAAGGGGGCGAGGAAACTTTTGGGGGTGATGGATTCATTCATTATCTTGATTAGTGGCTGTGGTTTGTTGGTTGGACACAAATGTTAAAACTGATCATACTGTACTTCTTAAATATGTCGTTTACATGTCAATGAAGCTGGGAAAGATTGCGTGGGAAGCCGCTAGTGGATTTCAGCGGTGAGGGGACACGATGTGGTTCAGCGAACAGACCTGGGGCAGGAGCCCGGGGTTGCAGCAGGGCCTGGGGATGCTGCTCAGGCAGAGAGGAGGGTGGAGGGGTCCCCGTGGAGCAGGCGGAGCTCAGCTTCAGGGAATTCAGACCCCGGTGTCCCTTCTGAACCAGCTGTTGAGTAAAAGAAGACCTTGCAAATTCACCTTTTCAAGAGATGAGTGTACATTTGAAGCCCATTTATTAAAATCTCATTTGACTCCTCAATGAAACAGAATTGTTTTCCCTGGGTTGTTTGACAGACAGCTGTGTCTGTGAGTTCTGTGAAGGCAAGACTCAGGCAGAGTCCCTGCTGGAGCCACAGTGCCCAGCACAGGTGTTGGCACATGCCAGGTGCTCGGTGCCAGGCCTGTGTGTCCTAATCCATAGCCACCTTCATTCCCAGACCAGATGGTACAACTCTCGGCCCTTCAAAGTCATCGACAGCAAAGACAGGCTCAGTGTGACCCCTCAGCTCTCCTTAACCAGGGAGAAAATGTGGGCTGAGGGTTTTCTGCAACAGGTCTGGAAGTTCTGAAGAGAACAGGGTACCGGCTCCACCTCTAACTTGCTGTGTGACTGTGAGCAAGTCACTGTGCCTCTCTGGGCCTTCTGTTCTGAAAAAATGGGGGTTGAAAGTATCACCTCTGAGGCCCTCGCGAGCTCCACCTATTCCTTCATCCATTCATTCAAGAAACATCCTGCGATTCTAAAGTTTAAAAACAAAAAAGGACGTCCAGATCACCCTTGTTAACCAGAAAGTGAAAAATCCCCAGGAAGTTCGCATTCCTAGAGCATTGCTGTTGAGGCTTTGCTATACTTTTCCTGGACTTGGTTTTGCTGAATTAGTGAAGCGGAATTGGGAAAAAGAATACAACAGCGTTCAAATTAATAAGCGTCCTGGCCCCCAACGGCTCCAGCCTTTATGTCTCAGACCCTATGCCCCTCATTGTTTTATTTTTTGTTTTTGCCCCGTGTTTTAATGCACACCTGTTTGAGAGTAGACTGACAGCAAGGTCAGAGAGTCACTTTTGGTGTCAGGCACGATAATAAATTCTGAACAATTCACACGGGAAGAAGCCTGGGGTCATAGGAAGTCAACCGGACAGGAGTCAAGCAACCTGGTCCCCACCCCAAATCTGCCTCCTCTGTAGTCGTGTGACCCCACTTGAAGTGTGACCCCTTCTCCTCCTCTCCAGCCCCTGGGCCTCAATTTTCTAGGCTGGATCAGAGGATCTTTCAGGAGCCTCAACAAGGCGAAATGACAAAACCAGCTGCCTAAAGGGTCAGCAGGTGACCCTTTAGTCCTGTGAGTGAAGCAGGACTAGTGTGTGATGATAGGGAGTGGCGGGGACTGTGGCAAAATGAATGCTGCAAGCTCAGTATATCAGCTACAGGGGGAGTGTGCAAGCAGGGTAGCCAGATACTTTTGTAGTGATTGTATTTTGGGGGAGGGGCACCTCATCCTTTCAAATTATCAAGTCATTCTGATGTTTTCACCTGCTTAGGGGGCGGCCTTTAGGTTTCACTGCCTGATGAGTCTGAAAACTGTGTTAGGAAAGTTCATTTCTGTTCTGTGTCTTTATGTGATTTCGTTTGTTCTGTCTCCCTCTCTGGGTG
This sequence comes from Phocoena phocoena, assembly GCF_963924675.1. Lineage (NCBI taxonomy): Eukaryota > Metazoa > Chordata > Mammalia > Artiodactyla > Phocoenidae > Phocoena > Phocoena phocoena. Next base: position 28,777,020 of record NC_089233.1, read on the forward strand.
GAATCCCTGGATGCCTTCCATTTTCTTTGGAAGAGTGAAACCTAATCCTTTACTCTAGCTCTTGTCCCCAGATTTCCTGTTGATGAGCAGGAAGGGCAAGGCTGACTTCAAGTAAGTGGGTGGATTCCAGGTGGGTGTGGTCAGTAGAAAATTGTTCCATCTGCCAGCCGGGCCACAGGGTTTTCCCAGGCGTCTGCCGGTGATCCCCTCTCCAACCTGAGCTCATCTGAGCATCCCCAGCAAGGACACTGTGGAGAAAGGGAAAGTGAAACATTTGACAATCACTTTTTCTTTCAGTGGAGATTTTTTTTTTTTTTTGCTTTGTTCTAGGGCTGGGGCCTGTCCCAGCAGAGAGAACCGGGAAGGGAGCATATGGTAAAAAAATGCTCAGAGCTCTTTAGGGTTGTTTTCTAAGCCGTAATTTGCATTTCTTGTTCATGTCTGAAATTAAAGTAGTAGGGAAAAAAAAAAGCTTATCATAAGCCTGATGGGGAGGTGGAGGGTTGAGGTCTCCCCTTTCTGCACATGCTTGAACTTGAAACTCTTAGCACAACAAGGAGCTCCCAGCAGCTGTAGGGGAGGGTGTGGGGGAGGGGTGGCAGGTGGAGGCTCTGAATTCATCGGCTCCATCAGCTGAATCTGATCACTGCTGCCTGTGATGATGTGATTTAGGGATTCTTTCCCTAGATTCGCTGAGGGCCTGTCTTTTTTGTTTTAGTTGAAGTATATACAGTTGATTTACAGTTAGTTTCAGGTGAACAACATAGTGATCCAATAGATTATACTCCATTTAATGTTATTATAAAATGTTGGCTACATTCCCTGTGCTGTCCTGTATATCCTTGTAGCTTATTTATTTTATGCTTAGTAGCTGGTACCTCTTGATCCCCTACCCCTATCTCGTCCCTCCCCACTGGTAACCACTAGTTTGTTCTCTACATCCGTGAGTCTGTTTCTGTTTTGTTATATTCTTTTGTTTACTTTTTAAAATTCACACGTAAGTTGTGGTTGTATTGGTTTACCTTTCCCTACCTTGTTGTTTTTCTAACTAGGTATCTTCCTCCTCACTTTATCTTCTTCCTGCCCTCTGTCCTAAAGTCTTATTTTTTTTAATTAATTAATTTTGGGGAGGGGGCCACGTCATGCGGCATGCGGGATCTTAGTTCCCCGACCAGGGATCGAAACCGGGCTCCCTGCACTGCAAGTGCAGAGTCTTAACCATGGACCCCAGGGAAGTCCCTGTCCCAAAGTCTTAGATTAGCTCAGGCCTTCATCAATGACCAGATCTCGTGTGTGAGCATATGTGTGTGTGTGTGTGTGTGTGTGTGTGTGTGTGTGTGTGTTGGTGCACAGCCTCTGTGAGGGTACACGGGGGTCTGGACTTGTGTGTGTGTCTGGGTGTGTCTGTGGATGTTTGCTGAGGGATGGTTCTAGGTGTCTGTGATGTGTGTCTCTGTAGCCACTGTGAGTGGCTGTGTGTGTGTGTGTCCCTGGGTATTTGCAGGAGAAAGAGAAGTGACAGAGCTACTTGGAGCTGTGTTTCCCTCCAGCGCTCCCTGAAGGCGGCTTCAGTCCCTCAGCTTGGGAGGCCTCCAAGGACTTCAGGCCAACCACCCCAGCGGGGGAATGGCTGTCACCTAGCTGATCTCAGGGACTAAGGGGTGAGAATGATCGTTCTTCTTCCACTCCCTACACGTAAGCTGCTTGGAATACTGCGTGTGTGTGGACACCCTGGCCTCCCCAACCTTGTCATCACTCCCCATGGTAGGGGGTGACTCCAGTTTGGAAAGACTTATTGAAACCTCCACAGCAGGGCCAGGCCTGGCCTGCATGCAGCCTGGGCTGGGGGAGCATTTATAAAACTCCCAATCTGGCCACACCCCAGACCAACTGGATCAGAATCTCCCAGGCTGCAACAAAGCCAGGGGCTGATTTCCCCACTGGGCACCTGGGGCCCATGATATTTTTAGGGACCCAGGGAAATGCTTGATTTGTAAATTTTTTTAATGAGGAGGGAAAAGCCTGAATAAAATAATGATGAATATATAATAATTAATCCAACCTGGGTTATACTCCTTTTTGTATCAACGCAGCCTTAAAATACACTTTTGAATATATTTTTAAGGAGGGAGGGGCCCAGGGAAGTCCTCACATGGCTCCAGGTTGCAGGCCCTGGTCTACCGTTGACGTGATAGACTCAATCGTGCCTCCCTTCTTTCAATAAATGTTTATTGGGTGTGTAATGTGTAAGGAGACAGCCCCCTTGCTCTTGGGGAATTTAAATAAGAATTTCATCTCCTATTGTCTTCACCAATCCTGCCAAGAACTCTTCCAGATGGAAAAGAAAAACATCTTTGCCGTTCTACAGATAAAATAATGAAGAAGGACTTCCCTGGCAGTCCAGTGGTTAAGACTCAGTGCTTCTACTGCAGGGGGCACCGGTTTGATCCCTGGTCTGGGAACTAAGATCCCATGTGCTGCGTGGTATGGCCAAAAAATAAAAATTAATAAAAATAAAAATAACGAGACACAGAATAAGTGTGAGTTACACAGGGCTACCGGGCGACTCACAGCATAGTGAGGACTTCTTGTCCTAAAATACACCTTGGGCTTGTTAAACATAGATTTCTGGGCCTTTCGCCAGGAGATTTGGATTCAGAAGGCCTGGGAGGGGACCCAGGAATATGCATTTTTATATAAAAGCACCTAGGTGGTTCCTAAAGGCAGGTGAGTTTGAGAAATGCTGTCCCACATGGCCTGGGGCCAGATCAGCCAGAGAGAAGGAACTGGAGTCAGGCCAGGGGAGGGACCCCGACCTCGGCACTATTGGCGCCTTGGTCCAGGTCTTTTCCTGGGTGGGGGCTGTCCTGTGCATTGTAGGATGTTGAGCAGCATCCTTAGCCCCTACTCACCAGATACCACAAGCACATGCCTCATTCAGCACAACCAAAAATTCTCCAGACATTGCTAAATGTTCCCGGGGGACAAAATGGCCCCACTGAGAACCCCCGGGATAAGTACATGGGTTGAAGCCAACATTTCCCGTGTTTGGGAGTTGGGGTGTCCCTCACTATCCAAGCATGTGGTTAACATGTAAAATATGTCCATTTCCAAAAACAGGAATGGAGCACGGATCCCTGCTACCACGTGGATGAACCTTGACAACAGGGTGTAGATGAAAGAAGCCAGATACAAAGGCAGTGTAGTCTATGATTCCATTAAAATGAAATGTCCAGAATAGATAACTCCATAGAGACAGAAAGCAGATTGGTGGTTGCCGGGGGTGGGCAGAGATGGGCAGTGACTGCCTAATGGGCATGGGTTCTCCTTTGGGAGTGATGAGAATGTTCCAGAACGAGATAGAGGGGGTGGTTGTACCACGTCGTGAAATGTACTAAATGCCACTGAATTGTCCACTTTACAGAGGTTAATTTTATGTTACATGAGTTTCACCTCAATTAAAAAACCGTGTCAGGGCTTCCCTGGTGGCGCAGTGGTTGAGAGTCCGCCTGCCGATGCAGGGGACACGGGTTCGTGCCCCGGTCCGGGAAGATCCCACATGCCGTGGAGCGGCTGGGCCCGTGAGCCATGGCCGCTGAGCCTGTGCTCTGCAACCGGAGAGGCCCGTGTACGGCAAAAAAAAAAGTGTCAGTTTGTATAATTTACTGTGACAGTTGGTAAGATGGGGGTGGAGTGAATTGTGAATGCAGCGTAAATTGGACCTTTAAATGAGGTCATAACCATTAACAAGTATAATAAGAACATAACATACAATTAAATAATATTTTAAAAGCAAGAGCAGACTTTGAGGGTTGGACATCAGTACTATTGTCTTTGGAACTGGTACAATGCTGGGTGAGAGTTAGTATGCAGTATGAGCTTGATGAATTTGAGAAGCAAAAAGAACTGAAAGCAGTTCCATCAAGAACCTGACTGAGCCTGTGACGTGCAACCTGCTGTATGGCTGAAGCATATCATTTCAACTTCCCGGGCTGAGCTCCTCTCTTCTCTAAAAAGAGGCAGGCTGATCCTTCCAGCTCTAAACGTCTGTGCTGGGACATGGGCAGATCAGAGAGAAGGCTCTGGAACATGCCCAAACATGCTGGAACATTCCAGGGGCTGGCTTTCTGGGGGTATCATAGGCAAGCTCCTGGGCGAGCCAGGAAACCCATCAAGACACAGGCTTGGCATCCAAGAGTCTCAGTTAGGACCAGGCAGTGGCCAGCTTTGATAAGCAGGAGCAGAATAGCCAAGCGGGGAGACTAAGCCACAAGAACTGGCCACCCGGGTCCCCTTCCTGCCGTCTGCCGCCAGGTGTGAGCATTTGTGTCAGCACACCTGGCTTACCACGGGGATGAAGCCACCTCTGCAGTCATTTGAAAGCCCCGGCATTCCTTTCACAGGGGGGGGGTCATGGAGGCCGCCTCCCTCCCTGCCTAGCCCGAGAATGCCACGTTTACAGTGACTCTCTTTCCTTCACTGACCCAAGGTGAAGGGTTTCTTCCTTGGGTCATGATTAATGGAGCCCATTCCCTGGAAGGAGGAACAAATAAATGCTTGGGCATGATTTATAGTCCTCATGTGAGCTCACTTATTACCTTGCAGCGGATGTGAATGGAATATTGGGCAGGTGTGTCTGTTTGGAGGAGGTGGAGGTTGGAAGCAGGTTCATATAAAGCTGAGGCCCCGGCGCAGTGGCTGGTGGGTCTGTGAGTAGCAGGCGTCGGGGGAGAAGGTTCTGGGAGAAGCAGGCCTCCAAATACAGAGACGTGCTCAGACTCCACTATAGAATCTCCTCTGTAAACAGCCACTGAAAAAGGGCTTCTAGGTAAGAACTTACGTGTTTTTTTGTTTTTTGTTTTGGTAATAGCTTTATTGAGATATAATTCACATACCATGCCATCCACACATTTAAAGTGTACAATTCAGTAGTTTTTTAGTATATTCACAGAATTTTACAACTATCACTACAACCCATCTTACAACATTTTCATCAACCCCCAAAAGATACCCCATACCTTTTAGTTATCACCCACCCATCTACCCCACCTCACCACCCACCAGTCCTAAGCAACCGCTAATCTATTTTGCCTCTGGAGTTTCCCATTCGGGACATTTCATATAAATGGAATCGTATAGTGTGTGGTTTTCTTTGCATCTGGCTTTTTTTCTCTTAGCATGTTTCCGAGGTTTATCCATGTTGTAGCATGTACTGGTACTTCGTTCCTTTGGACGATCAGATGGTCTTCCGTTGTATGGCTATATCACATCTTGTTTATCCATTCATCTGTTGATAGCTACCTTTTTCTAAGGAATTCATGGTTCTAAAATGGCTACTCATTGTAGTGGCTGTTCAAGAAAGAATTAGCTGTGCGCCCTTTGTCAGTAAAATGATTATTAGTTTCCTTCTGTGTTCTTTTAAAATCTTTTATTATGGTAGCAAATCAAGGTTGGAACTTTGGAGGATGAAAGGGGCTGCTATGTATGATTATACCGGGCAACACATGTGAAGCAGGGTTGTGCTGGGCAAACCCGAGGTACAGATGCCCTTCCTGAGCCAAGTGAGAATGATGAATGGCCTTGTTCAGCGGGCCCTGGGCTGAGGATTCGGGGTCCTCGAGAAACCTAAGTGTGATTTTTTTCAGGCCTGGCCAAGTGCTTTCAAAGGCTCTACCTGGCAGCCCCTGACCCCTGCCCGGGGGGTGGGGGTGGGGGAAGGCAGCTGCCCTCCCTGGCGTGTTTGGTGACAGCCAATGAATTGCAGCCTCTGAGGGGAGTTGCAGACGAGGGCCCAGCCCCCCAACGCTGCTCTGCATACCTGCATTCCTAGGTCTTTTTATCTGAGGCCTCAGGCGGTGGTCTCCTTCAGGTGTCCCTGCTGAGGCCTCCCTGTGCTATAGGTGGGGAGGAGGGGAACCTTGAAGATGCTCTTCCACTCCTCTTCCCACCCCCGCCAGCTCAGGATCCATAAAACTGCCATAGACTTTTTGGGAGGCTCCCTCAATAAGTGAGAAAAGCAGCACGTCTGGGCTGATCCCCCGATCCTCCACGGGTGCCAGTTCCCTGGGGGAAGTGGAACAAAGGGAGTCAGCGCTTTCCCCACTGTAGGAAGTGACACAAAGTGTAACGCCTTTCATTTTGGGCTTGTTGCATGAATTGGCTGCTCTGACACCAGGCAGCTCCACCAGGTCTCTGCAAGCTGAAGCTGCGCGCTCCCGACATCAGCTGGAAGGGTTGCTGGACCTTTGATTGCGCAATGATGTCTGCGGGTGGGGTGGCATGGAGCTGGTGTATTGAATTTAGAATGTGCCGATTGTGACTGCCTGAAATTGGCACAAGCCACCCACTTGGGTCCTCGGGTAGCTCCCACTTTAGGGAAGTGAAAACCCCAGGGTCGTTTTGATTAAAGGGACAGTTTCAGTACTTTCACACCAAGGAAGTAAAGTCACAAATGTATTATTGACAGAAACAGTGGGGGAGGTGATAGTGCAGTCAGCTGTGGGGAGGGCAGTCTTCCATCCCAGGTCAGAGGGGTCGGGAGATAGACAGTGAGCACCTATGACTTACCGCCTGTGGTTGGGGCAAAGGCCACTCACTTTTCTCACGCTCAACTCTTAAGTGGTTATTTTTCAAAGCACCCTGGGAGAAACAAAGCAGGAGCTTGGCAGGGTTGGCGGGCGTAGGGGAGGGGAATCCTAAACTCAGATCCTACAAGGCTGGACTCCTGGTGTGAGCAGGGTTGTCATACTGTAAAAAGTTTGGTGTGGACAAAAAAAATGTTGCCTGCTATTTCATTAAACAAAGAATGTTGCCCGCTGCCAAGCCATCAGCCACTGTAGCTGCCCCCGAGGGGAATTCAGGATGGAGAAAATCAGCTCCACACGCAACAGGCCAGTAAATCAAGAGATGAGTTTTGGGGGGCAAGGAACAGCGACTTTATTCGGAAAGCCAGCAGAGCAAGAACATGGTGAACTAGTGTCCAAAAGCCATCTGCCCTGAGTTAGAATTCAGACTTCTTTTATACTAAAAAAGGAGAGGGTCAATTTCTGGTTCTGTTCAGGCTCCGAGGGGACTTGTTAATTTCTTTCTTCCTGCAGCCATTCACAGGTGGGCCTGGTCAGGAGGTTTACTGTGAGATAAACAAAGGTGTTTTAGCTTAAGGCTCATTACAAGGGAGCAGGGTTCCCAGAGATGGGCCATTGTAATTTAAGCTTATAGGCAACATCCCTTTCATGATTAACTTGTAACAAAAGTAATAGAATACAAAGGTTAAAGTAAAAGAAACAGATCCAATATGGGGTCAAATTTTTTCTTCCCTGTTACAACACTGGCCCTAGATAAGATGCATATCAAAGGAATAATTTCAGTGAGCCCAGACTTGCATCTTCCCATATATAGAAAAGCACAAAAATCATTAACTTTAGATGTCTGCTTTTGGTGATTAGCAATAATCTTTTGATATTCGATTACATGTTTTCTTCAGCAAAAACTCCTATATATCCTGGCTCTTCCCTTACCTCTTTTTTTTTTTTTTTTTTTTTTTTTTTGCGATACGCGGGCCTCTCACTGCTGTGGCCTCTCCCGTTGTGGAGCACAGGCTCCGGACGCGCAGGCTCAGCGGCCATGGCTCACGGGCCCAGCCGCTGCCGCGGCATGTGGGATCTTCCCGGACCGGGACACGAACCCATGTCCCCTGCATCGGCAGGCGGACTCCCAACCACTGCGCCACCAGGGAAGCCCTTCCCTTACCTCTTTGAAACAGTTCCTCAGAGCTATCTGCCCTGGGCTACAGCCCTTAGAAAGTCCCCACAATAAAATATAACTGGCAACTTTTAGTTCCTGCATTTTTTTTCTGTTGGCATTAGGCAACAACTCAAAACAGCTGTTTTCTCATCACAATTGACCCTGTGATGAGGAATACTAGAGGGAGGGGTGGGCTTCGCCCTTGACAAGATATACTGTCGGTTTTCAAGTGTTTCATATCCATGGCCTTTATGGGCCTCCCCACTTTCACCACGTCAAAACACCTTTTCACATTTCTTTTCCCTGATAGCACTGTGTCCTCATCCTTCAGGAGTTGCCAATATTACATCCAGACGTCTTGGCCCTTTCACTTATAAACAATTTTTAAATTTTATTTTATTTTTAAAACTTTCTTTTTTGGCTGCGTTTGGTCTTTGTTGCTGCATGTGGGCTTTCTCTAGTTGTGGCGAGCGGGGGCTACTCTTCGTTGTGGTGTGTGGGCTTCTCATTGTGGTGGCTTCTTGGTGTGCAGCATGGACTCTAGGCATATGGGCTTCAGTAGTTGTGGCACTGGGCTCAGTAGTTGTGGCTCACGGCCTCTAGAGCGCAGGCTCAGTAGTTGTGGTGCATGGGCTTAGTTGCTCCGTGACATGTGGGATCTTTCCTGGATCAGGGCTCGAACCTGTGTCCCCTGCATTGGCAGGCAGATTCTTAACCACTGTGCCACCAGGGAAGTCCTAACAATTTATTTCTGAATAAACATCATATGCCCCAGAACAAAATTCAAACGGTACCGAGGCAGGAGATAGATGGACTCCAGGCGAGGCACTTATAATTGGCCTCCTTACATTTCATAGGGCAGGAAAAGTGGGCTTCAGGCTGGACACTTACAACTAGCCTCCTGTTTGCATTTCCTGAGACAGGAGATAGGTGGGCTCCCGGTAAGGCATTTACCATCAGCCTCCTGTTTGCTCTCCAGAATGGAAGTAACCACTGAAACAGGGTAAACAGCCAGGCTTTGTCTCTTGTGGATGCCCTAATATAACAGTCATGGCAGGAACAGGGGCAAAACCCTGTTTGAGTAAAGGATCAAGCGATCACATATCCCCCCCCCAACACCTTGGGGTAAGGGAGATACCACACACGTGCAGGAAATCTCCTTGGGGGCTATAATGAGTCCTGCTTCTTCCAGACACCTTTGTGTCAGTTCCTGCCCTATATAAATGACTTAACTGCCTCGTTACTGCACTCCCTCTCATTAGGGAGGGTACCCATGCCCTTTCTCTCTAGGTGTGCATCTCTGCCTTGCTTCTACCTTAGCTAAACAAACTTGTTTCTCTGTGTGCTCTCCCACTAGTTGTGCTGTGTCTCTAATAATAAACTTTGTACCTGTTTTTACAGTTTTTGCCTCCATGAGAACTGAATTTTTCACTGGGGGCAAGAGCCAGGGAAGAATAGCTTCTGGCCTCTAGCCCTTGCTGGCCTGGTGGCTAGGATTCCTGGTTTTCATCCAGGCTACGCAGGTTCAATTCCTGGGCAGGGAACTAAGATCTCGCTTAGCAACACGGCTCAATTCTCCTTCTCTGAGATCAGTACAGTGAAGATGGACTCCCTTACACCTCTGGCCCCTCATCCAGTTTTTTACCCCAGACAAAACCACTGTTACCAGTTCCTGGTGGGTCCTTCTGAAACCGTGCAACTCACAGTGGGACTTGAACCCACATGCTGGGACTCGAACCCGGCCAAAACCCACGGTCTTCAAACTGAGATCACTCACCTGGTTTCAGGACTTAATGAAGCTCAGGTTCTTGATGTCTTATGGCGGAAAGAATTCAGTGAGAGACAAAGTGGTAGGTAAGAAGTGGATTTATTTAGAGAGAAACACACTCCACAGACAGAGCGTGGGCCATCTCAGAAGGTGAGACGGGCCCCAGGGTATGGGGTTGTCAGTTTTTATAGGGGTGGGAAATTTTATAGGCTAATGTGTGGGAGGAGTATTAGTGGAAGGGGCGGGGATTTCCAGAAATTGGGCCAGCGCCCACTTTTGATCTTTGTGGTCGGCCTTGGAACTGTCATGGCGTCTGTGGGTGTGTCATTTCGCTTGCTGTTGTGTTACAGTGAGCGTATACTGAGGCTCACGGTCTAGTGGAAGTCTACTTGTCCGCCATCTTGGGCCCATTTGGTTCTAATCAGTTTATGTCATGTCCTCGGGCTGTCATTCTTTCAAAGGTTGTGCCCTGCCCCCTTCCCTCCTGTTTCACTTCCAGAGAGTTCTATACATTAACAAGGGTATTTTCTCTCTTTTAACATACAATGGTGGCAGAAAACATGCAACACCCTGAATCCTGCTTTTTTTTTTTGCTTTAACAAAATATTATGGATCTGGCCCATTTTTTGTCTATGGTACATACAACTCCACTGTGTGGATATACATGTCCTTTGTGTAATTCACCTGACCTTGTACAAAGGACATGGCGATGGTCTCCAGTCTTTGGATATCACAGGCAATAATGCTGTGAAAGATCTCGTGGATTTGTAAGCAGATAGGACAGTGGGTCCCCGGAGAAAGAACCGGGTATGGCTTTCTTGACATAAGAGGAGCCATTTTTGGCCTAAGCCATTTTGTGATCTAAGCCTGACCACAAGGCTTGCCCTTGAACAAGTCTCAGTAATTAGCCATCTTAAGGGAAGTGAAGAAGTGCAGGAACAAAGCAAAAGTAGTCAAGAAACAATAGTTCAGCAATAAAACTGAATCCTAGTTCTTCCTCAAGGGATGTGGGTAACATTCTGATACAGTCTTTGATTTCTGTAGGAACTAAGGCCCCCACCCAGGTGGTGGATGGGATGATGTTGACCCTCCTGATTTCAATCAGCTAAAGCTTGGACTCTTGTCGAGGAATTCTATGCTGAATTTCCCTCTGCTCAAGCCCCTTCATGAATATGCATGTACCCTCAGTTTAAAACTCCAATTTTGCTCTTCGGGAGACACTGCCTTGAGAAAGATCCCTGGTGTTCTCCTCACTTGATAAAGTAATAAATCCTTCTCCTGCTCTTTGGCTTGGTTGTGTCTCTTGGCCTGATGCCCACCAAGAGGCGAACCAAGCTTTCGGGTAACAGGTTTCCTGTTTTCCCCACAAGCAAGTACAGTTGTAGGATAATGTGGTGGGGAGGTGGCCCCTGAAGATATCCACGCACGAGTCTCTGGAGCCTGTGAATATGTCATAGCCCAAGGCCAGAAGGACTTTGCAGATGGGATTAAGTTTATAGACCTTAACACAGGGAGATTCTCCTGGATTATCTGGGTGGTTTCAATGTGGTAAACTGAAAAATGGCCCCCAAATACATTCACATTCTGATCTCCCAAACTTGTGAATGTTACCTTATATAGCAAAGGGACTTTGCACATGTGATTAAGGTGAAAACCTTGAGATGGGGGAGTCTCCTGGATTATCCAGGTGGACCCACTGTCATCACAGTTGTCCTTAAAAGAGGGAGGCAGGAGAAGTCAGAATCAGAGGAGCAGGTGTGCCAGAACTGAAGCAGAGATTGGAGTGATGCACTTTAAGATGGAGGAAAGGGCCATAAGCCAAGGAGTGTAGGAAGCCTCCAGAAGCTGGTAAAGACAAGGAAGTGGTTTGTCTCCACTCAGAGCCTCCAGAAGGTATCAGCCCGGCCAACACCTTGTCTTTTTTAGTCCAGTGAGATCCTTGTCAGACGTCTGACCTCCAGTACAGTAAAAGAATAAATGTGTGTGGTTGTAAGTCACTAAGTTTCTTGTAATTTATTATCACAGCAGCCATAGGAAACGAATACTCCCAATCTATCACATGAGCCCTTAAAAGCAGAGAACTTTCTCTGGCTGGAAGCAGAAGGATGTAATGGAAGGAAATATTCAAAGCATGTGAGGGGCCACGAGAAAGGCCTGAGAAGGAATGTGGGCAACCTCTGGGAGCAAAGCCAGGCTCCCAGCTAGAAACAGAGACCTTAGTCCCACAATCACAAGGAACCGGGTTCTGTCAACAACCTGAATGAGATTGGAAGCAGATTCATCCAGTGAAATAAAATTCATATTTTATGGCAAGACCAGAACATTCAAGCATAAAAATTCTTCTCTGTCCTTTGGCCTCCTCTCTCCCGGCAGTGCGTCGTGTATCTGCATTGTGTTTCAACCAAACCTCCCCCATCAGCAGGAATACCTGCTCAACCATAAAAAGCAACATGCTCCCAGCATCACCAAGACAACTCCTTAAAAGATAACATTCCTTCGAGATCTTGTAAAGGGTCACATGACCCACCACAATGATGCTTAGATTTGGATTATAATCTGTCAATATGTCATTTGATGTACAGCCCTCTGTCCAAAAAAAAAAATTATATAACTGTGCCTTGACTTCTAACAGGCAGAACAATTTTCAGAGCTTTCTGAGACGCTCTTCCTGGGTTATAATCCTCAAATTTGGCTTGAAGAAAATTGTCCATTTCTTTCTTAGATCAACTGATTAATTTTTCATTGACAATCCCTAGAGCCTCCAGAAAGGAACACAGTCCTTGGCGGATTACATAAATGGCACATGGAAGCACACAGTGGAGTAGTAGAAAAGAACAAGTCAGATCTGTGGTCTTTTATTAAAGAAAAACCAGGCACAGTGTTGCATATTTTAGGGCACCATTATATGTTAAAAGACAAGACAGAAGGAAGAGAGAAAATACAAGGGTTTGCTTGTCAACGTGTAAAATTCCCTGGAAGGAAGGATCCACCAGGGACAAGTGACAGCTTGATCTCAGCCTGTGAGGTTTGAAGTAGCTGAGCTATTGCTGCACCTGGACTTCTGACCTCCAGGACTCTGAGATCATAAACGGGTGCTTTAAGCCATTCGAGTGGTGGTAATGTGTGTTATAGCAATAGTAAAAAAAACTAGGTAAATTCCTAAAAAAAAAAAAAGTTTTCTAAAAGTGGGTCCAAAGTAAGTGCACTTAAATTTTAGCAGCTGCTAAATTTCCTCCTCAAAGTTTGCGCTGATTTCTGCCCTGATGTAGTGCATGGGATGCTTGTTTCCCCACAGTGCAGCCAGAAGACCATTTGTCACAGTGCTTTATCTTTATCTGGTGGATGAACAGGATATCACATGGTAGATTTTAAAGAGTTTATTGAGGTATAATTGACATACGGCAAACCACACATATTTAAAGAATACAATGTGATACATTTTGACAGGTTTATACTGGTAAAACCATGATCACAATCAAGGTAGGGAAAATACTCATGACCTGCAAAAGTTTCCGCATTCTTTGTTATGTAAATTCCCCATTCCATGCAACTAGTGATCTGCTTTCCAAATTTTCAGTTTCTAGAATTTTATATAGGGACCCCCATTCCCCGGTGGTCCAATGGCTAAGACTCCACGCTCTCAATGCAGGGGGACCTGGGTTCAGTCCCTGGTCAGGGAACTAGATCCCACATGCCACAGCTAAGACCCGTCACAGCCAAATAAATAAGTATTTAAAAAAAAAAAAACTTCAAAAGACAAGAATTTTATATAAATGGAGACATACAGCATGTACTCCCTGCCCCTGCCCCGGCTTCTTTCAGAATAATAATTTTTTTCTTTAAAATAAATTTATTTATTTATTTATTTTTGGCTGTGTTGGGTCTTCGCAGCTGTGTGCTGGCTTTCTCTAGTTGTGGTGAGCGGGGGCTACTCTTCGTTGTGGTGCGCAGGCTTCTCATTGCGGTGGCTTCTCTTGTTGCGGAGCACAGGCTCTAGGCTCGTGGGCTTCAGTAGTTGTGGCACGTGGGCTCAGTAGTTGTGGCTCACAGGCTTTAGAGCACAGGCTCAGTAGTTGTGGCACACAGGCTTAGTTGCTCTGCGGCATGTGGGATCTTCTCGGACCAAGGAACAAATGCATGTCCCCTGCGTTGGCAGGCAGATTCTTAACCACTGCACCACCAGGGAAGTCCCTCAGAATAATTATTTTGAGGTTCATCTATGTTATTTTATGTACCAATAGTTTGTTTCTCAGGACTTCTCTGGCAGTCCAGTGATTGGGACACCATGCTTCCTCTGCAGGAGGCGTGGGTTTGATCCCTGGTCAGGGAGCTAAGATCCCACATGTCGCATGGCCAAAAAAAAAAGTTTGTTTCTCTTTATGGCTGAATAGTGTTTCATTGTATGGATGTACTGAATACGTTTATCCATTCACCTGTTGATGGACATTCGGGTTGTTTCCAGTTTTTTTTTTTTTTTTTTTGTGGTACGCGGGCCTCTCACTGTTGTGGCCTCTCCCATTGCGGAGCACAGGCTCTGGACGTGCACGCTCAGCGGCCATGGCTCACGGGCGCAGCCGCTCTGCGGCATGTGGGATCTTCCCGGACCGGGGCACGAACCCGTGTCCCCTGCATCGGCAGGCAGACTCTCAACCACTGCGCCACCAGGGAAGCCCTGTTTCCAGTTTTGAGCTTTACAAACAAAGCTGTTATGAATATTTGTGTCCAAGTCTTTGCATGGACATGTGCTTTCTTTACTCTTGGTTAAATATCTCAGAATGGAGTGGCTGGGTCAAATGGCAGGTGTATGTTAGACTTTTGAAGAAACTCACTTGGTAGCTTTATTTTGTATTTCTTTTATGCCTGAGGTTGAGCCTCTTTTAGTTTGATGAAAATCTATTTATGCAGTTTTCTGTGAACAGGATGCTCATATACTTTGTCCATTTATTAAATAATCTGTCTCTCTAGCTATGTGTGATGCTATTTTCATCATGTGATAATTCCCATGTGTACTTGATTCCTTTCTGGCCTCTCTCTTTTCCACTTGAACATAATATGGAGGCAGAAGACACTTAAGCAGTAATTTACAACCCCTTCATTTTGCCAATGAATAAATGAGTCCAGAGATATCAAGTGACTTTTCTAAGATCACACAGCTAATTGAAAAAGTAAAAAGATGAGCTAGCACTCCCCTCAAACCCTGGCGTTTCCAGTCTCACTAACAGCCAACATGGAGCAGACTTTATTTCAAAGACAAAAGATATGGCAAAAAATAGAAGTCATACAGTGTCTGCTTTCAGATCACAATGGAATTAAACTCTAAATCAATATCAGAAAGACAGCTAGAAAAATCCTTAAATACTTGGAGATTAAAACACACTTCTAAATAACACGAGTCAAAAAAGAAATCTCGAGAAAATTTTAAGTATTTTGAACTAAATGAAAATGCAGCTTATCAAAATGTGTTGGGTTCAATAAAGGCAGTGCTTACAGGGGAATTTATAGCACTGAATGCATATATCAGAAAAGAAGAAATATCTAGAATCAATAGGCTTCTGCCTGAGGAAACTAGAGAAAGAAGAGCAAATCAAAGAAAGCAGAAGAAAAGAAATGATAAAAACTCGAGCAGAAACCAATGAAGTTGGAACAGGAAACCAGAGAGAATCAACAAAACCCAAAGCTAGTTCTTCGAAAAGATAAGTAAAATTGACAAGCCTGTAGCCAGGCTAACTAAGAAAGAAAGAGAAAGGACACAAATTGCTAACAGCAGAAATGAGGGATGAGACATCTCTATAGATCCCATGGACTTTAAAAGGATAGTGAAGGAATATAAACAACTCTATGCCCATAACCTAGATGAAATGGACCAGTTCCTTGAAAGACACAGTCTGCCAAAACTCACCCACGAAGGAATAGACAATCTGAACAGACCTATATCTGTTAAAGAAATTGAGTCAATAATTAATAACCTTCCAACACAGAAATTACTAGGCCCAGTGGGTTCACTGATGAATTCTACCAAACATTTAAAGAATACATTATACCAATTTTCTACACTCTCCTTCAGAAGATAGACGCAGAGGGAATAATCCCCTAACTAATTCTAGGAGGCCAGAATTACCCTACTATGAAAACCAGACAAAGACACTACAAGAAATGAAAATTACAGACCAATATCTTTTATCAATATAGATGCAAAAAACCTTAACAAAATATTAGCGAATCAAATCCAATAATGTACAAAAAGAATTGTGCACCATGACCAAGCGGGTTTATCTCAACTATGCAAGATTGGTTCAACGTTTGAAAATTAATATAATTTATTACATCAACTGGCTAAAGAAGAAAAATCACAAGATCATATCAATAGATGCAGAAAAAGCATTTGACAAAAACCTTACATGCATTCATGACAAAAACTCTCAGTAAACCCTGAGGAATAGAGGGGAACTTCCTCAAACTGATAAAGATAATCTACAGTTTATGTCATACTTGATGGTGAGAAACTAGAAGCTTTCCCCTGAGATCAGGTGCAAGACAAGAACATCTCTTCACTACTCCTTTTCAGCATAATACTGGCAGTCCTAGCTAATGCAAAAATATAGGGAAAGGATATATAAAGTATATAGACTGGGAAGGAAGAAATAAAACTGCCTTTCTTTGCAGATGATATGATCAACTATATAGAAAATCTGAAAGTATCAACCAAAAAAATCCTGAAATTATTAAGCTATTATAGCAAGGTTGCAGAATGCAAGATTAATTTACAATAGCCAATTGCTTTCCTATCTACTAGCAATGAACCTGTGGAACTTGAAATTAAAAACAATACCGTTTACATTAGCACTCCAAAAATGAAATACCTAGGTATAAATCCAACAAAATATGTAAAAGATATACATGAGGAAAATTACAAAACTCTGAAAGAAATCATAGAACTAAATAAATGGAGAGAGATTCCTTGTTCATAGATAGGATGACCCATAATTGTCAAGATGTCAGTTCTTCCCAATTTGATCTATAGTTTCAATGCAATCTCAATAAATATCCCAGGAAGTTATTTTGTCAATATCAACAAACTGATTCTAAAGTTTGAGGAGAGGCAAAAGACCTAGAATAGCCAATACAATATTGGAGGAGAAAAGCAAAGCTGGAGGGCTGACACAACCTGACTTCAAGACTTACTATAAAGCTACAGAATTTAAGAGTGTTGTATTGGTGAAAATATAGACAAATAGCTCAATGGAACAGAATAGACAGCCCAGATATAGACCTACATAAATATACTCAGCTGATCTTTGACAAAGGTACAAAAGCAGCACAATGGAGCCAAGATAGCCTTTTCAACAAATGGTGCTGAAACAACTGGACATCCACATGCGAAAAAAAAAAAAGTCTAGACACAGGACTTACACCCTTCACAAAAATTAACTCAAAATGGATTGCAGGGACTTCCCTGGCAGTCCAGTGGTTAGGACTCTGTGCTTTCACTGCTGAGGATGAGGGCTCAATCCCTGGTCAGGGAATTGAGATCCTGCAAGCCACGCAGCATGGCCAAAAAATAATTAAAAAATGGATTGCAGACCTAAATGTAAAACACAATTATAAAACTCCTAAGGGACTTCCCTGGTGGTCCAGTATCTAAGATTCCACTCTCCCAGTGCAGGGGGCCAGGGTTCGATCCCTGGTCAGGGAACTAGATCACTCATACTGCAACAAAGATCCTGCACTCTGCAATGAAGATTCCTCGTGCCTCAACTAAGACCTGACACAGCCAAATAAGTAAGTAAATAAATATTTTAAAAGAAAAAAACAAACAAAAAACAACAAACCTCCTAGAAGATAACACAGCAGAAAATCTAGATAACCTGGGATTTAATGATGACTTTTTAAATATGACACCAAAAGCATAATCCATGAAAGAATAAATTGATAAGCTGGAATTGATGAAAATTTAAAATGTCGGCCATGCAAAAGGCACTGTCAAGAGAGTGAAAAGAGGGGCTTCCCTGGTGGCGCAGTGGTTGAGAGTCTGCCTGCCAATGCAGGGGACACGCGTTCGTGCCCCGGTCCGGGAAGATCCCACGTGCCGCGGAGTGGCCCGTGAGCCATGGCCGCTGAGCCTGTGCGTCCGGAGCCTGTGCTCTGCAACGGGAGAGGCCACAGCAGTGAGAGGCCCGCGTACCGCAAAAAAAAAAAAAAAAAAAGAGAGTGAAAAGATAAACCACGGATTGGAAGAAAACATTTGCGAAAGATACATCTGATCAAGGACTATTATCCAAAATACCCAAAGAACTCTTAAAATTCAACAATAAGAAAACACACAACCCAATTAAAGTATGGGCCAACAACATCACTGATGAACATAGATGCAAAAATACTTAACAAAATACTAGCAAGCAGACTCCAACAGCACATTAAAAGGATCATACACCATGATCAAGTGGGGTTTATCCCAGGAATGCAAGGATTCTTCAATATATGCAAATCAATCAATGTGATATACCATATTAACAAACTGAAGGAGAAAAACCATACGATCATCTCAAGAGATGCAGAAAAACCTTTGACAAAATTCAACACCCATTTATGATAAAATCCCTCCAGAAAGTAGGCATAGAGGGAACTTACCTCAACATAATAAAGGCCATATATGACAAACCCACAGCCAACATCGTTCTCAATGGTGAAGAACTGAAACCATTTCCACTAAGATCAGGAACAAGACAAGGTTGTCCACTCTCACCACTATTATTCAACATAGTTTTGGAAGTTTTAGCCACAGCAATCAGAGAAGAAAAAGAAATAAAAGGAATCCAAATCGGAAAAGAAGAAGTAAAGCTGTCACTGTTTGCAGATGACATGATACTATACATAGAGAATCCTAAAGATGCTACCAGAAAATTACTAGGGCTAATCAATGAATTTGGTAAAGTAGCAGGATACAAAATTAATGCACACAAATTGCTTGCATTCCTATACACTAATGATGAAAAATATGAAAGAGAAATTAAGGAAACATTCCCATTTACCATTGCAACAAAAAGAATAAAGTATCTAGGAATAAACTTACCTGAGGAGACAAAAGACCTTCATGCAGAACACTATAAGACACTGATGAAAGAAATTAAAGATGATACAAACAGATGGAGAGATGTACCATGTTCTTGGATTGGAAGAATCTATATTGTGAAAATGACTATACTACCCAAAGCAACCTACAGATTCAATGCAATCCCTATCAAACTACCACTGGCATTTTTCACAGAACTAGAACAAAAAATTTCACAATTTATATGGAAACACAAAAGACCCCGAATAGCCAAAGCAATCTTGAGAAAGAAAAATGGAGCTGGAGGAATCAGGCGCCTGGCCTTCATACTATACTACAAAGCTACAGTAATCAAGACAGTAGGGTACTGGCACAAAAACAGAAATATAGATCAATGGAACAGGATAGAAAGCCCAGAGATAAACCCACGCACATACAGTCACCTTATATTTGATAAAGGAGGCAAGAATATACAATGGAGATATGACAGCCTCTTCAATAAGTGGTACTGGGAAAACTGGACAGCTACACGCAAAAGAATAAAATCAGAACACTCCCTAACACCATACACAAAAATAAACTCAAAATGGATTAAAGACCTAACCAGGCCAGACACTACAAAACTCTTAGAGGAAAACATAGGCAGAACACTCTATGACATAAATCACAGCAAGATCCTTTTTGACCCACCTCCTAGAGAAATGGAAATAAAAACAAAAACAAATGGGACCTAATGAAACTTAAAAGTTTTTGCACAGCAAAGGAACCCTACACAAGACTAAAAGACAACCCTCAGAATGGGAGAAAATATTTGTAAATGAAGCAACTGACAAAGGATTAACCTCCAAAATTTACAAGCAGCTCAATATCAAAAAAACAAACAACCCAATCCAAAAATGGGCAGAAGACCTAAATAGACATTTCTCCAAAGAAGACATACAGACTGCCAACAAACACATGAAAGGATGCTCAACATCACTAATCATTAGAGAAATGCAAATCAAAACTACAATGAGGTATCATCTCACACCAGTCAGAATGGCCATAATCAAAAATCTAGAAACAATAAATGCTGGAGAGGGTGTGGAGAAAAGGGAACCCTCTTGCACTGTTGGTGGGAATGTAAATTGATACAGCCACTATGGAGAACAGTATGGACGTTCCTTAAAAAACTAAAAATAGAATTACCATATGACCCAGCAATCCCACTACTGGGCATATACCCTGAGAAAAGCATAATTCAAAAGGAGTCATGTACCACAATGTTCATTGCAGCTCTATTTACAATAGCCAGGACATGGAAGCAACCTACGTGTCCATCGACAGATGAATGGATAAAGAAGATGTGGCACATATATACAATGGAATATTACTCAGTCATAAAAAGAAATGAAATTGAGTTATCTGTAGTGAGGTGGATGGACCTAGAGTCTGTCATTCAGAATGAAGTAAGTCAGAAAGAGAAAAACAAATACCATATGCTAACACATATATATGGAATCTAAAAAAAAAAAAATTGGTTTGAAGAACCTAGGGGCAGGACAGGAATAAAGACGCAGACGTAGAGAATGGACTTGAGGACACTGGGAGAGGGAAGGGTAAGCTGGGACAAAGTGAGAGAGTGGCATGGACTTATAAATACTACCAAATGTAAAATAGATAGTGGGAAGCAGCCGCATAGCACAGGGAGATCAGCTCCATTCTTTGTGATCACCTAGAGGGGTGGGATAGGGCGGGTGGGAGGAAGACGCAAGAGGGAGGAGATATGGGGATATATGTATATGTATGGTCGATTCACTTTGTTATAAAGCAAGAGGGAGGAGATATGGGGATATATGTGTATGTCTGGCTGATTCACTTTGTTATAAAGCAGAAACTAACACACCATTATAAAGCAATTATACTCTAATAAAGATGTTAAAAAAAAAAAAGTATGGGCCAAAAACCTTAACAGACACTTCCCCAAGGAAGATACACAGATGGCAAATAAGCATATGAAAAGATGATCCACATCATATGTCATCAGGGAAATGAAAACTAAAACAACAATGAATACCACTACATACTTATTTAAGTGGCTGGGCTCTGAAGCTGACAACATCAAATGCTGGTGAGGATGTAGAACAACAGGAATTCTCATACACTGTTGACAGGAACGCAAAATGGTAAGATTACTTTGTTTTTTGTCTTTTGTGGCTGAGTCGCACAGCTTTCAGGATCTTAGTTCCCTGACCAGGGATTGAACCCAGGCCACAGCACTGAAAACCCAGAATTCTAAACACTAGGCCACCAGCCAACTCCTGGTACAGTTACTTTAGAATAGGGTTTAGTGGTTTCTTACAAAACTACTTATACTCTGACCACATGATCCAGCAATAGTGCTCCTTAGTATTTACCCAAATGAATTGAAAACTTATGTCCACACAAAAATCTCCACATGGATGTTTATAGCAGCTTTATCTACAATTGTCAAAATTTAGAAGCAACCAAGATGTCCCTCCGTAGGTGAAATAAACTGTGGTATATCCAGACAATGAAATATTATTCAGCTCTAAAGAGAAATGAGCTATCAAGCCATGAAAAGACATGGAGGAACTCTAAATGCATATTGCTACGTGAAAGACATCAATATGAGAAGGCTAGGTACTGTGTGATTCCAATTATATGGCATTCTGGAAAAGGCAAAACTACAGAGGCAGTAAAAAGAACAGTGGTTGCCAGGGATGCAGAGGCTGATTACAGAGTATTTTTAGGGCAGTGAAAATACTCTGTATGATACTATAATGGTAGATATATGTCATCATACATATCTCCAAACCCACAGAATGTACAACACCAAGAGTGAACCCTAAGGTAAACTCTGGACTTGGGCTGCTGCTGATGTGTCAGTGTAGGTTCATCAGTGGTAACAAATGGACAATACCATTCTGATGGGGGATGCTGACCATGGGGGAGGCTGTGCGTGCACGAGAGCACGGGGTATTTTGGAAATCTCTATGCCTTCCTGTCAATTTTGCCGTGAACCTAAAACTGCTCTGAAGAAGGTCTTACAAAATATGGCTGTAAGGACAAAATCTTCTGTGAAATCCTCTACCCATGTAAGAAGAGCTCACTGCGCCCCCTACTGGTCAGGTCCTCTCTGCCATGGGGTATCTCTCGCGGCAGCTCTGCAAAATCAAGCGTCTTTTGATGGTTTAAAAAGAAGTCGTCTTATTTTTGGTAACTCTGACTTGGGTGTGATGGACCTTAGTTTATCCTCTGCCTTATTTCAGAAGTGGAAGCTCAGCCTCCAGTTGTCTGCCAACCCAATCCTGCAAATTCTTTCAAGGAGGAAGCAGGACCCAGTTTTTGTCGGAGGATGAAGAGGTGGGAAGGCTTGTCTAGGAGGATCTGATTGTGAATCAAGTCCTCGAGTCCCGGAGCTCCATCCTATCAGGGCATCAGATTTTTGTCCAGTAATGACAGACACGGGGAAGGGAGGCCAGAGATGCCCGGAGCCCTACCCCCGTCAACTCCGGTAGATCGGCAGACCCCGATGGTCATGAGAAGGGCCTGGGGGGAGGCGCTCCCCACCATGGTTCTGATTTTCCAGGCCTAGACTGTGATGTCGCTGTATTAACTGGGAAACACCACATGGAAGGTTGCACGGTTTTCTTTCAGATTCCTGACTCTGAAAGGAGAAGGAATCCAGAGTTGTGGGCAGAGACCAGAGTCTCCAGGAGGAAGAGATGGAGGAAGTGAAAACCGTTGAGCGAAGCTGCCCAAGTCAAAAGAACAGGGACTCTGGAGCAGCACTAGGCTTAAAATCCTCACAAGCTGTATGACTTTGGGCAAGTGACTTAACCTCTCTGTGTCTCTTCTTTGTCTGTACAATGGGATGCTGCTAGTTCAACCTTGCAGATTGTTGTTAGTGGGGGCGGGCGGGCAGGCGGGGAGGTTTGACTGAATGAGTTGATATTCAGTGAGTGCTTTGCCCTGTACCCGTACAGTTTTTTTTTTTAAATAAATAAATAAATACATTTATTTATTTATTTATTTATTTTTGGCTGTGTTGGGTCTTCGTTGCTGTGCGCAGGCTTTCTCTAGTTGCGACGAGCAGGGGCTACTCTTTGTTGTGGTGCGCGGGCTTCTCATTGTGGTGGCTTCTCTTGTTGCGGAGCACGGGCTCTAGGTGCGAGGGCTTCGGTAGCTGTGACTCAAAGTCTCTAGAGCGCAGGCTCGGTAGTTGTGGTGCACGGGCTTAGTTGCTCCACGGCATGTGGGATCTTCCCAGGCCAGGGCTCAAACCTGTGTCTCCTGCATTGGCAGGCGGATTCTTAACCACTGCGCCACCAGGGAAGCCCCCAGTTTGTTTTTAATTGAGATATATTTGACATATGACATCATGTGAGTTTAAGGCCTCGAACATATTAGTTTGATACATTTATATCGCAATACGGTTGCCATCGTAGCATTAGCTAACACCTCTCTCGAATCGTATAATTATCATCTAGTGTTGGGAAAAATTCAATCTAGTTTCTTAGCAAGTTCAATGTTTACGATACCATTTTGTTGTCTATAATCACTGTACTGTGTATTAGGTCTCCAGGACTCATTTCTCTCCTAGTTGCAAGTATACAGTTTTCTAGTAACATTACGATCTATTCTTTGAAGTCCCGGGGAAATCTCTCCTTTGTAAATTGCCCCCAGTGACTCCCCACACAATAACCATTCCTTTCTAACCAGAGCTCTCCTTGGTACATTTCTTGTGTTTTTGCACGTGCATCTCATTTCCCTTCAAGAATTTTAGCTCCTCAGGCCAGCCCTGTCAGATGTAGTTTTCTGCTTTTCCTCAAAGCATTTAGTAGCCCCCCAGAACACATCGAGGGCCCCCAGGCAGCTGTAAGCTGAAGGGCTGTTTGAATCTTCAGCCCTATGGGGGTTTCTGCGCTCAGCCAGTGAAGATGTTTGAGCTGGAGGATGGGAAGGTGAAATTACTGGTTTCAAAATATAAAAGAAAATGGCCCAAGTCTAAAAGCCTGATTAGGGAATTCCCCAGTGGTCCAGTGGTTAGGACTCAGTGCTTTCAATGCCAAGGGCCCGGGTTCAATCCCTGGTCAGGGAACTAAGATCCCACAAGCCACTTGGCATGGCCAAAAAAAGACAAAGCATAATTAATTATTTCCATAAGACATGTGTCAACCAGTCAAGTGGGTCTTAATTTAACTTTAACAAAATTACATCTAACTGTTAATTGAGGGATGAACGAACAAACAAATGTGGCTTATCCATTTGATGACACAATATTCAGCTATAAAAAGGAATGAAATACTGACACACACTACAGCATGGCTGAACCTTGAAAGCATGGTCTCACTGAAAGAAGCCAGACACGACAGGCCACGTATTGAATGATTCCATTTCTATGAAATGACCCAAAGAGGTAAATCCGTGGAGACAGAAAGCAGAGCAGTGGTGACCAGGGACTGGGGTGACAGGAATGAGGAATGACTGCTTATGGGGGGTGGGATTATCTCTTATGGTGATGAAAATGTTCTAAAATTGGTTCTGGTGTTGGTTGCACAAGTCTGCGAATATACTAAAAACCATTGAATTGTGTACTTTAAATGGGAGAATTGTGTGATATATTATCTCAATAAAGTGGTTTATAGAAAAGCACACTTATTGTGGGAAGCAGGTGCATAAGAGGAGGGGCTGGTCCACGAGGCCTGCAGGGGCCTGATGGAGGTGGTGGCTGAGGAACTCTGCTGCCTGGAGCCTAAACACCAAAGGGTGCAGGTAGATGTGGGGCTTGGGATCACGTGTGAGAGGACCCCCGGCCTCCCAGAAGACTTGCGCCCCCTCTCTGCTGGTGGTCCTAATGTGTGCAGGAGGGAGGCCTTGGGCCTGAAGGATTGAAACACCCCTCAGCTGCTGAGAGCCGTTTCCGAGGCTGGGCTGGCCCTTCTCTTTGCTTCGCCCACCATGAGTGCTGGGAAAGACAAGCCCAAAATCAGACCTCAGAACTCGATAGTGGTGACGATTACACAATGCTGTGAATGTATTCAATGCCACCAATCGCCACTTTAAAATGGTTAAAATGGTAAATTTTATATCTATTAGACCACACACACAAAAAGGCAAACCATGCTATGTTGCCTTCTGCCCTGAGAGCTTCATTTCCAAGGCTTGAAGAGGCAAACCTTTTTTTTTCCCCCAGACTGAAAAGGGATTTTTCCCCCTCACTGGTCAGAAGCCCCTCCCTCCCTCCCCGTGCTAAGAACTTTATTGGAGGCTCCTGACTGGCTGGGTCCTCGCCCTGGAAGCCACCTCCGCCCCTTCCCATCCCCAACTCCTGTGCTGGGAGTGTGAATTGAAGCTGAGCCCTTCGCTTCGGGAAAGAAGGTTCCTTTCTGGGCTGCTCTGAGCCGCTCTGGAGAGAGAGGCTGGCTGTGTCTCCCTCGGGCCAGCGGCAGTGCCAGCGCCCATGGGGCTCCTTGGTCTGGTCCTGCTCTGGGTGCTGACGGCCGCGACTTCAGGGAGTAAGTAAAGCTGCTGCAACCCTATTCCTTCCGGGGTGGAATGGCGGCAGCCCAGATGCACTGGGGACAGTGTTTTTATAGCCAAATGTATGTTTACCTGTCCTGCTGCTGCCTCCCTTGGTTTTGCCTTTCATGGGGCAAAGGAGGGAGAGATTACAGGTGGATCCCTCATCTCTCACTCCCAACTTTCACCAACATCCTCTGGAAACTGAGACCAGATCTGAAATCCTGAGTGAGAAAATGCTGACTTCCAGGCTCCTGAGCCTGGGTGCAGGGATGCTTAGCTGTCTGCAGGGATACTAATACTCCGATGCAGGGTAACAATGTGGAATGAACTTTAATTTGTTGTCTATTTACTGCAGGAAGGTACAGGACAGTGCTATCCATTAAAAATACAATGCAAACCAATATGTAATTTAAAATTTTGAAGCAGCCACACTTAAAAAGTGTAAAAAAAAAAAAAAAGCAAGTGAAATTAATTTAATAATTATTGTACTTAACCCAATATATCTAACATATCATTAGAAAATGTAATCGATATAAAAAGTATTAACAAGATATATTTCCTGTTCCTTGAAACCCAGTGTGTACTTTATACTTAGAACATATTTCAATTTGGATGCCAAATTTTCATTGCAAATACTTGATCTCTTTTTAGATTTCTTAAAATTTCAAGTTGAAAAAGTACTTTTGTATACTAAGTTGTTTCAAACATACTTAAAAGTTTTCCAATAATTGACTTGAGCACAGTTTTTCATTTAAATTTAATTAAAGATTTCTTCATAACGCCAGCCACATTTCACATGTGGCTGGTGGCTACTGTCCCAGACAGTGCAGGTCTGATCACAGCTGTTTTACTCACTGTATTTTCACCTATTTGCCTCTCACACAGCTGGTGTTTAGTGAATCTTGTGCTGGCTGGGTATATAAATGAACGGGGATCACAACTGACATCTGAGAAAGCTGAAATGAGACTTGATTTCATTTCTGAAATGAGATGACATCAATTTCAATCCATTTCAGATCTCTCCCTAGAGGTGATGGAAAGATTTATTACCTCCCAGCACTCATTGTTTTCCCCTTCTTGGTTGATTTATTTAGTAGGATCATCGAATGGTCTTTGTTTGTCTGAAACCTTTTTTAAACTTTAGATATGTCTTTTTAAGTGCTTGAGAAATGGAAGGGAAACAGACTTGGTTCAAGCAGAATGCTCTGAGAACACACTTTACTCCTGGGAGCTTGTGTTGGACCTGGGCTTGTAGGCATCACTGCCCTCACATAGCAGGGCGGAAAAGCAGATGTAGAGGTTCGGTGGAGCAAAGAAGCCAGAATGCTGGGTCTGTGCACAACTGGGAGTTTAAAGATTATGCACACACATGTTCAATCTGACGCCCAGGGTCCAAGTGATCAGAGTTGAAAGAAAGTTGAAAGGGAGACTGATTGACTGAAATGTCTTTGAAATGTGATTTTTCTATTGATATTCTACTTTAATGCAAAGAGCATTTTGTTGGATGAGCCAAAACATTCAGGGGGGAAAAACCCCTGCCAAATACCCTAACATGTTCTATTATTTCAAAGGGTTTAAATGGAATGGTATAAAATGCATTTTCCCCCCATTCTGGGCAAGTGTATTTTTCTTAAGGGATTAAACAGGGTGGTATGTGTAATGATTACCAGTTGAGGCACAGTGGGGTGGTTTTGAGGATAGAAATGGTATTATTGGAACGTCATTGTATGAAAATGCCTGCAGATGGACCCCTGGCTAAGGCTGTTCTGGAAGGGTATGGATGATGCCCAGGAAATGCCCAGGCGTGTGGTTGGAAGGAAGGACAAATGAGGAGTTGACAGTAGGTGGAAATGGGGAGGCTTTCAGGTGACGTTGGGACAGGCAGATGGAGAGATGCTGACCCTCCCCAGGCAGGTGGTCTGAGGATGCCCTGCAGAGTGTCCTCAGCAGCCTGAGGAGGTCCCTGGCCGTTCTGTTCATACTCTGGTTGTTCTGCAGCTTAGATGGTGGCTAAATGAGGTGTTACGAGATCTGCTGGGGAGCCAAACTAGATAACCGTCCTTTACTGCTGTAGCCTCTGGGTCTTGCCTTTGTTGGTTCACCTGTTCCTTTATTCACTCACTCATTCCTTCATGATAATGTAGTGGTTAAGGCTGTGGACTCAGGGTGCCTGGGTTGAAATGCTGGCTCCCCTCCTAACTGTGTGCTCTCCGTCTCTATGCCTCAGTGTCTTTATCTGTAAAATGGGAGTAATAATTGCCCTTACCTCAGGGGACTCTCAGGAGATTGAAGGCGTTTAATGTATAAATTGGTTGGAACAGTGCTTGGCACACGGTAACTGCTGTGCAAGTGTTAGTTGTATTCATTCATTTAATCATTCCAGTCTGTCCTGGGGATCAGGAGCTGGGGGATACAATTTTGACAAAGGTGACCAAAATAATGAAATCATTAGAGTTTCACAAGCGTTATGAAGAGAATAGGATGCTAAGATAGACTACCAGGTCTGTATCAGAGATAGACACTGAGAGGTGAGGTCAGGGAGAGATGTTTTATTGATTGATTGATTTGGCTGTGCTGTGTCTTAGTTGAGGCATGTGGGATCTTTAGTTGTGGCATACGGGATTTAGTTCCCTGACCAGGGATCGAACCCAGGCCCCCTGCATTGGGAGTGCGGGTCTTAGCCACTGGACCACCAGGGAAGTCGCCGGGGAGAGATGTTTATGCTGAGGCCTGAAGGAGCCTAGGATGTGAGAGCAGGTGGAAGAGTGTTGAGGCCAGAAGGAACAGCATGTGCAAAGGCCTTGAGCTGGAGAAGGACCAGCATGGCTGGAGGTCAGGAGTGGGGGTGAGATGTGGCCAGAGGGGCAGACAGAGGCCAGCTCTCATGGGAAGGCTTTTCTTATGAGTGCATATGGGTTGGGGTGGGTGGGGTGAGAGACTTAGGGGCTGTTAAGCAGGGAGTGATGTGACTGGATTTAGACTTTTAAAACATGACTACTGTGGGGGATGAACCGTAGACATGGGGGATAATTAGGAGGCTGCAGTTGTCTAGGTGAGAGAAGATGTGGCTTTGCCTAGAGTGATGGTGATGGAGCTGGAGAGAGAGAAGGATGGAGGGAGGGAGGGAGGAATGAATAGAGGGGGGGATGGATGGGTAGATGGAGGGAGGGGGGGAGACCTGATGGAATTGGCAGCATTTGCTGGCACATGGGACTTGGGGTGATGATAAGGGAAAAGAGGGGAAGCACACACAACTCCCAGGTACCAGCTCTAGCAATGGGGTGACGGTGATGCCAGTGCCCAAGATGGGGAAGAGCAGGGTGGGGACGGGGCAGGGAGTCACTCCCAGCCCCATGAGAGAGAGGAGAGCTGGAATTATCTCTTTTTGTCCCCTTGGCCCCCGGACCCTTAAATGTCCTCTTTCAAGAGCAGGTCAGCAGCCCACGGGGTGGGGCTGTCGCGTGCCTCCTCCTGGCCTTGCCCTGCTTCCATCTGATTTGTGGTTTCAGAAATTCCAGACTCGCCGGTGGAGCAGGCGGCCTCCTGCATGACTTCATGCTCAGGTGAGCGAGTCTCTCCGGAGACCTTATTACACTTCTGGTGACGCTGAACCTGAGACAGGGTCGGTAGGTGGTTGGGGAGGCGAAGCTGACCACTGCCAGGTGTGATGAGGGACAACCCCAGAGGGCCTTGGCCACATTCCCAGGGAGGCCATTTGGGAGGAGCAAGACCCGTTCTGCAAAGGCCACCAAGTCACCAGCATTTAGAGAAGCAAATAGCACCCTCAGCTTAAAACGGCCTTAAGCCATCCCAGCCCTAAGGCCACTGGGCTTTTTCCTCATACCTCGTGGTCTCCAGG
Source organism: Phocoena phocoena (assembly GCF_963924675.1). NCBI lineage: Eukaryota > Metazoa > Chordata > Mammalia > Artiodactyla > Phocoenidae > Phocoena > Phocoena phocoena. Next base: position 28,805,967 of record NC_089233.1, read on the forward strand.
TGGAGTAAAAGACTTCAGCCAAGTGATTCTATTTGCATCTTGGGGTAGAGTAGATTAGAGAAACTTGGGGCAAATTGTTTGGAAAGAAGCATTTTGGGAATGTGAGATGTGGTTATATTTGAGCACAAAGAAATTAACATGAATATGTTAATTCAATTCCAAGCCCAGGAAAAGGGGGAGGTGTCATAATTAATAATTTAATAGTATTTTGCAATTGGCCCGCTGGTCTAAAGAGAAGGTTCAAGAATCATAGACTCTGATAAACCATAATGGAAAAGAATATGTAAAAACGTCTATATGTGTATAACCAAGTCACTTTGCTGTACAGCAGAGATTGGCACATTGTAAATCAACTAGATTTCAATTAAAAAAATAAATAAGAAAGAAAGAAAGAATCACAGACTGCTCCCTAGATCTGATCTTCCCCAGAGCACCTACTTCACCTCCCCACTACCTCCAATACCTCCAGACTGGCCAGCCCTACGGCTCTGTTTTCTGTAAAGATCAGGATAATCTCTCCAACCCACCTCCTGCCCCCACTGATAACCATCAAGGCAGTAGGTGAGGAATCAGACTGCCAAGGTTTGGATCTCAGCTGTGCAACCTTGGGTAAGTTAGTTAACCTCTCTGAGCCTTGGTTTCCAACTCTGTAAAGTGGAGAAAATAAGAGTGCCCACCTCAAAGTTGTTATGAGGCTTCCATAAGTTAATATAAAATAGATCAGTGGTTCTCAACAAGGATGATTGTATCTCCCAGGGACATTTTGCAAATTCTGGAGACATTTTTGCTTGTCACAACTGGGGTGTGCTACTGGCATCCAGTGGGTAGAGGCTGGAGATGCTGCTAAACATCCTACAGTGCACAACAGAATTATACGGCCCAAAATATTAATACTGCCGAGGCTGAAAAACCCTGATGTGTATAAAGCTCTTAGAAGAGGGCCTAGAACATGAAACACTGGGTAACATTTATTAAGCACTTATTGTTATTATCTTTATTTTCTCCTTCACTCTCTTGGGGTCTGCAGCCACCCAGCCTTCCCCTGAGCTGGGAGCAGGCAGCTCATAGACCAAAGGAGAGAGGGAGGTGGCAGTAAGGATGGCTAAGTAGTCCAGGTGGAGTTGAGTCTCAAAAGGTTTCGGATTGTCAAGGTGACACTGCGTCCTCTGCCCTCCAGGTTCAGCTGATCCCCACCTCCCCCTGGGCACCAGATACACCTATCACTTTTCCACCAACACCAGCACCAGCCTGCAGGGGGCCCGGGAGGAAGGGAGTGGCCTTGGTCTCCAAGGCTTGGTCACCCTTGATGTGCTTGGCCCCTGCCAGATGGCTTTACGGGTGAGTATCTTTGGGTAACCAGGAGGTCATGTTGACATGGGGGACGGCCAAGGGGAAGCCACAGTCCCCTGAAATTTCCCATTTGTCTGATAAATGGAGAGGAGCTTTCTGAGGAAGCTCAAATTCAGCGAGTGAGGGCTCTAGAGTAACGTGGGAACATGGTGCCATTTTGGTTGTAGGAGGTACCATGGTAGGTCCAGTGCGGGGAGGAGCAGGGGTTAAAGAAGGAGTGAAGGGTATTTCTTGGAGCAAGTAGAGCCACAGGATGGGGACAGGCTGTGTCCTTGGGAGGACTGAGGGTCACAACTGGGGAAGCTGCAAGTCCCAGGGGTGAGCAAAGTCAAAGCAAGTTAAGGTCTTGTAGACAAAGGAGCAGACTAGGGTGGACACCAAAGACTTGGTTGGGGCCTCCAGGCCTCCCCTGGGTTCCTTTGTATAGGCACACCTCAGAGATATTACAGGTTCGGTTCCAGGCCACTGAAATGAAGCAAATATTGAAATAAGGCAAGTTACACAAGTTTTTGGGTTTCCCAGTGCATATCAGAGCTATGTTCACACTATACTGTAGTCTGTTAAGTATGCAATAGCATGATGTCTAAAGAAAGTACATGCCTTAAATAAAAAGTATCTTATTGCTAAAAAATGCTAATTATCATCTGAGCCATCAGTGAGTTTTACTATCTAATAGTAACATTAAAGATCACTTACACAGCTCATGCTAACAAAATAATAATGAAAAGGTTTGAAATCTTTTTAAAATTACTAAAATGTGACACAGAGACAAAATGAGCAAATGTTCTTGGAAGAATTGTGTTGATAGATTTGCTTGATGCAACCTTCAGTTTGTACAATAAAAAATGCAATATTGGGCTTCCCTGGTGGCGCAGTGGTTGAGAGTCCACCTGCCAATGCAGGGGACACGGGTTCGTGCCCCAGTCCGGGAAGATCCCACATGCCGTGGAGCGGCTAAGCCCGTGAGCCATGGCCGCTGAGCCTGTGCGTCTGGAGCCTGTGCTCCGCAACAGGAGAGGCCACAACAGTGAGAGGCCCACGTACTGCAAAAAAAAAAAAAAAAAAAAAAGCAATATCTGGGAAGCATGATAAAATGAGGTATGCCTATACTGGGCAGTGGTGGTGTTAGTACTGGCTTCAGTCAAGGTGGAATTATGAGGTAGATTCTCTTGGTGGTTGTAGGTTTCTTTTTCATCAAGATTTTCCTGAAGCTCCTCCATGTTCTTGCAAGTGGAAATGCCTGCCCATTCTTCTCTGTCCCCTTTCTGATGACTCTCACGTGTTTCCTGGACAAAGCCTCCCACCCTGCCTAAATGGTCTCTTAGTTTTCATTAAAGTCTTATGTCCTACTTGGGAAGCGTTTTTGAACTGGCTGGAGCACTTGCTGACAAGAGTTTCTCAAAACTGCTTTGGGGGATTCCCTGGCTGTCCAGTGGTTAGGACTTGGCGCTTTCATTGCCAGGGCTGGTTGGGGAACTGAGATCCTGCAAGCCAGGCGGCGGCAAAGAAACAAACAAAAAACAAAACCCAAACTCTTTTGTTATGTTTCATGTAGACCTCCGGATGGGGTCTTTTATGGGGTGGCTCTGAGCTGCCTCTGAATTCTTAAACTACCCAAAATGTTAGTCCTGGTCAGAGCTGCCACTTTACTAGTCTTTGCTGTCCTTTAATGTCTATCAAAACAGTAGTAGTTGTTTTTTCTGCAGGGCCAGTTTTCACAAGGCAAATTGTGTACTGCGGTTTTATTTGCTTGTTTGCTTTGTTTTTAGCATTAATAAAATTGATAATGTCTAATGTTGGCAAGGGTAGAAAGAATTGGCTCATTTCAAAGATTTGTGGCACAGGGACTTCCCTGGCAGTCCAGTGGTTAGGACTCTGCGCTTCCACTGCAGGGAGCGCGGGTCCAATCCCTGGTCGGGGTATTAAGATCCCACAAGCCACGTGGCGCAGCCAAAACAAAAAACAAAAAAATCTATTTGTGGCATAAATGGAAAATTTACAGCCACTCAGGATGCAATCAATTAAATATATTTTTGAGGGAAAAGGGTGAAAATAAGTATTGAGAACAATGAATTTCACTGATTAAACACTCCTCTGTAGCCACCCCCAGATCAAGACACCCCCATAACCGCCCTCATTCTCTCTTCCAGTCACTTCTGCCAAAGGCTCTCCTGAGTTCTAGCACCATAGATTAGTTTTGCCTGTCTTTGAACTTCTCTTTAAATATTTATTTATTTATTTAGGCTGCGGCGGGGTCTTAATTGCGGCATGCGGGCTTCTTAGTTATGGCATGTGGACTCCTAGTTTCAGTATGCAGGCTTCTTAGTTATGGCACGTGTGATCCAGTTCCCCGACCAGGGATCGAACCTGGGCCCCCTGCATTGGGAGCTCAGAGTCCTACTCACTGGACCACCTGGCAAGTCCCTGAACTTCTCTTTAATGGAATCATACAGGATGTTCTCTTTTGTGCCTGGCTTCTTTTTATTTTGATTAAAAAAAAATTTTTTTTATTGTGGTAAAATGTACATAACATAAACTTTACCATTTCAAGTGTACAATTCAGTAGCAATAAGTATATTCCTAATGTTGTGTAACCATCACCACTCTCCATATCCAGAACATTTCATCATCCTGAACAGAAGCGCTGTACCCCTTAAACACTAACTCCCCTTTTCTCCTTCTCACAGCCCCAGGTAACCTCTATTCTACTTTCTGTCCCTATGAATTTGCCGATTCCAGGTGTCTCATGTAAGTGCAGTCACTTATCACAAACAACTCACGGTCAACTTGTGACCTTTTGTGTCTGGCTTCTTTCACCTTTTATAAGGTCTTCAAGGTTCATCCATATTGTAGCATGTAGCAGGACGTCATTACCCCCCCCTTTTTTTTTTTAATATGATACTTTCCAGCTTTGCTTCTTTTTAAATATTTATTTATTTATTTTGGCCACGCCGGGTCTTTGTTGCAGCACGCGGGCTTCTTCGTTGTGGCATGTGAACTCTTAGTAGCGGCATGCATGTGGGATCTAGTTCCCTGACCAGGGATAGAACCTGGGCCCCCTGAATTGGGAGTGTGGAGTCTTAACCACTGGACCACCAGGGAAGTTGCCCCCACCTTTATTTTTAAAATATGTTGGTGTTGTATTTTAATTCAAAGTGTATATTTTTATTTTTAAAAATTTTTTGGCCACACCACACGGTATGTAGGATCTTAGTTCCCCGACCAGGGATCGAACCCATGACCCTGCATTGGGAGCAGGGAGTCTTGACCGCTGGACTGCCAGGGAAGTCCCCAGGACTTCATTCCCTTTTAAAAAATTAGGTTTTGTTTTTTTATTGTAAAAACCCTATAAAGTTTACCTTTTTTTCATATTTATTTATTTGGTTGCGTCGGGTCTTAGTTGTGGCAGGCAAGCTCCTTAGTTGTGGCTCACAGGCTCCTTATTTCAGCTCTCTGACTTCTTAGTTGTAGCACATGGGCTTCTTAGTTGCAGCACATGGGCTCCTTAGTTGTGGCAGGTGAGCTCCTTAGTTGTGGCTTGAGGGCTCCTTAGTTGTGGCTTGCTGTCTCCTTAGTTGCGGCACGCAGGCTCCTTAGTTGCGGCATGCGAACTCTTAGCAGCATGCATGTGGGATCTAGTTCCTGGATCAGGGATAGAACCCGGGCCCCCTGCATTGGGAGCGTGGAGTCTTAACCACTGCACCACCAGGGAAATCCCAATTTACCCTTTTTTTTTTTGCGGTACGCGGGCCTCTCACTGTTGTGGCCTCTCCCGTTGCGGAGCACAGGCTCCGGACACGCAGGCTCAGCAGCCATGGCTCATGGGCCCAGCCGCTCTGTGGCGTGTGGGATCTTCCCGGACCGGGGCACGAACCCATGTCTCCTGCATCGGCAGGCAGACTCTCAACCACTGCGCCACCAGGGAAGCCCCAGTTTACCCTTTTAAAGTGGGCAGTTCAGTAGTTTTTTTTAAAAAAAAATCTCTCTCCTGTCTCTACTAAACTTTTAAAACATATGCTTTAAAAATACTGTTATCATGGATAGCTTTCAAGCAAGTGGTCAGACATAAGCGGTATTGGTAATGTGGCCGAGGGATTCATTGTCCTGGACCACATCTCACTGTCAAGTGGAACTGTATTTCACCCTAAGATTTCAAGCCTGGGTTACTGGGGAGGTGACAGACCCTCTGTCGGGGGAGGGGAGCTGGTGTTGAGGAGACAGGGGAATTAGGTTTTAGACAAGATGAATGAGGACTAGTTACTTTGAAAAAGTGAAATCACGGGGCGGTGAAACCATGTGATACTATAACGGTGGATACATGTCATCATACATTTGTCCAAACCCATAGAATGTATGACACCAAGGAACCCGTATGTATACTACGGACTCTGGGTGATAATGACATGTCAGTGTAAGTTCATCAGTTGTAACAAATGTTCCACGCTGGTGGGGATGTTGATAATGGGGAGGCTGTGCATATTTGGGGGCAGGGAGTATACGGGAAATCTCTGTACCTTCCCCGCAATGTTGCTATGAACCTAAAACTGCTCTAAAAATACTCTAATTTTTAAAAAAATGAAACCAGTCAGGTTAGGGATGCAGGTTTTAGGGGTGATTTTATTCATCTTTGGAGAGCCCATCTTTTGCAATAAGTACACACACACACACTCACCCTCCCAAACACACACGTGCAACCATGGTGGTACTGGGACATCCAAGTCTTTTATTCAAGATGACAACGCTTTTTTTTTGGTTTGCTTTGCAATCCTAACTTAGTTTTGTTTATACCGTGGAGCCATATGAATCTCTCACTCAAAGTTCCAGGGCCTTTTGGGGCAAAACGAGAAGCTAATGAGAACTTTCTGTACATTGAGTGGGGAGCAGAGGTGCCTGGCTATTTAAATTATTTATCCCTAGAGACATCCGGCATCTACCAGCCCGACACTAGACCCTTCCGCTCAAGGGATGGATCTCTCTGCCTAACCCTCCACGTGGGTCATGCTGGGTCCCAGAACTACTTTAGGTGGTGCCGGTGCTGGTGCGGTCCTGGAATTCCCCAGGAGAGGTCACCAGCTCTCCGTGCTTTCTGCTTCAGCTCCAACACTTCCAGGTGACATCCATCCTGCGGTCCAAGGTGGAAGTTCTGAAGGAGTCAGAGAGTTTGAGGTAAGACGCTGGGCCTTGCTCCCGATGGGGCTGGATATGTGAGCCCTGCTCCCTCTTCCAACGGCCGCCGGGCACTGGGTGCACCAAATTATATTGGAAGAACCCGATTCGGGTGACCCTGCTGCAGCAGAAAGAGGCTGTCTCGGACTGAAGTTCAAAGAGGTTCCACCTTTGTTTTGACCGTGTAAACTCCCAGACCAGACCATTGATGAGGACCATTGTGAGCTGTCGTGATGTGGGAGCCTTGAATGAGTCCACATTGCCTCAGGCGGCCTTCCCTTATCTGGTGGAAGGAACTCGCCCCATATTTTCCTGGCTGTCACGCCCAGCATGTCCAGATTTTGTGTCTGCCCAGCACCCTCTGGCCTTCATCCTTAAGAACATTCTGGAAGACACTGGGCACCCATTGAGGTCTGCCCTTCTCCTTCCCCACCCCCGCTGAGATGGGGGTTTTCCTGGAGACCCATAGCTTCTCCCTTCCCAAGCCAAGCTCCCCTTTATGACTCAGCCAAGCCTGGAATTCTCCCTGGGCTGTGTTTCCCAGGGCTCCCGGCAGCCACAAAGCTCAGTCCAGCCACCAGCCTGAGGACAAGCCCATCTCCACAGATTCCTCTTCCTTTTTTATTGCAAATTCACTTGTTAAAAAAATAAAGCCTTTGTGTGGGCATACAGGGATGGGGGATGCTGCTGTGGGGGCAGATGGAGCCCTACTGAAAAGCTTAGGGTGGTCTTCTCGGAGGGGACAGCCTGGGCTATTGTCCCTGGAGGCCTCGTCAGAAATGCGAGTGGGCAGGGCTGTCAGCTCCTGAGAGACCAGACTGACACTAGCTATTCTGGAAGGGGCGGGCGCCATTAGCATTTCTCTAGCCCGAGGCCTGAGGCCCTGGGGGCTGCCTCCAGTGGGGGTAGGGTTGGGGGGCCCAGGCTCCACTGGGAGCTGGAGAGGGGGCGGTAGCCTCCCCGGGAGATTCAATAGGGCCACTTTTTTTTTTTTTTTGCGGTACACGGGCCTCTCACTGTTGTGGCCTCTCCCGTTGCGGAGCACAGGCCCCGGACGCGCAGGCTCAGCGGCCATGGCTCACGGGCCCAGCCGCTCCGCGGCATGTGGGATCTTCCCGGACCGGGGCACGAACCCGTGTCCCCTGCATCGGCAGGCGGACGCTCAACCACTGCGCCACCAGGGAAGCCCAATAGGGCCACTTTTATCCCTCAAGATTCTGCTTGCTGGCTAGCTGGTGGGGTTTGGGGTTTTAGCAGTTTCCCCTTTATCGTGGGGCATCTCTCTCTTCCACCTCCATCCACTGTCCACAAAGGTGGGCACTCCCCCAGCCCTCATCCCCGACCTGCCCCATCCCCTCCCTCACCAGGCCATACCAGACACTTTTTGTTTATTCAAGCTGGGTTGACACAGGTACATTTCGTCCAAGTGGCCGCAAGGTTGGGAGCAGCTTGGAGCAGAGAGTTGGCTGCCTCCTGTGTTGTTTGAGAAGTAGCTGGAGAGCTGAGCTGAGCAGAGGAGGGAAGCGGGACCATTTGGGGGGATATGGGGGTACCTGGGTGCTTCCCATGGGACTGACCTATGGGGTGGCGCGCAGGAGGGTCAGGGATGTTCTGGCCCTGATGCGGAAGAGGTGGCCTGGGACCTTGGAGGGGTCCCCCTGACGCCCGGTCCCCGCGCAGTGCCGCTCTGGGCCGCGTGCCGCTGCGCTTCGTCCTGCAGGCAGGGCGCGTGTCACGCCTGTGTCCTGGCCACCCCGAGCCGCGCTGGACGCTGAACGTGAAGCGCGCTGTGCTGAGCCTCCTGCAGGGTCGCCCGGGCACCCGCAGCCCCCAGACCGTCGAGGAGGTGAGGTTCGAGCCTGGAGGGGGTGGGTGGTCGAGTGAGGGGGGAGCAGGGGGCTGACTGGGCCCCGCTCGCCCAGGAGGATATCCTGGGCAGGTGTCCCACCATGTACCAGCAACGCGGAACCAGGCTGCACAAGACCAAGGACCTGGCGCAATGCTCCCTGCGCAGGGTGCGCGCCTCCCTGCGCTCCCAGGCCCTGCCCGCAGCGGAGGTGAGTACCGTGCCCGAGACCCTCTTTGCAGTGCCGCCTTCTTTCCCCTCCTCCCTCCTTAGCTCCCCTCCCTCCTTAGCCCCCCTCCCTTTTCTCTTTATTCTCTGCTCCCCCCCCTCCATCTCTCAGCCCTTCTGCCCACCACCCTGCTCCCCTCCCGCTGCTTCTGTCCTTTCCCTTGCCCCCACTTCTCTCATCCTCCTCTCCCTCCACCCCTCACCCTACCCCCTCTTCTCCCCTCCTCTTCCCCTCTCCTCCTCTTGGGTCTGTAGCTCCCTGCAGGTGAAAGTGTTGTGTAAATAGTAAGCAACTGTATAAGGATAAGGGATGATCCCTGCTAACACGATTATACAAAGCGTCAGCATCTAGAGGCCGATGCAGGACTGCAGACTCTGGTGGTGGTATTCATCTTCCAGCTGAGGCTTTATCGTTCCTCTCCTTGGGGTTACTGCTTACTGCACGTTCTTGCTTTTCTTGGCCTTCCACCTCTCTCTATGGGGAGGGGGGTGCTGAAGCTCCAAGGTAGCCCCCAGAGGGCTCCCCCGCAGCGGGCTGCCCCCCAGCCTTGGCCCTGGCTGCTGGTTTCAGGGGCCCCGGGGGGGGTTCCCTCACTGCCAAGGCCTGGCCTGAGCCTCCGCCTCTTCCCCTCACGGTCCAGGAGGCCTTCCACCTGACCTGCGTCCAGAGTTTCCAGGCCGGAGTGCTGGGGGAGGCATCCTGCATGGAGCTGGACACCGTGGGGCCCCTCTCCGGGGAGGCGAGTGCTGTGCAGATGTGGACCCTTTCCTCGCTCACCCTGCTGTATGAGGTGCCTCAGGACCCGGCTGTCGCAGGTGAATGAGGGTGGGTACAGAGACCCTTAGTTGAGCCTCACAGCCTCCTCTGGCCAGAGGGGCTCAAGCAAGCCTAGGCTCCATCCCTCTGTCCCTGTCTGGACACTCTTGAACTGTTTCTGAAAGTGACCATCGTCAGGAGAGTGAGCCTCTCTTTCTAGAAGTTTCTCTCGGCTCACATGGCCCAGGCTTGGTCTTGGCCTCCTCCCTGGGTGGTCCTCAGTGGAGATGGAATCTTCTGGTTCCCAGCTTTTGTGGGAGAATCCACCTTACATCTGATGACCTTTCAACCTGACCATTTTGGGGGCAGACTGACTCAGGTTTCCTGATTTTCTGGAAAGTTCCTGCCAACATGTAGCATCCCCTGGAGCTTGGGTCCCTTCTATGATTTCGCACAGAAAGAAACAAGCAAGGCATGCATCTGAGGAAAAGAGTTGTTTGTTTTTGTTCTTGTTTTCCATGGTGGAAAAATGGCTATTTCCCTGAATAATGAAATAAGGGTAGTTAGTTCTTACTGCCGACAGTTTGGAAGGATTTACTGTGGGCCAGTATCTGTGCTGAGGGCTTTATGGGGATTATTTAATTTAATTCTCATCATGACCCCATTAGGAAGTTACTGTTATTATTAGTTGTATTTTTCATTTAAGGAAAACATTTCCAAGAGATAAAATGACTTGTTTGAAGTCACAGAGCTAATGAGAGCTGGGACTTGGACCCCCGGGGTCTTTTCTTTAGCCCTGGTGGGTTGAATCATGTTTGCCTCGGAGGACAGACTCCCTGCCTGCACCACCCTGGGGAGAACCCAGCAGGTGGGGACTGAAGCCCTGGGTCTTCCCAGCATTCCCTCTGGCTCCACAGAGCCCAGGCTGAGATCCCAGGCTGACCTGCCCCCTGAGCCCTCCCTCAGGCACAGACACTGACAGTGACTGGGACATCTAGTGTCAGGACCTGTGGTTCCCCGTTGAGTGGAATGAGCTTTTCATACATACATTTTTTAAACAGCTGTAGTTGAGATGTAATTCATATACTGTGCAACTCATTTATTTAAAGTGAACAATTCAGGGAATTCCCTGGTGGTCCAGTGGTTACAACCGGTGCTTTCACTGCTGGGGTCCTGGGTTTGATCCCTGGTTGGGGAACTAAGATCCCCGTAGCTGTGTGGCGTGGCCAGAAAAAGAAAAAAAAGTCAAGTGAACAATTCAGTGGCTTCTAGTAGAGTCAGAGCTGTGCATCTATCATCACAATCAACTTCACTACGTTTTCATCACCCCAAAAGAAACCTTGCACCCATTTGCTGTCACCTCCTGTTCCCTCAGCTCCTGGCAACCACGAATCTCCTCTCTTCATTAGTCCATTCTGGACATTTCATGTAAATAGACTCATATAGTATGTGACTTTTTTTTTTTTTTCTTTTTTCGGCTGCACTGTGTGGTATGCAGGATCTTAGTTCCCTGACCAGGGATCAAACCTGTGGCCCCTGCAGTGGAAGCGCCGAGTCTTAACCATTGGACCGCCAGGGAAGTTCCCAGTATGGGGCCTTTTATGACTGGCTTCTTTCACTTCCCAGAATGTTTTCAAGGTTCATGCATATTGTAGCATGTGTCACAGCTGAATAACCCTCCATTGCATGGATGAAGTTTTCATGTTTTCTCTGTCAGTCCCAAGAGGGCTTTGGAGTCAGCTTATTTGGCCATCCCTTACTGATGGGCACATAGGCTGTTGCCCGTCTTTTGCTGTTAGCAGTAACACTGCCATGATTTTCCTTATGCATGTTCCCCTCACCTGTTGCCAGAAACATGCTGAAGGAAGCGTTGGCAGGGTGAGGGCGTGGCTCCCAGGGGTCCTTCTACTCACTCTGGCATGTCCCCCATGCGGTCATCCCTGGCCAGCACTTCCCATCTCAGATCCAGACGATGGAGACTTAACCCCAAGCAGCCTGTTGTACGAATGGGAGGAGACACCGTCCCAGGCTACGGTGGCCATGGTGGCTGCATCAGTGAGGAAGCTGTGCCTGGCTCAGACCACAAGCTTCGAGGTAAGTGGCTTCTCCAGCCACAGGCCAGAATCTGCCTGGGGCCTGGTTCCCTGGGACACCTTCCTCTTCCTACCAGATCCTTTACGGTCTACTTGCTCAGATGTTCAGTATCAGGACTGCTGTGTACTGTCGGGTAGGTTGTGCACTGCACAACTATGCCTGGTTGTGAAAGCAAAGAAGGGGAAGAAATCTAGCTGGTGTGTGCAAGCCTTGGCCTAGTGCAGGTTGGATATGAGCTTAGAGGAGGCCTTTTTCTTCTCTGTCTGTCTTTGGGCAAATGGTCCTTTTGGGCTCATGGACTAACCTTTTGGACCTGGCCTGTCCTAGAGATCTCTCAGGAAATCTCCAGCCGTACCCAAGCCTCAGCCTTGAGGAGTTTCCACCAAGTCAAAAACACATGGCCCAGGCCTTCCTTGGAATTCCCAGCTGTTTAAAGTCAAGGGGTGGACATGATGTCGAGGTCTCATAGCTCAGAGAGGTTCAGAGGTCTCTGAGACATCTGTCTGGTTCCCTCCTTTGTGACTGATGACACTGTTTCTGAGAGTACCAAGGCCATGCTGTGATGATGTGCCTTCTCCCTGCCTGCTTTGTTCTGAGACAGAGCCCTCCACCTGCCTGTAAGAGGAGAGCCCTGAGGAAGGCGTAACGCCCTCCCTGGGGAAAGAAAATGATGCATCTGGGCTCCGTGTGGAGCCTGCCTTCCCACGTTCTCCTCCTGATGGGACCTTCCACATCACAGGAACAATGTTCCTATTGGCAGGGCCCTGGCTTGACTAGCCTGTGAACTCTTTGGTTTGTTCAGCAAGATGAGGGGCTTACTCTGTGCCCTTATGATGAATGAGACAGAAATAGTCCCTGCTTTCCCAGAGCCTAAGATCCAGCGTGGGGGAGATGGATGGTAACCATTGCAAATGTACAAGGGTTTTAGCTGTTGATGGGCACTGAGAGAACAGAGCGGGGATGTGGCTGAGTGGCCACCTTAGGCCAGGGGTCTAGCAGGGTACACTGGAGTTGAGACCTGGGCTGCTCCCTTGGGAATCCAGGGGACTAGCGCTCCAAAAGGAGGGTTTGGCCAGGGCCAAAGTCCTGAGTCTGAACCTCGCTGGGCGTGTTTGGGGAGCACGCAGCTCAGCCTGGCTGGAGCTCGATGGTGAGGACCGGTGGGGTCAGGTCCTGCAGGGCCTCGTGGTCAGGATGCCTTCCAGAACATTCTAGGCCCATAGTAATCTTTGTTGTAACATCCCTGCCATCCACAGCTCAGGGCTGGATGTCACCAGTGACATTTTGAGGACTTTCACTGTGTCCACTATTTCTGCCCATCTCAGCGTTGCTGATGACTTCAGCATGACAGCCCTGGCCTTTCCTGGAAGGCATTAAAGATGCTGGGATTCTTCTGATTCAAGTCCCAGGGCCTGTGTGCCGAGGAGAGAAGCATGGGGTGTTTTAACTTTGATCCCACAGCAGCCTGGGAGGGTTCAAAATAGACTTGCTTGTTGACTTGGGGTGCCGCAAATTTATAAATGCCTGTTTCACTGGCTGCTTTCATAGGACCGAGGACTTGGGGGCTGTCATGTACCCAGCTGGACAGAAGTAGGTCGTTCCAGGTGTGGACAGGGCTGGGTGCGGCACCACTTCTAGGCATGGTGCCAGGTGTGCCAGGCACACCCCCTGCCCTCCGGAAGCTCGGCTTTCTGGGCAGCACTTGGGTAGGGGGCCTGTCAGATATATGGATGCCCAGACCCCAACCTTTGACGTCCTGGCCTGGCAGGTCTGGGCTGGGAACCAGCATCTGGGTGCAAAGCTTTGTGTTTCTCGGTGTTGCTCACGTGAAGTCAGTGGAGAAGGATGTTGTGAGGCCAGTGCCCGTCCAGCCCCAGCCTCAGATCCAGGAGTGCCTTTACTGCCGGAAATGTCTCCATCTGGAATTCTCAGCACCAGAGGCCCTCACGGATGCCTCTGGCTGCGTGAGGCGAAGCGTTTAGTTCAGAAGAGAACAGGGCTGGGGGCATCCAGACTGGGGTTAGCCCCCCTCGGTCCCTGGGGGGCTGGGCTGAGATGGCTCAGACCCTTGTGTCCTGCTCAGATGCAGGAAGCAGAGCCAGGTCCCACTGCGCCTGGGATCATGGGCCCCAGGGTGCTGGGGAGACAAGTAGAGAGGGGAAGAGGGGTGAAGGGGGCATGTGGGGGAGGCATGAGATGCAGTTTTAAATGATGGATGCCTGGGAAGGCCTCACGGGGGAGGTGACGTTGAGTAAGGACCAGGAGGAGGTGAGGAGTGAGTGGGGTGGACAGGGGTTTGGGGGGGGGGGGTGGACTGCCAGAGGGGGTGGGCCCAGCATGTACGCCAGGGCAGGAGCTGCACGGTGAGCGAGTTTCAGCACCAGTTTGAGTGGCAAGGAGGCCTTGTGACTGGAGCGGAGTGGGAGGGTGAGAGGGGACAGGGTCACCCCCTTAGGGGGGCACACAGATTGCTTAGTTCCCCGACCAGGCACTGAACCCACTCCCCCTGCAGTGGAAGCACAGAGTCTTAACTACTGGACCGCCAGGGAAGTCCCCAGATTGCTTTTACTCAGGGTAAATGAGGAACCTTGGAGGGTGTTGTGATCTGATGTACATTTCAATGCTCACATTCTGGCTGCGGGTGGAGAATAGACTGAGGGCCAATGGGATGTCGGGAGACAGGTTAAGAGGCTGTTACAGTAACACAGGTAGGAGATGAAGGAGGCTTGGTCTGGGGTGATAGCGGGGGTGGGGTGGGGAGAAGAATCAGATTCAGATATAACGTGGAAAAAAACATCTAAGAATATGTTGAATATGTATAAAATACGTTGACTATGTCATCAGTAAATACAGACTAGTACATATGCACATACCGAATGCATATTGAACACTCACACATGTACACACACATTATACGTTTTGCTTGTGTATAGCAGGGACTCGTGTGCAGCTGGCTGTTCACTGTTTCAGGGACCGGGAGGGAGCCAAGGCTCATGCTCATTGCTCTCTGGAATCCTTGATCTCGTGGGCCTCGCGCGAGTCAGAGAGCAGCCCCAAGGAAAGGGCCCTCAGCCCTGCGAGGTGTGGTCCAAGCCCACCAGCTAGTGGCTGACAGAGCGGGCTGTTAGTCCAGGCAGCCTGGCCCACAGCGAGGATTCTCACCCTGGCACTCCTGACTCCTTGGGCCGCCTTGTGCACTGTCGGATGTTCTGCAGCATTCCTGAGCATTACCCACTAGATGCCAGCATCACCCACATCCCAGTCATGCTAACCCAGAGTGTCTCCAGAGGCTGCCAGCGTCCCCTGGGGAGCACGGTCACCCCCACTGAGAACCGCCGCTCTACATCCTGTGTCCTAAGCTGTCTCCTCCCGTCTGGCCCCCTGACTGGGCACTTCCCCTGACAGAGGTGGCTCGGGGCCAGGCGTGCTGTGGGCCTGTGTCTCCCCTCCTGGAGACTGGCAGTGCCGGCCCCAGAGGGTGCATGGCGGCTGCCCTGTATTTATAGTGCTAACAAGGAAGCAAATTGTTCCCACTAGGGAGGTCCCCTGGGCTGGGGGTGAATTACTAAGGGCCTTGTTCCTGAAAATGGCTTTTCAGGGATGCTTTGGTGCACATCAAGCAGTGCCTTGGCCTCCCCGGGAGGACTGAGGGCCCGTCGGTTACCGGGGGGACCGACCCCGTGGGCTTCAGCTAAGAATGCCTTTGCCCCCTCCCCATTGCTGATGGGCAGGAGACAAGATTGGTTTTTCAGTCTGGAAACAAAACCAGGACTCAATGGAGAGAAAATTCCCCAGCCTGACCCCTCTGCAGAGAGGCCCCCCGAGTTTCCACGTGGGGGGCAGCGGGCTGGGATGGCCAAGAGCCTGATGGAGTGAAGGAGAGGATGGGGAGAGAAGCAAGGCGGGTCGGGCCCCACCCCTTCCCAGGGCTGCCGGGGAGGATGCCTGGGGAGGGCACAGCTCCTGACCACCATCCAGGTTGCTCGTAACAGGACACCCAAGTCACAGATACTGATTCAGCACCGACTGTGTACAGCGAAGTGTGGACGGTGGTGTGCGAGGCAGGCTTGTACCGATTTGCCAGAGCCAATGGTTAGATTCCGGAAATCCTGCAGGCTGGTTGTTAAACGGACATTACTAAAGACTAAGTTATACCGACTTACAATGAAAATGGATCATATTCGAAACAAAGGTAACGAATGCTCAAAATCCTCACTACCGCGTTATCTTACTACATTTGAATCTGCACCGGAGGTTATTTGCATCTACCGCAGGGTGGACCTGAGACGCAGTGCTGTGCTTCTGCACAGTGATTCCCACGTCTGCGTTCAGTGATGGCACACGGGCCGCTCGTGATGGGCTGCAGTGGGAGTATCCACACCTCGGAAACGGGCAAACAGGGCTGGCTTTTCTTTTTTCCCATGGCCTTGAGTGTAGGACCCTGGTTAAGAGTGTGGGTTCAAGTCTCGCTCGGCCACTTAGTAGCTCTGTGTCCACTGGCACCTGACTTAAATGCTCTCTGTTAAGTGAGGATAATGACGGCCCTTCACAGGGTTAAGGTCAAATGAAATGGTCCCTGTAAAGTGCCTAGAACAGCACCTGGCACACAGCTGAGGCTCCAAACAAAGTAACCATTGTTATTATCGTTTGCGTAGATGTTGTTAGTGGTGATGGTGGGGATGGGCTTCTCACCGAGGAGGCAGGAATGACATCCTCCTTCCTCCACCCGCAAGCCTTCCGGGATGAGCTGCTACAGCCCCCTCCTGCTGTGTCTGGCTCTGGAAAGCTGTTCCTGAAGCCAACACTTGCAGCCCGAGGCCTCCCAGAGCAGGACGCCTGCTCCTGAGCGGATGCCCAGCCAGGCCCCGCGGCTGCACATGTGCTGGAGGTCTTAGAAGCAGATGTGTTCCGAGTCCAGGGAATCACAGACGATGCCCGGGCAAGGCATCCACCAGCTGGAGGGAAATGCACCTGAGCCTGTCCGGAAGGCGGCAGGCCTCCTGGGGTAGCTGCCCCAAACTAGGCCGATGCTGGCCAGGGCCACTCTAAAGGTGGTGGTCGGCCCCAACAGGGGGCTGCTTGTGTGTCCCGCATGAGGAATTAAAGGCAGAACGAAGGGTCCCCATCGGCTCTACCGGCAGAAGGCACACACAATGGGGATGCTGCCCAGACCCTGGGGGCAGACATGCTGGTGAGAAGGGAGGGGATGGGGGGGTTACGCTGGCCTGTGAGGGGCCTGTTTCGCGTTTGCGTCTTGCTGAGGTCAAGCTCTGTGCACGGGGACTCAGTCCCAGCTGCTCAGAGCAGAGGAGGCCCGAGGTGAGGCAAACCCGTCCCAGCAATAGTGGACCCCTGGCTGGGTGGGGTGAGGGCTCATTCTTGGCCTTGGCCAAGCACAGCAGGAAGCCAGGACCTCGTCACTCTCTCTGTGGCTTTGGGCTCGGGCCGAGGCAACGAATCTGAGACTGAAGAGGCACCGGGGAGGGAAGGCAGGATGTGGGGCCGGCATCCCAAGCCAAGCATCTCCTGAAACCCGAGAGGTGCGGGCTCTGAATAGAGTCCTTTATTTCCTTGAGTTTTTGGAGACTTGGTGACTGTGCTGGTCAGACCTGCAGACAAGGGGCAAAAACTGCAAACCCCTGTTGATTAGCCATCACTGCTCATAACTCTGAAAAACGTTCACATACTTTTTTCATTAAAAATATCAGAAGAGATGGCTATCTCACTAACTTTGTGAAATACGCTGACTCATTATAATAACTAGATTATAATCGTAGTGAACATGTATTGAGCTTTTATTAGAGCATAAAGCCCACAAATGCAGATGCCGTGTCTCTTCTTCACCCGCACATCCCTGGCCCCTAAAGCATGCCTGGCATGTAGTAGGTGCCCAATAAATGCTTGTTAAATTAAAGAAAAAGAATGGGCCAGCCTGTGTGCCAGGAGCTGGGATTCAGTGGAAGGAAGCCCAGACGAGCAGCCTCATCTCTTTGGGTCTGTGACACTGTAGGCAGGAGATCCTAGTGTTTCCAGCCATGCCTGGAGGCAAGGAGATGGATGAGGTGACCCTTGCGGTTGGGGCCTCTCACACTTTCCTCTCTGATTTCTAGGCCGCAGAGCTGTTCCTGACGCTGGTGTCTGAGCTCCGGGGCCTCTCCGCGGATGAGCTCATGGAACTCTGGGAACATTCTTTTTTCGAATGCCGAGACAACTGGTAAGGGCCTCTCCCCAAGTCGGGGGCTGGTCCAGGAGCTGCCTGGGGGTCCTGGTGGGCTGGGTAGTCTTGATGCTGTCCTAGGTCCTCATTGAGAGATGGATGGCGACACTTCAGCTCATCCCTGTGATACTGACTTGTCGTCCTTCAGTCTGGGGACGTCTGCCAAGAAGGCGATTAAGAGGGGAGCTTCCCACGGGGGCTTCCGGAGACTGGAGGCTGCAGGACCTGGCCGGATAAAGACAGGCATTGTTCCTTCCCCACACAGGGACCCTCTGGCTGAGAGCTGGAATTAGCATTCCAATGCGCCTTGGGTACCCTTCTCCTGGGGGTGGAGGGGTGCTGGGCAGGGCTGGGACCTGCCTGATGTGAGGGCAGCAAGGGGTGTAGAGAGACCCCCAAGCGTGGAGGGGAACCTCTGAGGACCTAACTCCATCGTCTGAGGGCTGTGCAGGGGAAAGCTTGCGGCTCCTTCCCCGAGTCCAGCCGTTCACTGGGCCCCTGAGATCCGGATTTCAGGCTTGTGAGCTTTTCAAAGGCTCTCAAAAAGATTTTGAGACCTGAAAAAATTTTATCTACTTGGAACTATGAAAGACCCCAAATCAACATTACCAAATGTCTGATTGAATGACCACCAAACTTAGTAGCTAATAATGCACAGATAACTTCCAAGCGTTTTATCTCTTATTCACTCATTTAATCCTCACAATGACCCCATGAGGTAGGTGGTTTTATTATTCCTATGTTACAGCTGTGGAAGGAAACCAAGGCACAGAGCAGTTAGGAAACTTGCCCAAGGTTACACAGCAGAGTCGGGATTTTTGACCCAGGTGGTCTGTGCTGCTCCATCGAATTCTTATGGGCTTAAAGATAAATGATATTTGACTTGGGCACATTTTAATTATCTTTGGTGTAGGAAGGGGCCCCTGAGTCTTCCTGTGGAGCTGCCTGTTCCCTTCGTGACTCACCCTACTTGTCACTCAGGATTTTCCCACAAGCCCCTGTGTCTCACTTGTCTACCTAGATGTTGGGAATCAGGGAGAGGGGAGACCCTCCCCAGCTCTAGAAGTTTCCAAGAGGACTGACACTCTTGAGAGAGTTTTCTTGCCCTCACCTCCTCCTCCATTTCTGCCCAGAGGCTGGTTTTCCAAGGCCCAAATCTATGAGGAAAAGAGAGGAAACACAAGGGCAAGAGATGGGAAGGACAGGTAGGACATTCCTCAGATGAAGTGGCCTGTGTTCCTGAGGGCTCACGCTCATCTTGGGGCTGGTCTTGTCATCAGCATTCCCATTTTATAGATGAGCAAATTGAGGCCAGAGACTATTTATGGGCAGATGGTGTGTGTGGAGCGGGGCAGTGGGGGTGCCTGGTCCTTTGTGGCCATGGATGCCACTCATCGGGGTTGATGGGGTGGGGGGGTCCCAATCTACCCCCTGCCCCGTGTGCCCTGCTGCCTCATGTGACCCCAGCTCTGGGAACCTCCCGTTTCTACTGTGACCTATGCACCCACCCCCGTTCAGTCATCATTTTCCTGTTTAGACCCATCATTGTGCAAAGGTTGGAAACCTTTCTGGAACTTCTCAACCTTTCGGTAATCTTAAAAAAAAAAAAAAAAAGGGAAAAGATCCTGATGTTGGGTGAGAGCATTAGAGGTTTAATGGGAGGCAACCTGCTAATTGTTGATTCCTGTTCTATGCAAGGGGTTCTCACCCTACATGGTGACCATGGTTGGTTTCTGGAGAGCAGTGGGCAGGGACTCATGTCGCCCCAAACCGCTGTGTCTCCAAGGTGGGCAGCACTGCAAGGGTTTAGACTGGACCGCTGGTGTCTCTGTGGCCCTAAGAGCACAGGCCCCCGGCCAGGCCGCCTGGCTCCCAGGCCCGGCTCGGCCCCTTCCCGGGGGTGCGAGTGTGGACAGGTCCCTACTGTACCTCCGAGCCTCCGATCGCTCCCGGATGACCTGAGGCTTCACAGGAGATGTCCTGGAAGGCTCCCGGGGTGTGTGGGTCACCTTCATGACGTTCCCTGGGCCTCTCTCCGTCTCAGGCAGCCGCTGGTGGATGCCCTGCCCTCTTGTGGCACCAAGCCTTGCGTGAGCCTCATGGCGGAGCTCATTGTGTCCGGGGAGTTGGAGGCAGATGAGACAGAGGCATGGCTCTGGTCACTGGCGTTTGTCCCGCAGCCCACAGATGCTATGGTCCACGCGCTGCTGGTGAGCCTCTGCATACCACCCCGCCCCGTGTCATCCCTCCCCTGCTCCACTGCTGATTGGATGCGGTGGGGAGGGGTGGGGGAACCTTCTGTCCTCCGGGCTTTGTGCCAGTGCCTCGTGGGACCAGTGGAGGCAGGTCAGAGAAATCCGGGTTTGAGTCTCAGCAGTGTCCCTCCCAGCTATGTGATCCTAGGCAAGTGACTTGACCTCTCTGAGCTTGTTTTCCAATCTGTAAGGTGGGGATGGAGCAGTACTTCCCTCTTGGGCTCATGGTGAGAAATGAGATGCTGAATGTGAAGCAGTTCTCCTGATGCCTGGCACAGAGTCCAAGCGCTTTAAATTAGAACTGCTATTATTCCTGTAATCAAGCATATTTAATGAATCTTGAGATTAGGAAAGCATGTGAAACTAGGCCAATAATTTCTGACAACACAAGGTCTTATTTAACCCCCACGATGCCTCTATGAAATAGGTGCTTTTATTACTCCCATTTTACAGATGAGGAAACTGAGGCCCAAGGAGGCTGGGTAGCTGGGTGATGCAGCTGCTGTGCCTTTCCCTTGGACCATGGGGGGTGTCCTCACTCAGCTGGTGGTGGGGTCACTTGTCAGTTCTCACCCTGCTGTCCCAGACTGGTAGTGGGCCAGGATTCAGAGGTCACCAGTGGGGAGTGGAAGCGGTGATGGGCCAGCCAGGGTCCCTGGACCCCTGTGCTGGCTGATGAGGGGGTCTCCAGCAGGATCTTTCAGTCCTCATGCTGGAGGGGCTCTGGCCACTCTCCAGTTGGAGTGTAGGGAGCATTCACCCCTGGCCTGACCCCTGACCCACAACTCCAGAGTTGGCAGTGGGGCTGTTCTAGGCTGTGTGATTGGCTCCATTCATTAGGGGATTGGGCACTGACTTGGAGCCAGACGAGGGCCGGGCCCCAAGGGGCATCACCCATAGCTCATGGCCTAGCAGGTGACACTCTGACCATAGGGACGTCAGCGCCATCCAGGGCCTGTGGAGGCTCAGCCAGTGGCGGGCAGGGTCGGGATCCCTATTCCTTCTTTGTTTGTTCGGCATGAATGCAGTGGCCAAAAGCACAGACTCTGGTGCTTGATCCCTCTGCTTCAGAACCCAACCCTGTCCCTACCAGCACGAACTTGGGCAAGATGCTTCACTCTTCTGTGCCTCGGGTGCCCGTCTGTGTGGTAGGGGCAACTCGTAGGGTGATGGTGCAGACTAATAGTTGTTATGACGTGGGCTAAGTGCTATGTACGCACTGGTGTCGCTGCTGTGACCACTTGCCAGGAACACGCCGTGAGCAGAGCAGGTGGGTGTCTCGGCTGTCTCAGAGCCCAGGATCTTCTCTCACCTGCTTCTCGTAGGTTCTCATCCTGCTAGACCAGAGCTTGCACCTCTCTGGACTGTATTTGCGTGTTCTCTCAAACTGTCACAAGGATGCACATGTGCTGTGCTGGGCATGTGCTAGGGATGCAGGCTTGCTTTGTGCAGCCTGAAGCGGGAGGATGGAAGGGAGAGGGGGGTAAGAAAAAGAGGGAGGGGGAGGAGGAGGGAGGGGGAGGGAGGAAGGCAAGAGATTATTATTATTATTTTTTTTGCGGTACACGGACCTCTCACTGTTGTGGCCTCTCCTGCCACGGAGCACAGGCTCCGGCCGCACAGGCTCAGCGGCCATGGCTCACGGGCCCAGCCGCTCCGCGGCCCGTGGGATCTTCCCGGACCGGGGCACGAACCCGTGTCCCCTGCATCGGCAGGCGGACTCTCAACCACTGCGTCACCAGGGAAGCCTGGCAAGAGATTATTTTAACACACTTTTTATTTTAGGATAATTTTAGATTTACAGAAAAGTTGCAGATAGTACAGAGTTCCTGTACACCCCTCCCCACTTCCCCCATTAGTAACATCTTAAATCACCAGAAAGTGTTTGCTACAACTAAGAAACAGACCTTGCTACCTTACTGTTAACCAACTCCAGCTGTTCACATCCTACTGCTTTTTCCACTAATGTCCTCTGTCTGTTCCAGGGTCCCACCCAGGGTCCTACGTTGCAGTTAGGGGGGGTGTGTTCTTACATTTTAAACTATACATTCAGTATATATATACTGAATGTATACATAAACTATACATTTTAAACTAAGCTAAACTATACAGGAGACTGCCCTGCTCTTAAGTATCCAGTTTGATGTTTTCACATCCGTGTTCACCTGTGCAACCACCCCTGGACAAGATATAGGACATTTCCAGCTCCCAGTCGGTGACCCCAAAGGTCATGGTGATTCTGACTTTTCTGACCATCACTAGGTTTTGCTTGCTTTGGACGTTCACACCCGTGGGCTTGTGTGCATCTGGAGTTTGGCTTCTTTCTCCCATGTTCTCTGTGAGATTCTGTCCGTGCCGCGTGTGCATGCACACGTGTGTGTCGGGACTTTGCTCTGTTCTGTTGCTGGGCTGTATTAATGGTGTGTTTTGCTGAACAGAAGTTCTTTGTTTTGGTGAAGTCCAGCTGATCAGTCTTTTCCAGCTACTGCTTCACCTCCCCAAGGTCATGGTGCTTCACCTCCCCAAGGTCATGGTGCTTCACCTCCCCAAGGTCATGGTGCTTCACCTCCCCAAGGTCATGGTGCTTCACCTCCCCAAGGTCATGGTGCTTCACCTCCCCAAGGTCATGGTGCTTCACCTCCCCAAGGTCATGGTGCTTCACCTCCCCAAGGTCATGGTGCTTCACCTCCATGTTTTTTTTTTTTCCTAGCAGCTTAATTGCTTGGCCTTTTGGGGAGGGTTGGTTTGGATATGAGGAACTGGGTTTGGCACAAGATGAATGGGTGTTAAAGCCACATTGGAAAAGTGGTCATAGGCTTAGGGATGATTTTATGTTTCCATCTTTAAAGATTAAAAAAGAAAGTTGAATATTTTAGGCAGACTTTTAATTGAATTATTTTTTTAAAATACTGTTTTATTATTTATTTATTTTGACTGCACTGGGTCTTAGTTGTGACATGCGAACTCTTAGTTGCTGCATGTATGCGGGATCTAGTTCCCCGACCAGGGATTGAACCCGGGCCCCCTGCATTGGGAGTGTGGAGTCTTACCGTACCCCTGGATCATCAAGGAAGTCCCGAACCAAACCTTTTTAAGTCAGAGATTTTGGCATTAAGATCTGGTGTTCTGACTCTTGTGAAGTTGAGGGAGGCTGACAATTCTGGACAGACCCCCAGGGCAGCCATCAAACAAGCAGGGTCATTACTGTCTGGACCCTCTTGGAACCCAGGCCTGACACTGGCCCAGCTGTCCTGGCCCTGTAGCTCCCAGGTGGGGCCTGACTCCCAGCAAACCAAGTGGCTACAGCTGTCCTGCCCTCCCCACAGAGCCCTCCCAGGCTTCTGGCTCCATCTTTGGCCCTGTCTGGCTCCATCTTTGGCCCAAGTCTGCCCTGCCTTCCTGCTGGCAGCCTTCCTGGGGCAGAGCGGGCAGAGGTGAAGGCCTCTGGCAGGCAGGAACCCTCACCCCGCGGGTCTGAGTGGCTTCTTTCAATCTTTTCATAACCCCTGCATCCCAGCCGAGCCCTGCTTTCCCTCCTCTGTGTTAAGAAAACAGAGTGTTTGTTTTCATTTGCCAAATCTGGAATAACATTGCACATGCTTTTCCAAGCCACAGGTCCCCGTTCCTTCCACAAAGGAAACACACACACACATACACACACACACACACACCAAGACTCACATACGTATACCTGAAGACGGTTACATGGGAACATATGGGGACACACACCCACAGGAGGACACATATCCACACGTACCCACATATTGAGACATATTGAGACATACACACCAAGACTCACACGTGTACCTGGACATGCAGATGTACTCACACAGACATGCCATACATGTACACACACACACACACACCAGGATACACACACAGGGACAAGTAGGGACATCCACCCACACCTGGACACCCCCCCCCAGGATAAACTGGGACAAGTGTGCATTCACACACTGGGACTTGCATGTGTACATACGGGGACACACCCACGTCAGTACCTGTGCACACACACGCATTGGGACACGTGCCCTGGGATATGCATGTACCCTGAGACACGTGCACACCTACACAGGAATTCATACACCCACAAACACTGAGATTCTAAAACACACACACACTGAGATGCACGCACACAGATACCCTTGCGTGGACACACAGACCTGGTTAAGACCATGAACCCAAGGGAAGAACAGCTGGTGCAGAGGCTGTATTTCCCCCAGGCTGCCAGGCGGTCCCTGCTCTGGGCTGTAGGAATAATAGAGGCCACTGCCTGATGCCCAGTGCCCGGGTCTGGTTTTCACAAATGAGTCCAGAATATGTATTTTGAGAACAGTGAGTGCAGGGGGCGCGCCCAGCCTGGGAACCAGACCCTACAGGGTCAAGTTTGTCTCTACCACTTTCTGGCTGGGTGACCTTAGGCAAGTTACTTAACCTCTCTGTGTCTCAGGCTCTAAGCAGGTGACACGTGTGCCCTGTTAACAGCAGAGCCTGGCACATAGGGAGTGCTGTGTGTTTATTAAATAAAATACGTCTTTCTTGGTTTTCCTCCGAGAGGCCTAGAACCAGCGCTCCCCTCTTCTGAGCCCCCCGCCCCCCCCCACTTTTGTCTTCCTCTCAGCTGAAAGCTTCAGTGCCCTGGGGTAAGGGTGGCTGAGCGTCTGGGGGAGCTCTGCTGAGCAGCTGGAATGACCCTCCTCCGAATCAGCCTGGGCTGAGTCCCTGCCACTGTGAGGCCCCCGGAAGAGAGGGGCCTGTTTGAGCTGGGTGGGTTGGGCAGTCTGACCCCCAAAGGAGGGCTGGGTCTCCTCCTGCTCTTCAGGGAACCAGACTGAAAAGGGCCCCAACATGTGCTGTGGGAGAGTCTTGATTTTCAGGTAGTTTTCGAGCTGATTGACAAAAACATAGCCATTATTAAAAATTAAATGATCTAAGCTTGCAGTTAGAGAAATCATATTAAAATAAAGGTACGAGATGGATAATTTATTTATATTTGGTTGCATGGGGTCTCTGTTGCAGTGAGCGGGCCTCTGATTACGGTGGCTTCTCTCGTTGTGGAGCACAGGCTCTAGGCGGGCGGGCTTGAGTAGTTGTGGCACCCGGGCTCAGCAGTTGTGGCTCGCAGGCTCAGCAGCTGTGGCGCACCGGCCTAGCTGCTCCGCAGCATGTGGGATCTTCCCAGACCAGGGCTTGAACCTGTGTCCCCTGCATTGGTAGGTGGGCTCTTAACCACTGCGCCGCAAGGGAAGCCCCGAGAGATGGATAATTTCTAATGGTCTTACTATGTGATCCCGTGTCCACACCCTCAGGCTTATTTGCATTGCTTGTGTCGTGTGTGGACCAGTCACAGGAGATGTGCCTGCTGCTGACTCCCCATCTCTTCCCAGATCCCTTGTAGTGACTCAGCTCAAATCTCCAGGGTGGGAGCATTTACACCATGGAAATTGGCAAGCACTATACACAAGGGACTTTCTTATTTCCTGGGTCTGTTACCAAACTCAGGTTCAGCGGCTCACCACTAAAAAGCCAATAATTCGAGAGGCAAGTGTCAGTAGAAAGGAAAGTTGCTTTAATCAGAAAAGCCGGCAGTCTGGGGAGAAGGTGGACTTGTGTGTTGAGACCAACTCTGAAGATTCTGCTCAGCCATGACAGTTTTTAAAGGGAAACACGGGGGGAGAATCTCAGTGAATCACTGGGGCAGGAGATTGGGTTCTGCATTGTTCTGTGCATGCAGACTGGCTGACTCTCTCTTCAGATGTTATCTTGCCCGCGTGATCTGCTTGCAGGACTCCTTAGGGGTAGAGAGCTAGTTGGGGGTAGAGAGCTAGTCATTCTTTATTCTTACTTTCTTCTTTATTCGTACTTCTTTTTATCTAGGAAAAGAATCAACAGGTTAGGCAAGGCCTGGTGTGCATTCAGAAAAGCGTAAGTCAGGAGGAGTTCGTTTTAACTGCTTAGTGATCTCATTCCTATAATTAGGCTTTTAGGGTTAGAGGGAGGACAGAAATGGGTGAACAGGAAAGGGGCAAAAGAGCTGCTTTCATCAGTAGGTGGGCTGGGCAGTTGCTCACCATTTACACTAATGCTACTGGCCGTGCCTTTCCCTTTGGGTTCTTTTGGATTGGACCCAGGGCCGCCTCTGTTAAAGACAGTCTCCACTCAGAGCACATCCTTTCCTCTTTCCATCTTTTTGCCCAACTTCCTATCGAGACCCTGGGAGAAGAGCAAAGCCAATGCTGGGTGCCCTCAAGCCCCCACCAGGTCCAGGACAGCATGGTCCCAGTCGCCCCAGCTGACAGGCGGGAGGTACAGTGGCCTGGGAGCTCTCTCAGCCCTTGCCAGTTCATCCCTCTCACTCCCAGAACTGGGGGCGGGTGATGCTATTTGGAGAAAACCAGCCTGGCTGGGTGGCAGGACACAGCTTGTCTGGTTTCCGTCTCCCCTGCTGTAGACAGGGGACTGTGACCACTACTTGGGGATCCTATGGTCCCAGAAGAGATGGTTGGTCTCTCGTGCGGCTTTACAGAAGGGCGTAAAAAGCTGGCTTACTTGTTTTGCCCATTGATCACAGAGAGAGAACTTTGGTTTTATTTCTTACACGTTTCATACATCTTGGGAGGTGGCAGAGCCGTGCCACCACCCGGGGTGGGCCCTGACACTTTGTCGGAGATTCTTCACCATATTCCACCCAGAAGAACCTCACCACCCCCACCCTGCTCCCCCAGACTGGTGATGTAGCCCAGGGTTCCTCAACCCTGGCACTGTTGACATTTGCGGCTGGGTTCTTCGTTGTGGGGCTGTCCGCTGTCTTGGAGGATGTTTAGCAGCATCCCCGGTCTCTGCCCACTAGATGCGAGCAGCACTGTCCCCCATTTGTGACAACATCCCATCTCTAGACTTTGCCAAATGTCCCCTGTCCCCACACCCTGAGGTGTGGTTCTCCATCCTCGATGCACGTGAATGGTCATCTGGGGTGTTTTAAGAAATGCCCCATGCAGGTCCCACCATGGACAATTTATTCAGACCCTCAGGGGTGGGGGGCCGGGGCCTCTGTATTTTTAGGAAGCACCCTAGATCTGCACATGGCGAGACCTGTGAAGGACCACTTACCAGGCTTCTCGGCTGGGGTCGGGGGGCCGGTTTCTGTCCCCAGCCACTGCTTCAGACCCCGGAGGCCAGCCCCAGCGCCTTCCTGGGCATCTCAGCTCTGGTGCATAACCTCTGTGTGTCTCTGGACGGGCCCTGTGGGCAGCTGCCTGGTGTTGGCTCCCTCATGAGGATCCTGGAAGACGCCTTGGGTGCCAACTGCACCTTTCAGGAGTCCTCAGATGCTGATCAGGTGAGGACAGCCCCATCCTGGGCACGGCCCCTTGA
Organism: Phocoena phocoena; assembly: GCF_963924675.1. Classification (NCBI taxonomy): domain Eukaryota; kingdom Metazoa; phylum Chordata; class Mammalia; order Artiodactyla; family Phocoenidae; genus Phocoena; species Phocoena phocoena. The sequence goes on from NC_089233.1 coordinate 28,833,254, forward strand.
TGGAGTCCCTGTCAAGTGGGCGAGCTGTAGGCTGAATGGGTGGGCTGGGCGTACCCATCAGGCCTCAAGGCCCCACCACTATCTTGTTTCAGCTCCAGCTCGTGCTGAAGGCCATTGGCAATGCCGGCCTGGCGGCCGTAGCTCTCACCCCCAAGCTGAGCACTTATGCGTCCCTGAGGAGCTGCCCAACTGAGATCCGGCTGGGGGCCATCCAGGCCTTCCGGAGGGTTCCCTGCTCTGCAAACGTGAGCTTCTGCATGTTATTTCATTGTGGTTGGCATTGGGCAGTAGTGGGTCTCAAACCACTGTTCACTTCTTTATTTGCTCATTCATTCATCACATTTACCGAGCGCTTGCTATATGCTGGGCACTGTGGTAGGTACTTGCGTGAACAGGTGTCCAGGTCTCTGTTCTCATAGAGCCTGTGTCTATGTGGGAGGCATATATTTATCAAATAAATATACAAATAAGTATATGATTACAAACAAACTATATATAAGCCACCTGTGCTGCAAACGCTCTGGTTCAGGGGTCGGCAAGACATGGTCCATGGTCTACATGCAGCTTATTGCCTGATCTTGTATGTAAAGCTTTGTTGGAACACAGTTGCGCCTGTTCATTTATGTGCGGCCTGGGCTGCTTTTTTGCTACGACAGCAGAGTTGAGTAGTTTGCAAGAGAGACTGCATGGCCTGCAAAGGCAAAAAATAATTGACTATCTTTCCCTTTACAGGAAAAGTTTGCTGACCCCTGTACTAGTGGGTCCTGTCTCACTTAGAGTCAAAGCCAGAGTCCTTATAGAGACTTATCAGGACCTGTGGTCTGACCACTGACCCACTAGCACCTCTTGGCTTCACCTCCTACTTCCCTCGCCACCTACCCCCCCCCCCCCCATAAGCCACACTAGTCTCCCTGCTGTTCTTCAAGCCTGCAGGGCTTACTTCTGTCTCAGGCCATTTGCATGTGCTCTTCTCCCTTCCTGGAATTCCTTTCCCCTGTATATCCCCAGGCTTTACTCCTTTATCTCTAGAAGGCCTTTACTTAGAAATCACTTTTGCTGTCAGTCTTCCTTGGCTATTTCACCTGAAATTGACCTCTTCAAGCCCCCCACGCCTCCTGCTTCCCCATTTTATTTTTCCCTCTTTAGCAGTTATTATCACCTAACGTATTATATATTTCACATATTAACCTTATTTAGTGTCTGTCTCTGCACTAACATGTAAGCTTCAGGTGGATAAAAGCTGGGTTTGTCTTGTTCATAATTGTCACCCAGCACCTCGCACTTTGCCAGGCACATAATGGGTGCTCAGTAAATATTGCTGCATGAGTGGATGGGTAAATGGCTGTGCTATGAAGGAAACCAACAGGTGATGGGGCAGAGAATCACGGGGTAGGGGAGGTGGCTTGCTTAGGAAGGGGGGTCGGGAATACCTCCTGTGTGTCAGTTGCTGTGCTGTGCTGTTTCCTGTAAAGGAAGTTTTCTTGGAATGCAGCCATGCCCACTTGTTTATCCCTTGTTACCTGTGGAAATTGATGAGGCTCTGGCTGGCCTGTGGGAGGATGGGGATTAGCAGTGACTGGGGAACCTACCACCTCCCACAACTGGGCCACAGGTGAGAGTGTCTAGAGCAGCTCTGGAGACGTCAGGAGAGCTGGGGCAGGGCGTCGGGGCCACCTGCTGGAGCCAGTGCAGATGAGGGGACATCGTGCTCCTGGGTGGAGGTGGGTGGTCCCTGAGTGATGACTTTCCCCCTGCCCGAGGCAGCGATCCGTGCTCTCCAGCCTGTACCAAAGCCCCAAGGAGGATGCTGAGATCCGCATCAATGCCTACCTGGCACTGATGAGATGCCCGGACGAGGAGGTGTTTGCCCAGGTGCGGCGCACGCAGGCAGGAGAGCCGTCCACCCAGGGTGAGCAGCTGCAGGTCGGGGTTGGGGGGCTGGGGCTGGCCTGGTGCCACCTGGTGGGTGCAGGGGTTCAGGAGCGTGCTCACGCTCCGTCCGTCAGGTGTTCTGTCCCCTTCCCGTTCCCCTTCTCTTAGCACACTGTCTGGACAAGTGGCCTTGCATGCCCCCCTCCCCCACGTGGCAATTGAACAACCTTGGAGAAGTTGGTTCTCTGTGGTCCTCAGTTTCCTCATCTGTAAAGTGGGGTGGAAGTCGCTGAGTTCCCTTCTAGCCCTGGTCAGGTCATGGCACAGTACCTGGAGGAGAGACTCGAGGCAGAGGAGGGACAGTGTCTGCGAATCTCAGATCCCTTGTGGGGTCAGAGAGTTCCCTTTAAACAGGTGGAACTTCAAAAAATAGGTTCAACTAATTTTCAAAAAGTTTTTACATAATGTACAGTGAGTTGACATAATTTTCAGTGAGCTGAGAGCCTGGGGCCTGCCAGCCTGGGTTCAAATCCCAGGTCAGCCACTTCCTACCTGTGTGCCTTTGGACAAGTGACTAAACTTTTATGAGCCTCCATCTTCATCTGTGAAATGGGCATAATAACAATACCTCCCTCGCAGAGGAAGCATAAAATGAGTTGGTACAGGAAGACATTTAAAACATTGTAAGAGCTGTGTGCATAGCTGTTACTTTTAATGTTATTATCACCATTGTTACTACTATGTAGCCAAAATTTCAAAGCAGATGGCAAAATATAAATGGAAAGTTAAAGTCTGCCTTCCATGTCTCCCGATCCCTAAGTCCTGTTTCCTGAGGGTACTGACTGTGGCCAGTTCTCCTGTGTGTCCCATCAGAACGTGTAGGGTACGTATGGACATGGGCATGTATCTCCCCAGTTCTCTTGTGTGTCCCATCAGAACGTGTAGGGTACGTATGGACATGGGCGTGTATCTCCTTAACAGCAATAGCGACTCAGGATCATGTTATACATGCCATTTTGCTCCTCAGTGCGTCTGGGAGCTCTTTCCACATCGGCACACTTGGACTCTGAGCTACAGCTGTTCGGTGTTCCACTAGGAGCTTAACCGTCATCGACGTTACCAGCCCCACCGATGGGCACTTAGGTTGTTTCAGGCCTTCTGCCATGAGGAGCAACAACCAAAATGAGTCTCTCTATATATCCACTCCTGGGCCCTTGTGCTAATCTAGCCAGAGGAGAAGTAGCCAACGTAAAGGGGCACACTTTTTTTTTTTTTTTTTTTCGCGGTACGCGGGCCTCTCACTGTTGTGGCCTCTCCCGTTGCGGAGCACAGGCTCCGGACGCGCAGGCTCAGCGGCCATGGCTCACGGGCCCAGCCGCTCTGCGGCATGTGGGATCTTCCCCGACCGGGGCACGAACCCGTGTCCCCTGCATCAGACTCTCATCCACCGCGCCACCAGGGAAGCCCAGGGGCACACATTTAAAAGTCTGAAGTGATACTGCTAAACTACCTTCTAAAGAAACAGCAAACCCCGCTCCCTTGCCAAAAGGAAAAGAAATGGCTACAAGAACAGCAGACCGCTGTTGGCAGGTTCAGGGGTGGAATGGGGGTGGGAGAGGGGCCTGTTCTGCATCAATAGGCCACTGGGCCAAGTCCCTCAGAGGGCATCAGCCAAGGGACAGCCTCGATGGAGGCCCTGGGGTATCAGGCTTGCATGTTGCCTGATGGAAACAAAAGGCAGACTCAGCTCTGTTCCGTGTGGATTGTTCCAGAAGCTCCCTGCTGGGCATTCTGAGACATCCTCTGGGACAGGCAAGAGGACTGGGGTTCCCAGTTAGAATAATATCCTCTGTTGGACTTTCTCATTGGTGCTCTCATTTCATTTTTACCACTCTAGAGAGCCTCAGAGGGTCCCCATCGCGGACTGCATGTCACCCCTTTCCCAGCCCTGAATGATACTCAGTCCTTTAGGTCCAGGCACTGCCCTTGACTGATCTGCACAAACAGCCCTGAGAGATAGGTCATTATAGTTCATTTTACAGATGAGGAAACTAAGGCTCAGATAGGTAGAGTAACCAGCCCAAGGTCACACAGCTCATTAATGGTGGAACTGGGATTCAGACTCAGGGCTGACTTTCAAACCAGGACTTTGCCCACAATACCCCCCTTTTCCTTCTGGAAAGCATGTCAGAATGCCCTGCACAGGCTAGATTTCTAAGTTCCATTAAGGCACTGCTCTTTGCCGCCGTTTCTTCAAAGAGGATGTGGTTCTCAGTAGCTAGGCTCCTGAGAAGCCCCTGGTGGGTGGAAATAGCAGGACCCAGGAATGGGGGTTGCGGGGTCTTTTCTCTGGGTTGTGCCAGCTCCGGGTCCTCCCTCACCATTCCCCCCTCCCCTCCCCACTGGCTGCGCTGGGACTCCAGTGGGCTCCTTTGTGTGGAGTCACCTCCTGCAGTTGCTGGAGACGGGCGACCCCCTGAAACGGGCCCTCCGGGAGGCCATCCCTGAGGACATTGTCAGCCAAGAGTTCCATCCAGAGACCTGGAAACACTCGTCCTACTCTGACGTCACCTTCCGCTCAGGTATGGGCATCCTGGGCAGGTATTGTCCTGCTCTGGGACCACAAAGGCTTGGGGACCTGGGAGTTCTAACTCCTGAGGACATGTGGATCAAAGATACCATTTCCCAAATGTCAAATATTCACATGCCACTTCCTTGATTTTTTTATTTTTTATTTTTATCTTTTTGCTGTATCCAAAATAGCACCTGCCATTTTTGTTGGAAGAGTTAAAAAATAGTTAAGTGTGAGCCACTTCATAGCATTCAACTGAATAGTACTTCCATCTTTTCTCTAAACTGGTTCTTTTAAACTTACACTTATTCTAAAAGGAAACCTTTTATCCCTACCATTAGTGGAAGATCAGTTTAACTCTGTAAAAATAGGGTTATCCTAAAAAGAAATGCAGTATCTGTGAAACACTGTTGTTCAATTCTCATGGATCCTTGCCTGCCGAGGGCTGTGAATTTGAGAACTGCTTTTTCCTGGGTGAAAAAAGGAGATTAACATCGAAGAGAGACAGCTGCCTCCTTGTAATTAATCAGAATCAAGAAGGGACCCTGTTCTAGCTTAGGTACCCAAACCCCCTCAACTGCTCAGCAAGTCTGGGGGTGGGGTGCTCTGGCTGCCCCCTCTCTGCCTGTCAGCAGGTGTGGGTACATTTGTGACCCTTCTGTTCTGACCTTCCCTCTGCCCTTGGTAAGGCTTAGGTCTGAGCTTCCTATCCTGGCCAAGAGGATGCACTGTGTGTCTGGCCCTGTCTCCGGCGATGGTGGCCAGCTCCCACCCGGTTAACGGTGTGGTGTATACTGATCCTCTGTCTGTTCTAGCATCGGGCAGCCTGGGAGCCAACCTGGAGGGTACCCTTCTCTTCTCTCCGGCCTCCTTCCTTCCCCGTTCTGCCACAGCCAACCTGACTGTCCATGCCCTTGGTCGTGCCTTCAACCTCCTAGAGGTAAGAGGGGGCCTTGCTTCTCCTCAGGGCCTCTCCTGGGCTTGGGGCCATTCATCTATCTTTCCATCCATCACCTCTTGTATCTATAGATCTACTCTCACATCTTATACTTCCAGCTTTTGACGTCTACCCACCCGTCTGTCTGCCTATCCACCCATGTATTCACCCACCTACTGACTGATACATAAATCCATTCAACTACCACCCACTCCATCCCTCCTTCCCTCCCTCCTTCTCATCCATCTATGTACTTTGCATCGTCTCTCCATCTGCCTTCTCACCTACCCATCTATTCTTCCAGTTATCATCCATCCACTCACCTATCCATCCTTCCACCCACCCACCCACCCATCCATTCACACCCCATCTGTCATCCATCCATTATTCATCTATCCATCTCATTAATCCCTCTCATCCATCTACCCTCCCACTCATCTCTCCATCTGCACTTTCACTCAATCATCTATTTATTCTCTCAGTCACCCACCCATCCATCCACCTAGTCACCTACCCACGTACCCATCCATCCACCTGCTCTTCCATACGTCTATACCTCTTCTCTGTCCATCCATCCACCTATCCATCCTTCTATCCTCATCCATCTGTTCATTTATGTACTTGTCTACCCACCTCTCCATCTACCCTCTCATTCACCTATTTATTCATCTACCCTTCCACCCACCCATACATCTATCTATCAGTCTCCTCACCCACACATCTCTTAATCTATTCTCCCACTTATCTATCCATCCTTGCATCCATCTATCCACCTGTCATCATTGGACAATATCCATCTTCTACCTGACATGTACCAGGCCCTGTGCTGGGCTCTGAGAATATGATGATGAACAAGAGAGACATATCTCTGCCCACTTGGTGCTCACAGCCCAGAGAGGTAGACAGATAAGAAATGAGTAGACACATTGATAAAACGATGGCAACTTTAAGTAGTGTGTTTAGGGAGGTGAAGTTTCAGCTGAGATCTGAAGGATGAACAAAAGCAGTCATGTGAAAAGCTGAGGTAAGAGCCTTCCAGGGAGGGGGCCCAGTATGTGCAGAGTTCCTAAGAGAAAGGGCTTAGTGTGTTTAAGGAACAGAAATAGAGTAGCAAACTTTATTTATTTTGTGTGTGTGCATCTGGCAAGTGTTGATTTTTCTTTATTGTCCAGCAAACTTTAAAGTAATGGATTGACTTGGGACCCTTCCATTTCTTCCCCCCAGGTCCCTGTAGCTTGTCTGAGGGAGGGTGCTCTGTGCCGTATCCCAACCCTTTCTAATTTATGGAGAACAGGGCACCTATCATCCAAACTTTGCCCGCGGGGCTCAAGGCTGACCCTCTGGTGATTTCTCTGCAAATGCTCTCAGAGACACTTGGATGGGAGGATGGAAAGAAGGGATGCAAGAGTGAGTGAACAGATGGGTGGATGGATGGGCAGATGGAAGGAAGGAGGGACTTGTTCGTTCATCCATCAAATTTTGAGAATCAACCAGCTCATCTGTTAGTCAGGGTTCTCCAGAGACATAGAACTCTTTCAATAGGATTATGGAGGCTGACAAGTCCCAGACCTGCAGTCAGCATGCTGGAGAGCCAGGAGAGCTGATGGTGTAGTTCCCGTCTGAAGGCAGGAAAAAGCCAGTGTGCCAGTCTGAAGGTAGTCAGGCAGGAGGAATTCCCTCTTATTTGGAGGAACGGCAGACTTTTGTTTTATTCAGGCCTTCAACTGATTGGATGAGGCCCACCCACATTATGGAGGGCAATCTGCTTGACTCAGTCTACTGATCTAAAATGTTAAAGCCATCCAAAAATGCTCTAACAGTAACGCCTGTAATAATGTTGGACCAAGTATCTGGGCACCCCGTGGCCCAATCAAGTAGACACAGAATTAACCATACCACCAGGGGCTGAGTGTGCTTAGTGAATGAGACACAGGTCCCTGTCCTCATGGAACTCAGGATCTTGCAAGGGAGACACACAAGTTAGTCTGAGTGTGACCTTGGAGTAGTGTGCTTGACACTCAGAGGAAGGAGTGATAAATTTGGCTGGGGGAGGGGAGGGAGAATGTGTGAAGGGAGTGATATGGGAATTTAGGGAAGGCTTCCCAGAGGTGGTGACATTTGAACCAGGGCTTAAAGAATCAGTAGGAACTTGCTTTGTGGCACTTGCCAAGTAGATCTGGAGCTTGATGACTTTCTAAGATTGTACCTCTTGGCACTTGGGCCTGGATGGACCCTGGGGAGCCGAGGGCCCCCTGTTCAAGCTCCCAACCCCATAGCTCTTGGTCAACCTTGTGACTGGGTTACTCCTCCCTGAGCCCCTGGCTTTCCTTCCTAGCTGGGGCTCCGGCTGGAAAATGCCGAGGAAATAGCCGGCAGGCTATTTGGTCCGAAGTCATTCTGGGGGCAGGAAGAGGAGAGACAGGCCCAGGCGGAAAAGCCCCCAGAGCCAGGACCAGGGCCTACACCGCAGCCAGCCAACCCCGCCTGTCCAGGAGAAAGGTCCACAAAGATGAGAGACCTGCAGCGGAAGGTAAGGGAAACGCCCAAGCCCACCTCACGCCCACTCCTCTACGCTGTCAGGTGTCAGCTTGGGCTTTGGGACTGGGGGACCCAGATGTCCATGAACTCTGACCCTGCCCTCCCACCCCCTTACAGAAGCAAATTTCCGGTCCAGATCTCAGTAGTGAGCTGTATCACATACATAGAGAAGTGCCCACCTCATGTGTTTCCCCCAGTGGAACACATCTTTACAACGAGCGCCCAGACCCTCATCAGCTCCCCAGACACCCTCTTCGGCCCCCCGCTTCTGATTTACCCACCCATACCCAAGGGTAACCACTGTTCTGACCCCTAAAAGCATCAATGAACTCTACTTTAAAATCAGCTTTGTTGAGATATAATCAAACTACAATAAATGGTATGTGTTTAAAGTGTACAATTTGATAGGTTTTGACATATGTATATACCATGAAACCATCACCAACTAAATCAACATATCCATCACCCCCAAAGGTTTCTTTGTGCTTCTTAATCCCTTCCTCCTGTTCCCTGTTGTGATAGGCTTCTTCTGTCAAAATAGATGTTTGTATTTTCTGGAATGTTGCATAAATGGAATTATACAGCGTATACTTTTGTTTTTAAAGCATGTACTCCTTTTTGGCCTGGCTTCCTTTATTCAGTGTAAGTATTTTGAGATTCATCCATATTGTAGAGTATACTAATAGTTTATTTCTTCCTGTGGCCATGTAATGGTTCATGGTATGGATGAACCACGGTCTGTTTATGTATTCACCTGTTGGTGCATATTTGTGTTATGTCCAGTTTTGGGCTGTTACAAGTAGGACTGCTATGAACATTCGTGTACAAGTCTTCATATAAATATATGTTTTCATGTCTCGGGTAAATATCTAAGGATGGGATGGCTTAGATCATACGGTAGTTGTATGTTTACTTGTGTAAGAGCTAGCTAAACTGTTCTGCGAAGTGGTTGTACCATTTTGCATTCCCACCAGCAGCGTATGAGAGTTTTAATTCTTGTACATCCTCGCCAACACTTGGTAGGATTAGACTTTTTAGTGTTTGCTATTCTAATTGTTTGTAGTAGTATCTTGGGGCTTTAAAGTACATTTTCCTAATGCTACTGATGTTGGGCATCTTTTAGGTGCTTACTTGTCATCCATACCTCTTTGGTGAAGTGTACGTTCAAATATTTTATCCTTTTTTAAAAATTCGGTTGGCTTCTTATGACTGAGTTTTGAAAATTCCTCCTCTATTCTGAACACAAGGCTTGTATCAGATATGTGACTTGCAAATATTTTCTCCCAGTGTATGTCATGGTCTTTTCATTCTCTTAACAGTGTCTTTTGAAGAGCAGATGTTCTTGATTTCAATGAACTCAAGTTTATCCATTTCTCTTACGCATAAAGTTTTGGGTGTTACATCTAAGAAATCTTTGCCTAATGCAATGTTACAGAGATCCTTGGGACCCTCTGGAGATTTCTAGAGTTCTTTGTCTGTGTGGCTCTTTCCTCTCTTGTACTCTGCCCTGCAAAGTCCAGCTACCTTGGTCTCCCTGGACTCCCAGATCCTCAACCCCGAGAGTCTGTCATGCCCCGCTGTTCCCCTCCCTGCACCTCAGCCTGAGCTCTCTCCAGGCAGTAAGCTGGGGCTCACCTTGCTATTTCCCATCTCTTGGGTTCACTGTCTCACATTACCTGATGTCTCATGTCTTGGGAACTTTTGTTTCATCTGTTGCTCCACGTGGGAAGATAAGTCCAGTCCTTGTTACTTCAATATGGTTGACAGCAGAGGTCACATCCAGCTTCTTTTGTGAACTTAATATAAATGGAATCATTCACCGTGTACTCTTTAAAAAAATGAGGTGAAGCTCACGTAAACATAAAATTAACTATTTTAAAGTCTACAGTTCAGTGACACGTAGTATATCCACAGCCTTGTGCAACCACCACCTCTGTCTAGTTCCAAACATTTTCATCACCCCAAGGAGACCCCACGCTCATTAGCAGTCACGCCCCGTTCCCTCATTTCCCAGCCCCTGGCAACCATTAGTGTGCTTTCTGTCTCTATAGATTTACCGATTCTGGACATTTCATATAAACAGAATCATACAATATGCGGCCTTCTGTGTCTGGCTTCTTTCACTGAGCACGTTTTTAAGGTTCATTTGTACTGTGGCATGTATCAGTACTTCATTCCTTTTTTCTATTGCACAAATAGTTTTTTAATTGAAGTATAGTTGATTATAATGTGATAGTTTCCCGTGTACAGCAAAGTGATTCAGTTATATATATACATACGTTTATGTATACACACCTGCGTATATGTATACATACATACACGTATGTATATAAACACATATATGTATACATACATACATACCTGAATATATACACACACACACATATACTTTTTCAGATTCTTTTCCATTATAGGTTATTACAAGATATTGAATATAGTTCCCTGTGCTATACAGTCGGTCCTTGTTATTTATCTATTTTATATATAGTAGTGTGTATATGTTAATCCCAAACTCCTAATTTATCCCTCCCCAACCCCTTTTCCCCTTTGGTAACCATAAATTTGTTTTCTATATCTGTGAGTCTGTTTCTGTTTTGTAAATAAGTTCATTTATATCATTTTTTTTAGATTCCACATATAAGTGATAGCATACGATATTTGTCATTCTCTCTCTGACTTCACTTAGTATGATAATCTCTAGGTCCCTCCACGTTGCTGCAAATGGCATTATTTCATTCTTTTTTATGGCTGAGTAGTATTCCATTGTGTATATGTACCACATCTTCTTTATCCATTCATCTCTCAATGGACACTTACGTTGCTTCCATGTCTTAGCTATTGTAAATCATGCTGCTGTAAATATTGAGGTGCATGTATATTTTTGAATTAGAGTTTTCTCCGGATATATGCCCAGGAGTGGGATTGCTGGATCATATGGTAGTTCTATTTTTAGTTTTTTAAGGATGCTTCAGACTGTTCTCCATAGTGGCTGTACCAATTTACACTCCCACCAACAGTGCAAGAGGGTTCCCTTTTCTCCACACCCTCTCCAGCACTTGTTGTTTGTAGATTTTCTGATGATGCCCATTATAACTGGTGTGGGGTGATACCTCATTGTAGTTTTGATTTGCATTTCTCTAATGATTAGTGATGTTGAGCATCTTTTCATGTGCTTCTTGGCCACCTGTATGTCTTCTTTGGAGAAATGTCTACTTAGGTCTTCTGCCCATTTTTTGATTGGGTTGTTTGTTTTTTTGATATTGAGCTATATGAGCTGTTCATATATTTTGGAAATTAATCCCTTGTCGGTTGTATCATTTGCAAGTATTTCTTCCCAGTCCGTAGGCTGTCTTTTTGTTTTGTTTTTGGTTTCTTTTGCTATGCAAAAGCTTATAAGTTTGGTTAGGTCCCGTTTGTTTATTTTTGCCTTTATTTCTTTTGCCTTGGGAGACTGACCTAAGAAAACATTGCTACAATTTATGTCAGAGAATGTTTGCCTATATTCTCTTCTAGGAGTTTTATGGTGTCATGTCTTATGTTTAAGTCTTTGAGGCATTTTGAGTTTATTTTTGTGTATGGTGAGAGGGCGTGTTCTAACTTCATTGATTTACACGCGGCTGTCCAGCTTTCCCATCAGCACTTGCTGAAGAGACTGTCTTTTCACCATTGTATGTTCTCGCCTACTTTGTCATAGATTACTTGACTGTAGGTGTGTGGGTTTATTTCTGGGCTCTCTATTCTGTTCCATTGATCTATATGTCTGTTTTTGTGCTTCATTCCTTCTTAAGGCTGGATAACAGTGCATTGTATGGATGGACCACGTTTTGTGTGTCCCTTCACCTTGGTTTGTTTCCATCTTGTGACGATTGTGAATAATGCTGCTCACATCCTCTTTTTTTGTGTCTGACTTCTTTTGCTTAAAGTGTGTCCATGAGATCCATCTATGTTGCTGTGTGTACTTACAGCTTGTTCATTCTCCTTGCTGTGTAGCATCCCATGGTGTGAATATAACACAGTTTCTTTATCCATTTACTTTTGGTGGGCTTTTGGGTAGTTTCCAGTTCCTGGCTTATTATGGGTAGTACAGTGAACATTTTGTGCATGTCTCTTTGGTGAATATATGTGCACATTTCTGTCCAGTGTGTACCTAGCAGCGGAACTGCTAGGGTGTGTGTGTGCTTTCCCCGCTTTCCCACTTCATATTGTTACTTGAGTATTTTCTTACTGAAAACTCATTGTACGCATACATTTTGACACCCTTTCTGTGGGTGGGGTCTCACTTTACATAACCGTTGCCCCAACAATAGACAATGAGATCGTTAGCATCTTTTTGCTCTTATAAATGTCATTTCCACATACATCTGGGGGTAATCAAGGTGGTGGCTGGGGCATTTGTTCAAACGTTAACACGTTTACTAACCACCAACTGTGACCCCAGGGCCCAGGAGCACAAAGATGATCAGGACGCGGTCCCTACCATCAAAAGCCTCTTGGACCAGATCTGGGGCCAGCAAGTAACTTGAATAAGGGCGGTGGGCTGGATATAAATGTTTTTTCTTAGAATCCACAATCCCTTTGGTCTGTTGTTTTCTCCCTTGTGATAGATTCACATCCCAAGATATATTTTGCACAAGCACAGTGACGAATGGCAACAGTCCTTGGCCTGAGTGTTGGAGAGACAGCAGGGAATGGTGGGGAGTATGGCAGTCAGGCATGTAGCACAGGCCTCAGCTCAGGGTGGCAGCCACTGCTCAGCTCTGAACACTTGTTGCCCCTTGTTGTGAGTGCAGGTTGGGAGGGAGGGGGAGACAGGCCAATATTTCTCTTTTTTGAGAAGCTGGCTACGTGGATTTTATAGAAAATCTCCCACTTTTTAAATATCAGAAATAAATTTAAAAGTACACACTGCATGAAAAATAAAGACCAAGAAACTGTCACAGACCAGGGCAGACTGAAGAGACATGACACAACACTAAATGCCATGTGGCACCCAGATTGGATCCTGGAATAGAAAGAGGGTGGGGTGGAAAAGTCCGATAAAGTCCAGAGTTTAGTTAATAACATGCCGGTGTTGATTTCTTAGTTTTCACCATGTTTCCTGGTCATGTAAGATGTTAACAATGGAGGAAACAGGGTGACGGGTCCATAGGAGCTCTCGGTACTATCTTTGCAACTTCAAAAGATATTTTCTTATTGGAGTAGAGTTGATTTACGATGTTGTGTTAGTTTCAGGTGTACAGCAAAGGGACTCAGTTATACCCGTACCTATATCCACTCGCTATTAGATTTTTTTTCCCTTATAGGTCATTACAGAATAGTGGGGAGAGTTCCCTGTGCTGCATAGCAAGTCCTTATTGTTATATCTATTTTAGATATAGTAGTGTGTATATGTCAGTCCCAGTCTCCCAATTTATCCCTGCCTTCCCTTTCCCCCCTGGCAGCTATAAGATTGCTTTCTACATCTGTAACTCATTTTTGTTTTGTAAATAAGTTCATTTGTACCATTTTTTTAGATTCCACCTATAAGCGAATCATATGATGTTTGTCTTTCTCTGTCTGACTTACTTCACTCAGTATGACAATCTCTAGGTCCATCCATGTTGCTGCAAATGGCATTATTTTGTTCTTTTTATGACTGAGTAATATTCCACTGTATATATGTACCACATCTTCTTTAGCCATTCATCTGTCAGTAGACATTTAGGTTGCTTCCGTGTCTTGGCTATTGTAAACAGTGCTGCAATGAACACTGGGGGGCATGTATCTTTTCGAATTATGGTTTTCTCTGGATATATGCCCAGGAGTGGGATTGCTGGATCATATGGTAGTTCTATTTTTAGTTTTTTAAGGAACCTCCATGCTGTTCTCCGTAGTGGCTGTATCAATTTACATTCCCACCAACAGTGCAGGAGGGTTCCCTTTTCTCCACACCCTCTCCAGCATTTATTGTTTGTAGATTTTTTTGATGATGGCCATTCTGACAGACGTGAGGTGATACCTCATGGTAGTTTTTTTTTTTTTCTTTTTTTTTAATTTTTTTTTTTTTTTTTTGGCTGTACCGGGTCTTAGTTGCGGCACGAGGGATCTTTTTAGTTGCAGCATGTGGGATCTAGTTCCCTGACCAGGGATCGAACCCGGGCCCCCTGTATTGGGAGCAGGGAGTCTTAGCCACTGGACCAC